>NC_133122.1:74008691-74382182 GCF_033568475.1 Henckelia pumila
GAATTTTGTCCAAGATTTGGGCGTTATTCCTAATGGAGTTGATCCAGTCCCGATGTACTGCGACAACACTGGTGTCGTTGCTCAGGCAAAAGAACCAAGGTCTCATCAGAAATCCAAACATGTACTGAGAAAATACCACATCATCCGGGAAATTGTGGAATAAGGAGATGTCTTGTTAGACAGAGTCGCCTCCGCAGATAATGTTGCTGATCCACTAACTAAGCCTTTACCAGGACCATTGTTCGAAAAGCATCGCGAATCAATGGGTTTGAAGAATATGGGTAGTTGGCTCTAGTGAAAGTGGGAGATTGTTAGAGTAGGTGCCCGTCGAGCCAATGTGTTGGCCGATGGTCCTTGTGAGGACTCTTGTATGACAATTTTTATTTTAATAATATTTCACATTATTTAATTTGGCAAATATTTATCAATATACCCATGCTAGCTGCATAGATAAAGCCCTTGAATATACAAATAGTAGAAAGAATATGAGATAGTCATGTGATGACTATCATGAAACTCATATTTGGAATACTGTATATTCTAAACTGTTCCTAGTCGATTCAGCCGCCATAAAGAAGGATAAAGGCCGCTCAAGCTTGAGACTAGTATTTGCGATGTGAGTACCATGTTTCATTGGTAGGGGACATGGAGATGTCCAAACATGCAAATAGGTGTTCCTTGTAGAGTGCACTGAACAACCCTCCCTAAAGGACTTTCCAAGTGGTTATCACTTATCGAGTGGAGAAGTCCTAGTTTATGGTTGTACACCATTAGTCCTTATGACCCGGGACAACATGGAGACTTTATATGCTAGTGCTTCACTTTGACTTGTTTACCGACTCATCTGGAGTCATCAGGTGGCAATGTTGGGTGTTGTGACGAAACATATAGGAGTCAATGCATTGTAGTCGGGGATTCACCGCTTACCTACGGGTATGGATATCCTATGTTATCTCATGCATACGTAGCTTGAAATCTCTGATCAGAGTAGGTGGTAATTAAGAAAGGGATTTCTTGAATTACACCTTCGATGCAACTACGACATGACACATAGTTATCGATTCAATGACAACTCTCGATAAACCAATGGTTGTCGAATCGGTCGGGATATATGAGTTGAAGGGACCGTACTGTACGCTAACCATAATTGATTGGTTCTTGCAGGCACTATCATTTGATACCTAGGGAGTCATGTAAGCGATGCTGCTAAACATTTACATGATTGGTTGGTACTATCAGACTTGAGTTTTCTGACGTTCTTATTATCAATGTGTTGATCAATAAGAATGGAGCTATATAGGGTATGCTCATATAAGAGACTTGTTGATCCCGAATCACATGGAGATGTGAACCCACTGCTAGTTGTATCAGTGAACCATTGAGGGTCACAAAAGTACTAGCTTTCTAGATCCCGTTGAGATTAAAATAAGTTCAATGTGTTGAACAACTTATAAAGGAGTTTATAAGTAAAATAAATTAGAAGTTTGACTTATAAATTGGAGAATGAATGGAATAAGTAACTTTTAATTTGTGAATGTGTTCCAAGATTAAAAGTTGACTTAAAATAATTAGTTTATGAAAATGGTGATTTTCTAAACTATTATTTTGAACTTAGTTAATTAATTCAAGTGTTGAATTAATTTAACACTAGTAGACATTTTAATGTACAAATAATTATATTACTTCAAGTGTTGAATTAATTAAACACTACTGAGTCTAGTAGAGCTCAAATAAAATAGTGTTATATAATTATTGTTACTAGTGTACTTGAATAAGTTCAATTTTGAATTTAATTGATTGATTAAACTTAAATGGGTTTAGGTTTAATGATTAATTAAAATAAGTTCAAAAACCATTTAAATATATATATTTATATATGTATATATATATATGGGCGTGTATATATATATATATGATATATATATATGTGTGTGTGTGTGTGTGTGTAATGGAATTTGAAGGGTTGGAAGATGGTTTACAATTTTCCATGCAAGCCTTGTGTTTTTCCATGCATGTTTAATTGTATTCTTTAATCTTTGACCATCAATATATTATTATACACACATTACACAATTATTTTCATTCAAAGGAACTAAAGTGGCCGAACACTTCCAAAGTGTTTTCTCCAAGTTTTTCTTTCATTTTGAGGGAGAAAAAAAATGATATCTCAATGCTAAATTCTCTAAATATTCTAGTGCATATTTAGAGCGGATCTAGATCGTCTAGTCGTGGACCTAATTCGAAGGCTCGAAGTGTTGAATCCATTTTGAGCAAGGAGTGCTCTTGGAAGCTTGTAGATTGAGTCTACCTTTTTCAAGAGCCTAGTTGTTTATCAACTTGGTTGGAGCCATAAATCAATCTTTGAGATTGATAGGTAAAATTCTAAACAACCTATGGTTGTTTAATTTTGAATACTACTCGTGCCCGAAAACGCAGCGGATATCAATCTTTGAGATTGATAGGTAAAATTCTAAACAAACTATGGTTGTTTAATTTTGAATACTACACAAGTGCTCGGAATTTTTTTTGTTAAATTTTTAAAATATCCGCTGCGTTTCCGGGCACGAGTTAACCGATCCCCTTCAGTGAGGTTGTAGAGGGTAGGGATTTATTTACCCTGAACCTTCGATTTGGTTGTATAACAGTACTTATACACTTGTGATATCGGTGGTTGTATTCTGCCGATTGGATTTGTTGTATTTTAATTATCCGCACTTTACGCTTTAAGCTTTTATTGCGTGCGATTTTACTGTAACTCTGATTAGATAGTGGATCCGGGTTGGGTCGCTACACTTTCTTACGAAGAGAGGCATGGCTTCATTACTAATTTTCTCAGCAATCTTCTTTCCTGAACTTTATTCGACAGTTGGAGAACAGTAGTTGCAACCAATGCCGTTGTTGATTGAGAGGTGTATGGTCCTTTCTCAGTGCAAATTCTTAGTTCAAACTCATACGCTTTTAGATCAGCTAACAGGTCGTGCAGTTCTATCTTGCTTAAGTCCTTAAACTCTCGCATTGCTACGGTCTTCATATCCCATTCCCTGGGAAAAGCACGTTTAACTTTCATAGCAATTTCTCAATTATAATAAGACTTACTTAGGTGAGGAGTTCATAGATGATGATGTTGAATCGTTCATAAAATTCAGTCATAGTTTCCCCTAGCTTCATTTTGGCATTGTCAAATTTTTGGATTGCCACCGTGAGCTTATTCTCCTTAGTTTGATCATTCTCTTCCCACAATTTAGTAAGCTTTTCCCATATTTCTTTGGCGGTTGTGCAAGTCTTGATCTTACTGAACATAGTCTTGTCCAAGGTTTTGTAGAGAATATCTTCGGCCACATTATCAAGATTGACCTTCTTTTTTTTCCTCAGCAGTCTATTCAGACCTGTGATTCTCCATAGTTTGAGGTTCGCCGCTAGTTATGGTTGCAGCTGTGTTGATTTTGGTGATTATCATGGGACTATTTGTGATGACATAACACATGTCATCATCTTGTCCGAAAGATGCTTGCATACGAATATTCCAATCATCATAATCTTCCTTTCAAAACATAGGGATCTTGTTAAAAGAAGATGTCATTTTGAGTATAAAATAAATCAGTCGGTTAAAGAAAAACCCGCTTTGATACCACTTGTTAGGATCGAATGTGTGTGTAGAGGAGAGAGGAGAGAGGAGGGGGGGTGAATACACACTTTGATATTTTAGTGAATTTTCAAACTCTTCATGGATAGTCTTGCTAGGGTTATCTATCAAGACTAGTTCCTTTAACCTCAAAAACATTTTGGACTACAATAGTAGTGTGGATAAACAGTCCAATTTTTTTTTTGTGATATATTTATATTCAAATAGGCACAGATAATAAAATAGATGAGCAGTTGAAGTAAATAAGATAGGATACATGGAAGTTCGAAGCAAACTGCTTTTACGTCTCTCCCTCTTCCACGAAGGAAGAAATTTACTTGAAGACTTTGGTTTATACAATCTTTTGTATACAACAATGGTAGGATGTATTCCTTGTCTAGATCGAAACTCCTAGTTCTCAACACGAATTAAGACAACATGTCTTAACACCAAAAACAACAAGTGAAGTAATCAGCAGTTTGAATGAATCTTAAGATTCAAACAGGTGAGCAACTCCTCTTAACAGTCTGAAGTGAGTGATTTGAGATTTGACTCTATGCCCTTTATGATTCTTAGAAGATCTGTTATATAACTTGTACGAATGGGGCTAAGTGAGCAGATAAGATGTTTTTTTTTTTTTTTGTGCAAAGTGCTAAGAGAATGCTTAGATAGCTTGTGAGTTGTTGTGCGGAAACTCTCTTTCTTTCCTTGTTAGCATCCCCTATATATAAACATGTTTTAGCAACGTTCGACTTGATTTCTTCACAAGGCTTGTCTCAAACGTCTTTTAGTCTTTTGTCTATCCTCATAAATATTTGTCTAAAACGTATTTTATTCTTCTACATATCCTCATAAATACTTTTCGAAGATTTTTGAATTTGAGCGGCACTTTCTTCGAAGTAAATCGTAGTCGCTTTGAGAAATTGAGTTTTTTAGGCATATAATGCAGTCGACAGTGTGACTGTTTTGCCTTTCTTGACTTGAACTTGTCTATGGTTTCCTTAGAGCAGTTTGAATAAATTGCCATAGAGAATACTCTGAAAATTTTGTATAGAGTAGTCGGAGATTTTTTGACTAGTCCCAAAAGTTTTTTTGAATCTTTTGAGCAGTCGAGTGTCTTCAACCTGTTTTATAATGTATAGCAGTTTAGTTTGTAATCACCAAAACTAAGGATTCAACATTAACTTAGGCATCGGGGTGACCACGTCGAAAAAATCTTTTTGGCGCCCATTTACGAGCTGTTTATTGAGTGCAGGAGATCGACTGAGTTACGAAACTACGGTAGAAGGAGAAATTCTAACTGGAAAATATTGCTACGTTTACCAATTTTTTCTGGTGTTAACACATAATTTACTATCTTAATTTGTATCTAAATGCAAATATATTTAATTATATATATGAAATTAAAAAAATAAATAAATAAATAAACTCTACATATACTGATAATTGATATTTGATATTGATAATTCGATCAATTTTATAAAATTTATTTAATTAAATAATCAAATACTATTTTTTTTGAAATTTTATTTTACCAAATATCTCATTATACGCTTTCCCCTAGTTTCCCCAACTTTTCGTTCCCTCTAAAAACTCCAAAAACATATTTCCTTTATTTCCTTTTTCTTTATCTTTTTTTTTTCTAAATTAAAATATTTTCTGTTATTTTCTCTCCGCAAGGGTCAACTAACATAACGACGCGCGAAAAATTTCGCACGTACGGTTTTGGGGCGAGAATTATTTGGGCCTATGAAATTGGGCTTCGTTGGCTGTTGTATGTGGTCTAAATATCCAACCCTTCCCGCTTCTAGTGCTGTCGACTCGAGTTCACCACACTCTCCTCAATCTCGGCGGCGCGTGCCTTAGATCCTAAACCTCTTCAACTATCTTCTATAAATTTGATCTCCACTGTAATTTGCGTGATGAATTTCGCCGAGGAGAATTTCGATCTCAAAG
This sequence comes from Henckelia pumila, assembly GCF_033568475.1. Lineage (NCBI taxonomy): Eukaryota > Viridiplantae > Streptophyta > Magnoliopsida > Lamiales > Gesneriaceae > Henckelia > Henckelia pumila. The sequence continues at coordinate 74,014,270 of NC_133122.1, forward strand.
AAATTCAGAAACTCGAAGGCCACACCGATAGGGTTTGGAACCTTGCTTGGAAACCGGCCACTGGAGTCGGCGGCGTCCCCGCAGTATTATCTTCATGTAGTGGAGACAAAACAGTCCGCATCTGGGAACAGAGCCCCGCCACTGGCTATTTCCAATGCAAGGTCTTACTTTGATTTTCTGAATTTTAGTTTAATTTTTGAGATTTATAATTGTAAGAAAAATTTATTGATTGTAAAGTACTTCATCTCTGCCTTATCGTGAAATTTGCCCATTACAAGTGCTAAATTTTCGAAATTTCACTACGCTGATTAATAACATGGAGCAAATTGTGAAAGAAAACTTAGCTGGATTTTATTTTGGTGTTACTGCTGATCTGAGGCAGGCAGTATTGGAGGAGACGCACACCAGGACTGTGAGATCATGTGCATGGTCACCGTCTGGTAAATTATTGGCCACGGCTAGCTTTGATGCCACCACAGCCATATGGGAGGATGTTGGTGGTGATTTTGAATGCGTGTCCGCTTTAGAGGTATTTGTGTCATTTTTTTTTTTTTGAGATGTTATTTGTATCTGTTGTGATGCTGAGGGATTTGATGTAGTGACAATAATAATATTGGCCTTTAATGCATTATATTTTTTATGAGATTGATATGTAAAAATAGTATCGATGTCCAGGGTCATGAAAACGAAGTTAAAAGTGTCTCTTGGAATGCATCTGGTTCATTGCTTGCGACTTGTGGGCGAGACAAATCTGTCTGGATATGGGAAGTATTACCACATAATGAGTTCGAGTGTGTTTCTGTGCTGCAAGGACATACACAGGATGTTAAAATGGTCCAATGGCATCCGACAATGGATATTCTGTTTTCATGTAGCTATGACAATAGCATTAAGGTACTGTGAATGTGAAATAACAATTCAGTTTTTTAGGATATTCAAGCATCTGTTAATCCTTATAAAGCTGCCTGCTTGTTTATGGCAGTTGGTTAGTCCTCTTTCTATTTAATTTAATCTAAAAAATGTATCAGACTCGTTAAGCTGTTGGCTGTTGTAGGTCTGGGCAGAGGATGGGGACACTGATGATTGGCACTGTGCTCAAACTCTAGGTGAATTAAACAGGTAGTTTTTGTCTCTCTATGTTTGTACAAGTCAATGGCCTTAAAACAACGGCAATCTGTGATCCATTATCTTTCTTGTTTGATATTTTTCTACTTTTTCATTATGCTATATTACCCTGCTGTTGTATGAAGTAGAAAAACTTCCTAGTTTTAAGTGCTCCTGATGTGTGCAATAATCATTTTCTTTAAATGGTTGAGTCGTGCTTGTAAGACTCAACGATGGTAACGAGTAAAATTTTCAGTAAAGATTTCAGGTGTTAGATTGTTCGGTGATCATTCTACGGAGCCTTCCAAAGATCAAACTGTTATACCAAGTATTTTGATTATCACTGAACTAATTCCAGTAACCCAATTGTCAATCTGTCAAAGTATAGAGTTCAAATTTGCTTCTTTTCCTTTTCCTTCTTTGTGGTTTTCTAATGATTAGGTGCTTTGTTTTGTGCTGTAATCTTTTAGTTGTTTAATGTGTAATCTATACTTTTCACATTGGATCTTATAAATGGAAATTCTTTATGATTCTCTCAAAATGTAACTCACTTATTTTCTGTCTTTTTAGCGGCCACACATCTACAGTCTGGTCGTTATCTTTTAATGCTACTGGGGACAAAATGGTTTCCTGTAGGTACGCAAAAACTTTCATTTAATGCTTGCATATATAATGACTGTAACATTCAATTAACCACATGTAAGTCTAGTCCTATTAGCAGTGCCATCAAGAATTTTTTATGTTTTAATAACAATAAAATAGAATAATTGTAAGGTTAGGTCTAATGCAGTAATTTTTCCTTTTTCAGTGATGATCTAACTATTAAAATATGGGCTACTGACATCATACAACTGCAGTCTGGAAATGGAAATGCCCCTTGGTGAGCAATGCGTTAAAATGTGTTTGATCCTTCTTTTTTGCTCGATTTTCTTTAAGTTTATTTTCAGGTTTGTTCTTTTTCTTTGATGATTTCGGTGACAGAAGGTTTGAAGTCATATCTTAAATTGATGTTTTCCTTTTTAAAGCTTGAATGAAATAGTCTATTGTTTCATTTAATTTACTCTTGCCCATAAATTCCCAATCAAGAAAATGTTAGTGAGGAAAAATATGAAATAATGGATGTTGATGATACAACCATTAATGCGATGCATTCAACGTTCATTATTAAGTCAATTATATATATGTATATATATATCTCTTTATGAAATGTGAAAATGTTGGTCGATTCTTGTAGTGAGCAACACATGCCATTTGTATGCTCTTTCGCTTAACAATATTCATCAAACACCGCGGTTCCACTGACAAAAAGGAACGAACATATAATTCTCTGTGGACTGCGAAATGTAAATAACAATGGTAGAAGGAAGGAAACGTGTACTACGTTGTGGACTACGAAATGTATATAATAATTGTAGATATGTGTATAGTCATGGTCATTTACTTTATTGATGAAGTGATAAACTTGAATGAAAATGAGTCTAAACTTATGATGATTGGAATAAAAAATTTAAATTGATTTGTTCATTTAAAAATATAGCAAATCTCCTATATACTTGATCATTTATTGATTCTTTTTTTTTAAATAAGATTTTGTTATAAGGATACAACATTATTTAACAATAAGACAATAAAAGGTTCATGGTGTTTGACAAATTTTGTATAAATTATGTTTAATCTGGTTGCTGGAATCCAAATCATAATATGGCGTTGAATTATCATTTTACGTTTTCCTTTTGCCAGGACACATATTTCTACTCTCTCAGGTTATCACGACCGAACAATTTTTTCCGTCCATTGGTCAAGGTAGCAGATAGTTCTCTATTTTTACTCTCATTCTCTTGTTTTGAAAAAATTGGGTGATGTTTTGCATTTCAGTTTGTCATATCTTTTATTCTTTGTGCATTCACATTTTGAGATGTGAATATGACAGGGAGGGAATAATTTGCAGTGGATCTGCTGATGATGCTATCCGTTTATTTGTTGGATGTGAAGACGACTTGGTATTAACAAAATGTTATACTTGTTCACTGGATTGGTTCTCTGCGTCTTCGTTTTTTGGCATACTCATTTTTATGATGCGATTTCATAATACTTTACATCATCTTCTGCTCACATTTATTGCAATTTTGCATCCTGCGATTCTGATACATCATATCTCCTTGGTGTTAATACTTTTTTTTCCTGGTTTTCTGTACCTCTGGTCCTTCTGAGAAATGTATAAAAATAGGGGTCTTCTATTATTTTGAACAGTCACCTTTGTCGTTGTATGGTCCGTCCAAGATATAAATAGATTGTGGTCACACCTTTAGAATGCAGTAGATGACTAGTTTCCAAGTTGATCATAGAAACACTGAATCGGGTTGATTGTTAATTGAATAGTTAAGGCTAGATGATATCACCAGTTGCATGTATGAGTTTTCAAATTTACAGCAAAACCAATATTGTTAAAGATCAACTCTAGGAAAAGTTGGATTGGAAATACTTCGACACGATTGTCTGTTAAGCCCGTATGTCTAATTATGTGAGCTTTGATTTACCACTTTGTCATGCTTTGCTTTCATGTCATATCAGAATGGCACTTACATTGAATATATTTTTATTAAATAACCTAAAGGTTGTACTGATGAATTAACTGACGTAACATGTCTAACCTGTATGATATAAGTGAGCGACCTCTTGAGAGGGTTAACTGACATAACATGTCTAACTTGTATGATTTCAGTGAGCAACCTCTTGAGACTCTGGTCTATGCACTATGCTTCTTAATATTTTATCAAGTTAATCGGTAGAAAGTGCAATCCCAAAGCTATGGGTCCCATGTTTTTGTACTGGTATTGCTTATACATATTACTGGACAACATGGTTGTTTCAATCGGACACTCTGGCTTGTTTACCTATGAGGATTAGGTTCCTTTAACGCTTTCATTTTGTTTTTGTGTGGTACTACAGGTTGGTGGACCTACATACAAACTGCTATTGAAGAAAGACAAAGCTCATGACATGGATGTGAATGCTGTGCAGTGGAGTTCCAAGGTAAATTTTAAAAGTGGATAGTGTATTTGTCTATACACGAGTATTCAACCACTCACTCTTATAGTCTTCTTGTTTTTTTGAGTTCTCTTAGTCTTATTTAGGCATTAGTGCCATAAAATGATTCGTTTCCCGAATTGAAATCCCTATAGTTGGTTATTACTTATTGACAAAAACTCCTATGAAACGGTCTCAAGGGTCATTTTTTTTAGACATGTCTTTTATATGGGTTATCCATTAAAAAGTATTACATTTTATGTCAAAAGTATTACTTATTATTATAAATATGGGTAGGGTTGACCCGTCTTATAGATGAGATCGTCTCACAGGAGTGTTACTCTTGCTTATTAGTAATGTGATGTTGCCTTTGGCTTTGAAAAGCATGTGTTCAGAAATTGTCAAAACTGAAAATCCTGTTCGTTTAACAGGGTCTATGCATATACCTCTTTTAGCAGGGTAAACTATATATATAATATATATATATACTATTTACTATCTTATAAAACTTGAGACATCTTTAAAAACCATTTTGTTACACGTTTTGATGACACAAAAGTATATTTATCATTTAACTCTTGACAGTTATTTTAAAATTTATATTTACATTGACCAAAGGAGGGTAAAAATGGGTGGAAAATAAAATCGAATAAAAATAACCTTGTAACTCCGAGAACACTGCATTCTACCTCATTATTAGTAACTGCACCAACTTTTCCTATATTGAAGGAAACCTGCAGTGATTATGATATGCCATTATTGACCACACACGCATTGCATGTGCACTATTGGCTAGTATATATTATAGTTTTCTGTGATCTCCATCATCTAAGCTTTGGTGTTTGCTTATCCCAATCTATTTTTATGTAGACTGTTAACTCCAATATATATTTAATATTTTCTTTATCATAACGTAACAGGAAAACAAGTGTCTGGCCTCTGCAAGTGATGATGGCACTATCAAGATATGGGAGTTAACAACCACATCACGTGGTCAGAAAAAACTGCTTCCATAGTTCTAGCACGTTTCCATCAGCAAATACATTTGCAAATCTTTTGCATAATTTATGTGTACATGAGGTTTTTGTAAGTTAATACCTCAGGTAGGAATATCAAAATCGTGTAAATTATTTTTCAATAAGATATTTCAGATTTCTGGACATAATCATATGAGGTCACCCGTACATTATTTTCTTTCTGCAAGATGCTGCTATCCTTAACTGAAGGATACCAAATCCCACTCCGTTTCTGGGATTGATTAGTTAACTTCCTAGGCTCGTTCTTCTTTGATTTCCCCTGCTCCCAAGGTTTATTGTTTACAACTAATTGGTTTGAGTGACTTATTAAGACCAAAGAAATTTATTCCTAATAATTATCCAAAAATTAAGGATACAAGAGTAAAGGGCATATATTTTTACAGCAGGAGATACTATTCTAGAAGAAAGACAACCTTTGGTCTATCATCATCAACCATTCTTCACTGCGGATGAATGGACTCTTCCTCTTTCTCCCACCAAGGCTGCTTTTGCGGAAACAACCTCGTCGTTCGCCATCATGGAGTCAAATGCCTTGCAATCAATCCAATATTTGAGCAAATTCTCCTGTCCCCATATCTCCGGTACCTGAACCCCACCCACCACCTGCACTCTGTTTCTCTTCAATCTCTCCTGTGGATTGTGCGTGAGCATGGTAGGGGATATAAATCGATAATCGAAGTAAGCAGATTTGTTCTCGCACCAGTTGTTTTTATTTGCTCCATTTCCAGAAGGCGTCTCATATTTATAGAGAAGGAAATGGAAATGAGAATGGAAGGAAAAAGGAGATGATAGGCTGGGAAGGCGTCATTTTCTCGGAAAGCGTTTCCGTTTACAAGGTAAGTGACAACCCGGGGTGTATTTTATTGTGAGATTCAGATTCTTGTTCTTGTGTTTTCGTTGTCACGATAAAGATCCGTATTGAGCGGTTTAGATCAAAATATACTAGAGCAAAAGCTATAATAAATGCCATCAGTAGGATTGTAATCTAGCCAAGCTGAAGTCGAATTTTATAATGTTTGAGTTTAGCTTGTTTATAATCGAGCCGAGCTAAAACATTATTTAACGAATATACTCATGGCTCACGAGCTTATTCGAACATTTATCGAACCAAAATGAGTTTAATAAGTATAAATTATAAATTTAAATATTCATTGAATTTATTAAAAACTAAAGTTTATATTTAAAGAAAAATATAAATTCTTATTAAAATTTATAATTTTCATTCTATTAACTAAATTTAATTGATAGTAAAAGTGTAAAATCTATAAATAAAATATCAAAATTATATTTTTTTCCAACTAAGAGCTGGCTCACGAGCCTACTAACGAGCATGTTCATGAGCTAATGATCGAATATTATAAATCTTGATTTTGGATTGTCTATTTTAACGAAACTCATTAAACAAGCTCAAACGAACTTTTATGAAATCAAGTTTTGAATAACTCAAAAGTGGTTTGATTAACCATTAGATGTCCAGATTCCATATATATTTTAAGTAGGACCCATATTTGTTTTAATGCATCCAACGATATTTGTTGGAAGGGGAAGCCAATTGAATAAATGAAGACCTTTGTTTTTTGGGGAAAGGGATTGGGATTTTTGGTGGATGTATTGTGAGGTCGATATTGGTGTTGGGAACTTTGGGAGAGTGAAATCGAGAAGTTGAACCGAGAGAAGATATTTTTAGGAATGATAGTTTTTCTCGCGGGAAAAAATCAAAATGAGACGGGTTTGAGAGAAAATATTTGGGTATGAGTTTAAATTCAGGGATTTTTTTAAATCTCCGCAACATATTGAGACGAATAGGAGATTTTATCTCAGGCCCGAACCCACCTCGATAATAATAATGATGATGATGACGATAATAATAATAATAATAATAATAGTAATAATTATAATAATACCGTCAAATAATAATAATAATAATAATGAAGTGTACAAATATTTTATTTATTACTAAATCTAAAATGTTATAAATATTAAAATTAAAAGTATTACTATTTTTTATTTTATATATTTTTTATATATCAAAATTTTTTCATGTTACGTAGACATATAAACTATTAATATTAATTTATGTATATTTTGTTATTTATTTTGATAAATTTTGAAAAAAAAAATATATTCTTAATAAATTTTTGATATATAGTATTTTATTTAAAATTTTTATTATTTAAAATATTTTGATTAATTTTAAAATTTAATATTATAATCAAAATTTTTACCAAAAATATTTTATGTACTTTATCATAAAATTGAATAATAATTTTTTTATTATTATATAATAAAATTTACTAGTATCATCTATATATTTATATATATTATAATATAATAAAATTTATTAATATATATATATATTCTCGGATATGTGGACGGGGATGTAAATGGAGAATCTCCGATAAAAAATTATGGGGATCGGGGTGGGGATGAGGACGAGGATGAGGTTTGAATTCGGGGACGGGAATGGGAAAGACATCCCGGTTTCCGTCCCCGCCCCACCCCATTGCCATCCTTAGATATTTTGTTGTGGTAGACTAATTTTAGTGTAATTCGAAAATCCATGTTCTCATCTTCACCGAACTAGTCCCCCATCCATATGGTTGAAAGATCGTAACCACGAATGGGTTTGATGCCCTGGGAAATGCTCGGGTCATCCTTAGACTCTGGCGGGAAGATAGAGCGTAGGAGGACCAACGGAAAGATAGGCCCGAGAGGAAAGGTTGTCAGGACAGTCAGGGGAGCCTTGACATCCCGAACATTTGCTACACATTGGATTCTTCCCTAGATCACGTACACCAATAATCAAGATACATTTTTCCTCCCATGTTTACAAATCGTAGTCCACATCCCTATATCATAACCACTACACAAGAAGCCTGGGATGGATACAAACTTTTTGACACTATAAATATACCCAGCAGAGACAAATCACAGTGTTCACTTCATATTCTAACACTTTCAATACTTATTTCTTTAAGTACTTTCTTTTTCTTGCCTGAATAATTCACTGACTTGAGCTTCGGACTAGCCATGTCAGAAATTTTTCCGACGCCCCATGAACTTTTCTTGTTCGAGTGTGTGCAGTGACCAGCCGGCCAGGATCCATCCCACCAAGTCAAAGATTTAAAGAGAACATGTGAAGACCGTAAATTTTTCCTAATTTAAGGTTAGGATCTCTTATTGTTTAATTATTTATTTATTTATGATAATTAGTATATGTTACGTTTTGAGATAATATTTAGATTTTATTAGGTTTCATGATATCTTGATGATAAAATATTATTGAGATAGGTGATCAAGATTTAGATGTAGTCAAATCTTGGGAATAGATTTTTATTCAAACTTTGAAAGTCATAATCCTAGTCTATCATTAATTGTTTTGTGTGCCTATAAATACAGACTCAACCTTCACAAGAATTACATTCAGATATCTACTATTTCCTCAGCCATATTCACGTAGTAGAGGCCGTCCCTTTGAGCCAAAATTCTGTCAAAATTTATTCTCTTTTCTTTATTATTCTTGATGTCAGCAAAGTCAAAAGAAAACTAATCTCACATGGTGGCCTAGGAATTGGGAAGGAAAAAGAATTGGTTCAAATAGTTTGCCAGAGAACTTTCGTGAATTAAAAATAAATTAAAGAAAAGGATTTGCTTTGATTGGCCAAGAGAGTAGGTGTTTTCGAAAGAGCTTTCGAATTTTCATCTGAAGTTTCGATCCAGGCCTTGTGAAGTTATTGGTTTATGTACACATCTACTGTAAGTGGGCTTTTGTATATATATTCCTTGATATGGTTTTAAAAATATTTATTGACGAGTCATGGTATTTGGATTTTCGAAATTCGTTCGAGCATGTGTCTTTGTTCGTGTCATATTGGTTCATGTTGTGTCATGCATGTTGTCGAACACTGTTATGATTCGAATGGATATGATAATGATATGACCCTTATACGGTGGGATGGTAACTGTTGTACGGCCTCACTCCATAGAGGATTAACATATTGGACATGACCTCGCTCCTTTGAGGATTAACATATAGGAGACAGTAAATCATGGAAAAGAGATGAATTTCAGTGCTTATGTGCATGTGTTGAAAGTTTATGTATCATGATGATGTTATGGCCCGATGGCCAAGTATTGAGTTATGTTTGTGTTGATGTTCATGTTCACGATTATGAATTTATGTTATGAATATATTTGGTATATGTCTCGAGCAACCCTTACTTGCTGAGTGTTTCCCAAAACGCTCACCCCCTTACCTTTTCCCTCCCAGATGATACAGAAGAAGAATTAGAGGATCGAGAACAAGACCAGTTTTGGGGTTGGTGAAAGAAAGAACTTTAGGATTTAATTTTGTTATTTTTTTTGGAATTGTTGCATTTAATACTTTGTTATTTAAGTTATTAAACGCTTCCGCGAGTTTTTTTAGTTTTGTTATTTTGGAATTATCGATTTGTTAAGACGATGTTTTTGGAATTTATTTATGAAAAAGACTGGTTTGATATATACTGTACTACGAGGCTGATTGTTTTATAATTTGTGTGAATTTGAAACAACGCCGGTGGCACGTCTCGGGGCGTGACATTTAAGTGGTATCAGAGCCGCCAGGTTCATAAATCTAGATGGGATTCCGTACCGAAAAATTTGACGTTGTCAAATTTCGACTCAAGCCTAGCGTATCCTGACCCAAACCGACCCTTTGAGTCAAACTCATACTTTGTAGGATCAGTGACACTTTTAGCCCTAATTCGGTCGTTTGAACCCTCGAATTCATGTTTTTACTATTTTTGGAAATGTTTGTTTTGCCTATAACTTTTCGTGTTCAATCTTGTCGAATGTCTTATACTCCTTGTGATCATTAGTTTCGATCCTTGGAAATATCTAAAAAAATTTTTTTTTTTTGGAAAATTTGCCTAAAAATCTTGTTCTATATCAATTCTGCCTGAAGTTTCATCACTTTGAATTCTAACTTGAACCCATTCCACATTCCTCTTTATTCTAGGAAGATGGATCGCATCAAAGTTACGGATCGCAAAAACGTTGTGCGAAGCAAGGATTAAGTTATCGAATCATTGAGTTCTTCGCTATACATTGAGCAATACAAGAAAGAGGAAATGACTGAAGACATGAAGACGCTAAAGGCTAACAAGAGCGAGATGGAAGAACATTGGGACCCCCTTGAAGCCGATGTGGAAAGGTTTGCATATTACCTCAATAAGGAGGAGAAGGAACACGAGGAAACAAAGAAGGAACTAGCATCTGCCATTACTAACGTGAAAGAACTCCAAGCCATACTCCTTGAGGAGGCATGCAAAGAGGCACTAAGGCATCAAGAGTCGGGAATCCGTATCCAAGGTTTACAAAATCAAGTGCAAGAGCTGCAACACACTGTGCACAACCTTGAGGCGCAGAACTTAGCCGCACTCGAGTACATTGATCAGCTCCATATGGCAGCCTTTGCGGGAGATGCGGACCCCAAAGACGTTTCGGCAAAGGATGAAGCCGCAGGCAATGGAGAAATTATAGATTAGGCTATCCCTTAGCACAACTTTCTTTTGATCAAATATTGTTTTGATATTCTTTTATTCAACATTTTTTTTCCGCATGGTTTTGGTTGTTTTGATAATTTTTGAGACATTAGTTCCTCCTTTTGTTGCTTTTGAGAATCAATAAAATGATTTTTTTTTATCATTTTGATTCGTTTGTTCCGTTATTTCCTTCCTTCATTAAATATCGTATTTCGAAAAACTCTTAGAACTTCCATTACTGTAGGAAATGACTGGAATACCCCCAAGAAACACGTGCGGTAGCACGAGCCAAGGAGGAGGCAAGAATCCGCCACCCGGAATCAATCTTAGTAGAGAAGACCTTGTGGCTATTGCAGCAATAGTAACAACAACTATCCAAGGGATGGAAAACACCAACGGAAACGGCAATGACAATCTGCCACCTCTACCACCTGCCCAGAATGGAGTCAAATTCCATTATGAGTCTCTTCGCAAGAATCGAATCGAATCGAAATGTTCAAGGGAGATGCCGACCCAGAAGTGGGACAAAATTGGATGAAGAAGATGGAGGACCAAATGCGGTTACTCGAAGTCCCTGAAGCACTTAAAGTGGATGTGACAATTCCTTTCCTGGAGGACAAAGCAAGGAAATGGTGGGAAGCCGTTTCACCTGCTATGCTAGCTGCGGGACCAATCACCTGGCAGTAGTTCCGCACCGAATTTTTGAAGCAGTACTTTCCAGCTGTAGTTAAAATGCAGAAGCTGAGCGATTTTGAGAACCTCACACAAACTTCAGACATGACAGGGGTGGAATATAATTCCAAGTTCAACGAGCTTGGGTCTTACGCCCCAACAATTATGGGAGATGAGACCGTAAATTTTTTCTAATTTAAGGTTAGGATCTCTTATTGTTTAATTATTTATTTATTTATGATAATTAGTATATACTACGTTTTGAGATAATATTTAGATTTTATTAGGTTTCATGATATCTTGATGATAAAATATTATTGAGATAGGTGATCAAGATTTAGATGTAGTCAAATCTTGAGAATAGATTTTTATTCAAACTTTGAAAATCATAATCCTAGTCTATCATTAATTGTTTTGTGTGCCTATAAATACAGACTCAACTTTCACAAGAATTACATTCATAAATCTACAATTTCCTTCACCATATTCACGTAGTAGAGGCCGTCCCTTTGATCCAAAATTCTGTCAAAATTTATTCCCTTTTCTTTATTATTCTTGAAGTCAGCAAAGTCAAAATAAAACTAATCTCACGTGGTGGCCTAGGAATTGGGAAGGAAAAAGAATTGGTTCAAATAGTTTGTCAGAGAACTTTTGTGAATTAAAAATAAATTAAAGAAAAAGATTTTCTTTGATTGGCCAAGAGAGTAGGTGTTTTCGAAAAAGCTTTCGAATTTTCATATGAAGTTTCGATCCAGGCCTTTCCAAGTTATTGGTTTCTGTACACATCTATCGTAAGTGGGCTTTTGTATGTATATTCCTTGATATGGTTTTAAAAATATTTATTGATGAGTCATGGTATTTGGGTTTTCGAAATTCGTTCGATCATGTGTTTTTGTTCGTGTCATGTTGGTTCATGTTGTGTCATGCATGTTGTCTAGCACTATTATGATTTGAATGGATATGGTAATGATATGACCCTTATACGGTGGGATGGTAACCGTTGTACGGACTCACTCCATAGAGGATTAACATATTGGACATGGCCTCGCTCCTTAGAGGATTAACATATAGGAGACAGTAAACCATGAAAAGGAGATGAATTTCAGTGCTTATGTTCTTGTGTTGAAAGTTTATGTATCATGATGATGTTATGACTCGATGGCCAAGTATTGAGTTATGTTTGTGTTGATGTTCATGTTCACGATTATGATTTTATGTTATGCATATATTTGGTATATGTCTCGAACGACCCCCACTTGCTGAGTATTTTCCAAAACGCTCACTCCCTTACCTTTTCCCTCCCAGATGATACAGAAGATGAATTTGAGGATCGAGAACAAGATCAGTTTTGGGGTTGGTGAAAAAAAGAACTTTAGGATTTAATTTTGTTATTTATTTTGGGATTGTTGCATTTAATACTTTGTTATTTAAGTTATTAAACGCTTCCCCGAGTGTTGTTAGTTTTGTTATTTTGGAATTATCGAGTTGTAAAGACGATGTTTTTGGAATTTATTTATGAAAAAGACTGGTTTGGTATATACTGTACTACGAGGCTGGTTGTTTTATAATTTGTGTGAATTTGAAATAAAGCTGGTGACACGTCTCGATCTCAGGGCATGACAGAATATGTATTCCTACCCGGAAGGTTGCCTTCCCCACCTACCCAATTTTTCCGAGTGATATAAGGGTAAGTTGCACAAATGAGTGTACGATATTTGAGAGCATAGACATTGATTAGTGCAAAGCTTCCCACCTAAAATAAAATAGGTGGATTTCACTCGACAGCGTGTGGCTGCACAATATGCAACACAATGGAAGCTAATTTACTTATCTTGCCGTTTGAATTCACTGTTTGTTTAGTACCATTAAAATACAAGACTAGCGCCAAAATTTCGACCCCTCAAACATAATATTTTTCTTACTTGTATGTATTAAAGATAGTACTTGAGATTTTACATTCTACTAAATATTTTGGGTTAAAAAAGTGTAAATATATTGTTGTTCCAGATAATTTTTTGAGTTTCAACTTGTTTTTTTTGTGGCTAAACGTTAAAGGAAAGTTTTACTTCTTTTTTTTTTTTCCTAAGATTAAAGTTTTTTTTTTTTTACAATAACACAATCTATTAATTAAAAATATCATCCAAAGCTATAATCCATCAACCAAGTTAGATAAAAACCTTCAACCCAGGACAAAGGAGAAGGGTGATACAGAGCAAACATTTCAAGACGGGTCACCTTGTTCGCACATCTACTAACATGATTAATACTAAATATTGGATATTATTGTGATCTTTTAACGTGTTTGGTATTTTAATTATATCATAATTAAAAGATTAGATATATCAATAATATTATCTCATAATATATTATTTGATATAGAATATTTGATATATCAAAGTACATCCACAGTTTGAGGTGGAGTAGAATTCTAATCATACCAGACTAGATGTCCTATAAATATAGGTACTCCATAGTTGGTAGATATACATTATTCACATTGAATAATAAACATTACCTAATATTTTCTCTGTGATAATTCTTGGAACATCGCCAGTTATCCAAGGGTTTAAGGTGTGCACATGATCGAAATATTCTAGTAATATTTCGACGACCGCAAAAGGAACAAATTATTGTTCGTGAGATCTGTTCGTGGAACATGCTTGTAGAGAGATCCAACGATCGTGTGCCTTATTTTTCGCTGAAAAGGTACACACAATTTATTATTTTGAACAATATATTCTAACAGTGGCATCAGAGCCATTCGCTCGATCGCTGATATTGTTTGCAGTATAATATTTTATCGACATACAAATTTCCGTGCTTGAATTTTGATTGGTTGATTCACGTCACCAAGAAATAAAACAAATTATAGATTGATTAATTTGTGTTAATTGAGATTTTAACCATCAGTTAAAGAAAAGATATTTAATATCTTTCTTCAAGTGTTTACTGAGGTCAACGCCAAATTCATAGAAGCACACCTTTCAATTTTAATCCAAAAGGCAGACCCATATATGAACAAATTAAATTTTTTACGTGGGAGCGGTCGGCCGTACCATCATCACCAAACCTAGAGGCGCAGCATACGAGTTGCAGCCACAAATCACTCAACCCAGTGCCACCGCGCAAGCCATGAAACGCAAGGCTGCTGTGATGGTGACAGAGGGGGTACGAGGTGGTGCCGGGGCAGCTATGAAAAAATCTAAGGCCGACAGTGATGCTTTCCAATTTCTGCAAAAACGCTGAAAGGCGCAGCAAGATGTCAGCGAGAACGTCGCCACTTTGATCGCCACGGTGATGTGAGTATGGCCGCGGATACCCTAGCATCTCATGGCTGCAAAAACAAATTTTGGGAGAGGTTGGCAATCTGTATTGTAATTAGTGGGCTAGAAATTTAATCCTAACCCAAGCCACAAAAGGGCCGATACATTTTTTAATTAAAAAAAAAAGATTTGTTTGAGATTTGCGTGGGATAAACATGATATGATTTCATGGTAATTGTTTGATGATGCGAATCATATACAAGCTTTAGTTTGGATTATATTTTAAAATTATTTTAAAAACAGATGTTTGTGCATAATTTATATGATGATTATGTCCCATGTAATTATATTTCTCATTAAATTTATTTGAGAAAGAATGTTTATAAATAATTACTTGTGGGCTATTATGTTTATTTGATGCAATATGTGAAATTTTTATCATGTGTTTTTTTATGCATCATGGACCTATTTTATTTCAAGATTGGTAATTTTTATTAGGATTTTTAATTCGGAGGGAGATGATTACTAGCTATTAGTTTACGCGAAATTTTCGATCCCAATGAATTAAAGAAAATAATAAAGTTACTTGAATCTGAAATAAAAGTTTATCTGATATGAACAAGTACTTAGTAAAATTTTTATGCAGTAATGGATACCCCAATATCTTTCGTTGACTTTCATGTTAAAGATAAACTAGATGGTCAGAATTATTCTATGTGGCATAGGAAAATACAGTATTTGCTCCACAAAGAAAAAACCCTAGATCATCTCACCGCCTCCATGTCTAAACCGGTTGAACCAAAAACTGGACCATCAACCCAGTACCTTTAGGATGTGAAAGAGTACGAGAAATGGCTGGATCAGGATACTAGTGCGCGCTTTACGATGTTAAGCTGCATGCAAGACATCTTGATCAGAGAATTCGAGAAATATCTCACGACTAAGGAGTTATGAGAGGTACTAAAGGTCAAGTATGGTACAACATCTGCAACAAGATTGAGGGCTTTGACTCTCAAGTTCAATCAATACGTTCTTGACCCAAAGCACTCGATGATCCAGCATCTTGATACGATGAAGGATATGATTCGAGAACTTCAGAATGCCGGATGTGTACTCTCGGATGAACAACAAGTTTTGGCCATCCTTAGGTCGCTACCAGAGCAGACTTGGGGACATGTAAAACTTGTGTTTACGCACAATGAGAAAATTCAAACTTTTGATATTGTCGCCAGTCACTTGAGGCTAGAAGCTGACCGTCGAGAAACTGAACGTGCTCAATCTACTGCTCTTGTCGCACATGCTAGCCAAAATAAGCCCCAAAAAGGCAAACAGTGGGTCAAGAAAAAGATTGCTAGACAAAACCATGGCAAAGGCCAAAACTTGGGCCCAAAAGGTGATAATATTAAAAAGCGTCACCGAGGTAAAAGGGGAGGAAAGAAAGACATAAGCAAAGCAAGATGCAACAACTGCAAAGGATTGGGCCACTTCGCTCGTGACTGCACTGAGCCGAAGAAGGTAAATCTTCAAACCAACTCTCTCAACTTATTTGTTTGCTCGCATATTATGATTGCTAATTCTCTCCATGGATGGATTGTAGATACCGGAGCAACAAAACATGTGACAAGAGATAGAGAAGGGTTTATAGATTATCATCGAGTATCAGCATGCAACCACTACATTGCTATGGGAAATGGCGCACGAGAGGAGGTTCTTGGAGTTGGTACTTATCGACTCAAGCTTAGCACCGGGCGTGAGCTACTCCTTAGTGATGTGCAATATGAACCTAGTATTCGATGTAATCTAGTTTCAGTTAATGCACTATTAGGGCTTGGTTTTTCATTTCTTTTTAAGAAAACTAGACTGTCTATTTTTTTGGGTTCGGGCCATTATGGCATTGGTTTTTTGAATAATGGATTTTTTATTTTAGAATTATCAAGTGATTTTGTTTCTTATATATCTTCTTTTGTTGATTTAGTTTCTGAATCTGTTAAATGTGTTGGAACACGTTCTCGGATCAGTCAGATGTGATACCCGTAGCAGCGAAAGTTTAAATTTTTATTTTCTGATCTGGAACGATTCCAGATCATGGGTATCAAATCCTAACGATTAAAACAAACAAGTAAAATAAAACAGAATTAAATTTTACCTCTCAAGTCTCAACTTGAGGTTATGGACTCCAACAGAAAATTCTGCTCTTCTTGTATATCCCATGAACTGATGACTTGATCGATCAACTCCTGAATCAGGTCCACGAACAGAATTCTTAATCCCTCTGATAGACTGCACTAGAAAGTCTATCAGAAGTTTCTACGAAGAGAATTTAACAGATCCGATCTGTTAAACCAGACTGCAATTTTCGAAAATTGCAGACTGGATTTTCGAACATAGAAGAGGAAGGGGGCGGCCGAACCCTAGGGAGAGAAAGCTCTCTAGGTTTCGAAAATTATGAGCTGTTGTGTCTAATTTCTATACTGCAATAACTTATTTTTAATGTGGGCTGCTAACAGCTTAGAGCCCATTAGTCATAAGTTCAAGCCTGACAAGCAAAGCTCGCATGTTCAGAAATTAATATAAAATTCATCGTGACTCAAATTGATAAACCAATTTCACCAATGTGTACAGAAACCTTTTCTGCATATTTTAAAGTCAAGATAAATTTTCTGAATCCGAATTCAGTGATTTCCAAAAATGGCATCCCTATGTCATTTTAGGAAATCTCACTCCCTCTACTCTTTAATAAGAAGTCCTACTTCTCATTTGCTAAATTTAACTCATTAAATTTAATTATCTCAACGGGGATTAGAAATCTATTACTTGTGTAACCCTCAATAGTTCAGGGATATAGCTAGCCGTGGGCCCATAACTCCTTGTGACTCGGAACAACAATTTCCGACTTACCCATCGAATCATGGTAAGAGCGCCTAGCAACATCGCCTCATGATTCCCTAAGTATCACTGATAGTGCCTGCAAGAACCAGTAGCTTTTGGTTAGCGTACAGTACGGTCCCTTCATCCATATATCCCGATCGAATCAACAACCATTGGTATATTGAGAGTCGTTCGAGATTCGATAACTATGCAATACATCTTGAAGATCAAATAGTGACATCGCATGTGCAACTAGAAAACCAAGTAACCTAAAGCACATCATGTACTCTGGCCAGAGATTTGTCATACTAATATCTTTTCAGATCGCATAGGATATCCACACTCGCAAGCGTGTGGTGAATCCTTGACAACAAAGCATCGACTCCTATATGTGTCGTAACTGTACCCAATCTCGACACCTGTTGACCCTCATAGAGTCGGTAAACGAGTCAAAGTACAGTACTAGCATATATAGTCTCCATGATGTTTTAAGTAGTAAGGACTAATGGTGTACAACCAAAATCGCAAACTTATCCACTCAATTAGTGAAAACCACTTGGAAAGTCCGAATAGGGTAGTTCGATCATCCATCAAATGAATATCCATTTGCATGCTTCGAACATCTCTATGTTTCATACCAATGAAACGTGGTACTTGACATCGCAAATGCTAGTCTCAATCTCGAGCGATCCTTATCCTTATTTGCGGACGGCTCAATTGACTAGGAACTGTTTAGAATATACAGTGATTATAAGATGTGTTTCATGATAATCATTCAAATCTACTATCATATCTTACATGCACTCTAGTATATTCAAGGTTTTTATCTAAAAATCGTATAGTACGTCACAACATAATAATATGATAAAAGATAAAGAAAAAGCCAATATAAAAGTGTAAATTATATTAAACAAAGATTATTTACATATAGAGTCATAAAGGCCCTTAGCCACAAGTTGGCTAACAGGGCACCCACTCTTTCAATCTCCCACTTGCCCTAAAGCCAACTAGTCATACTACGTAGTCCCATTGCTTCGCGATGTTTGTCAAATAATGGTCCTGGCAAGGGCTTAGTAAGTGGATCAGCGATATTGTCTACAGAGGCCACTCTCTCGACAGTGATGTCTCCTCTTTCCACGATCCCCCGGATGATGTGGTATTTCCTCGGTATGTGTTTGGATCTTTGATGAGACCTTGGTTCCTTTTCCTGAGCAACGACACCAGTGTTGTCACAGTACACCGGGACTGTACCAACAGCTTCAGGAATGACCCCCAACTCTTGGACGAAATTCTTCATCCAAACGACCTCTTTAGCAGCAGCTGATGCTGCAATGTATTCTGCCTCAGTGGTGTTGTAACGCCCCGATTTTATCTTAATCGACTTTATTTGAGATGATCGGAGATTCTAGAGTTCAAGAGCCGACTTGATTTTGATCAGGGTCTTTTTTGCAAATTTTAGAATTTTGAGGGACTAAAGTGCAAATATTGGATTTGTTAGATATTTATAGCTCCTTTGACTTTTCTCCTTCACTCATCCTTCCCCTCCAAGCCGTCTCCCTCCATTGAAGGCGACTCCAAAGCTTTCCAAGCTTTGTGATTTCCTCCCGAGCTCGATCCGTCCGTTGGAAATTATTTCTGAAGGCAGATTAGCGATCACGACTGCGAGAGCTTCATTCTATCGTAAGTTTTTCTACGATCAGATACATTCTAGTTTTGGGATGTCTTTAGAATCGATTGAGTTTGGAGTATGTTGTCCTTGGCAGATTTTTGATCGTTTATTCTCTGTCGGTTTTGAAATAGAGCGTCGTTTGGATTTGTTATGAATTTTTGAAGGGATTTTCGAAAGTTGAGTTTTATGATTTGTTAGAATTGGTTTGTTTTGATGGATTGTTGGTTGAATTGAGTCTATTGGATTGATATTATTCTGTCGGCATTTCTGGTTTGATCAGATTATAGCCGTTATGCCGTCGGTTTGAGTTTTGGATTGTCTATCGGTTCGAATTGTTTGAGACAAGCCTTCGATTGAGTTGTACGTTAATCTCGAGCCTTATTACTTATTGTACAGATTGATTTGAGGCTAGTGGAGTTGCGGGATTGCAGCTTTGTGCAACTTGGAGATTGTAGCCGGTATAGTATCGATTTCTTATTATCGATTGAGGAAGTTTGATTGAATCTTGATTGAGGAATCGTTGTTGTTTCCAGGTTTTGGAGCATCGACGTTGTTGAAAGAGGTATAAGATGACTTAGATTGGAATGGAACATATGACTCGAATCCGAATTGATTCGAGTGTTCCGATGAATCACATACTTGCATGTTATTTGCTTTTATTTGAATCTAGTTGATTGAGTTATGTTTGCATTGCATTCATCTTGAGCCAAGAATCATTGATTTGAGCAGCGGGCAGGACGAACCTTTTATGATAGACATTTTGGGGATTATATTGCGAGTGGCCTGGGTGTAGCCGTTTCACCTAGTGCTAGCATACTCCTTATAGTCGCACCAAAGTTTAGAGGATGGAGATACGTAGCACCACCTCGATCGGGAGAGTCGGTGAGTTGTTTACGTGATATCGTCCTCGGAATCCCAAAACTAAAAGCAGCAACTCTTTTGATTATCCGACTTGATAATCCCAGATTTTAAAGACATGCATTGCATTTATGCATATGAATTGAGTTTTAAACATGTTTGTGGAATTGCATGGTTGTTATTTGAATATCTGTAAGATGATACATTTCGTTTGAGATGTTTTTATGATATTGCATGATAGTCTCTTTTACTGGAAATATTATTCTCACCGGATTAACCGGATGTTGTCTTTGTTTGTATGTGTACTTGGCGACAGGTGGGGCAGGACCGAGTCAGAGATTGCGTGACTAGGCGCAAGAGTTGATAGAGTGAGGCCTTGTTGTTTTAGAATTCGAATATGTAATCGAACGTAGATTTTATTCGAACTCGTTTTGTATCGGTTATGGAACTTAGATTGATGCATGTTCTATTAGTTTGAGATTGTATAACTTTAGAACTACTTTGTATTGGAGTATGCATGTGTATTAATGTTTTGAGTTGCGTTGTAATGCATGATTTCGTTTTGAAGTTTTGGAGCCGAGCCTCCTTGTTTTTCTGCTGATTTCCAAGTTCTGCAGCAGGGGGCGCTCGGGCTGCTGTTTTTAGCCGCCCGAGCGCACACCCCTTCGAGCCCAACAGCAGGTTGCTGTTTTTGGAGGCGCCCGGGCTGCAGTATTTAGCCGCCCGGGCGCACCCCCTTCAAAAAAAAAAAAAATTTCTTTTACTTTTAGTCTTGGATCTTGTATGCTTAATTGTTGTTTAATCCGAGATTAGTTGTTGAGAACCGAGGTCTCACATTAAGTGGTATCAGAGCCATAAGATTCTTGGACTGAATTTAAAAGTGAGCGGGGTAGATCGAGTCCGCATGAATTGATTCTCGCATGTGATTGAGTTATTTAAATTGATTTATTTAAATACCATGCGAGCATGCTTTATGGTTGAGAATTATTTGAGTTACATGATTTTGTGATTTGAAATATGAAGCATGAATTATTTGAGATATGAACTGTATTTCACCTATATCCGGAATTCTGAGAGGTTGCAAGGGCACCGAATTGCAGCGATTGAGATATCTTGTGTCCTAACCTTTGATTATAAGATGGGTCCTCGACGAGTTATTAATAGGAATCCACCGCCAGTTATTCCTACAACTGAGCAAGCTAGTACTGAAACGGTTGAGATGGATGCTTCAGTGACGCCTATGAAAACCTTGCTGAAGAGGTTTCAGTCGTTCAATCCGCCGTTGTTGATGGGTTCAGAAAATCCAGTTGACTGTGAGAGTTGGTTGGATGATATCGATCAGTTGTTCGATTCCATCTATTACGCAGATGACCGTCGAATCAGGTTAGTCATTCATCAGCTTCGTGGGGTTGCTAAGAGTTGGTGGATCATGACGAAGAAAGCAATGGAGAATAGAGGTACGGAAGTTACTTGGACTCTTTTCAAATCTGAATTTTTTAAGCGGTTTTTCCCTATCTCGTACCGTAAGGATAAGGGAGGTGAGTTTGCCAATCTGAGGCAAGGGAATCTGAACATTGAAGAGTACGTAACCAAGTTTGATAGTCTATTGTGTTTTGCACCGCTAATTGCCGGTGATGAGGAAGCTAAAGCCGACCATTTCATTAATGGCTTGAACCCTGATATCTTCACGTTGGTAAACACTTCTAGGCCAGATAATTTTGCAGATGCCATGAATCACGCAAAAGGAGCTGAAGCAGGTTTGTGGAGACAGAGAGGAAATCAGTTTGTGCCACAGCAGCAGCAAGGACAATTTCAGGCACAATCTTCTCAATACCAAAACCAACCGTTCCATTACCAGAATCAATCCTTTCAGTTTCAGAACCAACCACCGAGTTCTGAGGGTGGTAGCAGTGGAGGTAACAGGAAGGATTACTATCTCCCAAAGGGGAAGCAGTTTAAGAAGCACGGAACCAGTTCTTCGAGCTCTAGTGGTTTGAGGCAGTATGGATCGGGACAGAGTTCGGGACAGTCAGGCATGTCTTGTGCCAACTGCGGAGGTCGTCACTCCAGTGATCAGTGTAGAGGTATTTTTGGAAGCTGTCATATTTGTAACCAGGTGGGGCATTTTGCGAGAACGTGTTCTCAGCGGGTTCCTCAGCAAGCTCAGAGTGGAATTTTCCCGAGACAGACAGCTCAGCCTCAGCAGCAAGCGCCTACTGTCCACTCTTTCAAACCTCAGCAATAGAATGTGCAGGAAGGTAATCAGTATGCAAGCCAGCCTCCCAGACAGCAGGCACGAGTTTTTGCTCTGTCTGAGGATCCGCAGACTCAGGCTGCACCCGATAATGACAGATCAGGTAACGTTCGATATTGAGTTTCCTATTCTTATTGGACTGTTAGATACTGGCGAATCTCTTGCCTTCTTATTGAAGAATCTGTTTATGTTTAATGTACCTCTTTTAAATTGTTGAATCGTTTGAATTTATGAATGCTCCAGTAGTGTTGTTAACTTCTGTTAACCGGATCTTTCAGAAGAATTAGTTGAGACTAGGAATTCTTATCGTTGATTTCTTATCTTTTGGAATGAGAATTGTGCTGATCTTTCAGAGTTTTTGAGAATCGTATAGCAGATATTAGTACCAAGCAGTTGTTGCTATTCTTCTATGTCGGAATTCTTTTGGATTGGAGGGTCTTCTTCGATTGTTTGAGTTAATGATGGAATTTGTGCCGATCAACGCTCTCTTCTTATCGAGATTTTGGGATGTGTTCTTATTCAGAGGAATCGCGCTATAGTCTGGACATCGGGACAGCTGAAGACGCTCGAGACTCAATGTCTGAATCTAGACTTCGAGCTCGCAGCGATCTTATTGATTTGGGGATCTGTTATCTATTATTTTTTTTTCTTATGAAGAGATTTCCGTGATCTTTTCTTTGATTAGGGAGTTGGAGTAATTGTTTTCCTAGTTGGAGCTGATTTGGAGGCAGAAAAGAGGATTAGATTGTTTGAGATTTCTGACTGCGAATTTTTATCTGAGAAATTGTATGCAGCAACCGATGTTTAGAGCTGTTCTTATTTTATCTACTATCTGATTTGATTGACCGATTGTTGGAATCTGCTATCGTATTCCGTATAGAATGACTTTCATTCAAGATTAGAGGATTGAGATCTTGTCAGAGGTCGTCAGATGTCATGTTTTGCCGAAGTCTGTCAGTTTAGACAGAGATCCTCGATGCACTCATGCTTTCGGCAAGGACTTCGATGAAATTTTGTTGTCTGATTTTAACTTTTTCAGTTCGATATCCTCAGAACGACGGACAGCCAGATTAAACGAGTCGAACTTAGATGTTATGCCTTGAGTTGAAACCATAGACGATTGGATTGTGACTGAGCAGAGGAATATTATTCTGATGAGAATGAGTCGACTTTTGATTGACGGACTTGAAGGAGAATTTGAGAGACACAGTTCGTGTTGGAATCGTTTTGATTTCGAGGACGAAATTTTTTCTTAGAGGGGGAGAATTGTAACGCCCCGATTTTATCTTAATCGACTTTATTTGAGATAATCGGAGATTCCAGAGTTCAAGAGCCGACTTGATTTTGATCAGGGTCCTTTTTGCAAATTTTAGAATTTTGAGGGACTAAAGTGCAAATATTGGATTTGTTAGATATTTATAGCTCCTTTGACTTTTCTCCTTCACTCATCCTTCCCCTCCAAGCCGTCTCCCTCCATTGAAGGCGACTCCAAAGCTTTCCAAGCTTTGTGATTTCCTCCCGAGCTCGATCCGTCCGTTGGAAATTATTTCTGAAGACAGATTAGCGATCACGACTGCGAGAGCTTCATTCTATCGTAAGTTTTTCTACAATCAGATACATTCTAGTTTTGGGATGTCGTTAGAATCGATTGAGTTTGGAGTATGTTGTCCTTGGCAGAGTTCTGATCGTTTATTCTCTATCGGTTTTGAAATAGAGCGTCGTTTGGATTTGTTATGAATTTTTGAAGGGATTTTCGAAAGTTGAGTTTTATGATTTGTTAGAATTGGTTTGTTTTGATGGATTGTTGGTTGAATTGAGTCTATTGGATTGATATTATTCTGTCGGCATTTCTGGTTTGATCAGATTATAGCCGTTATGCCGTCGGTTTGAGTTTTGGATTTTCTATCGGTTCGAATTGTTTGAGACAAGCCTTCGATTGAGTTGTACGTTAATCTCGAGCCTTATTACTTATTGTACAGATTGATTTGAGGCTAGTGGAGTTGCGGGATTGCAGCTTTGTGCAACTTGGAGATTGTAGCCGGTATAGTATCGATTTCTTATTATCGATTGAGGAAGTTTGATTGAATCTTGATTGAGGAATCGTTGTTGTTTCCAGGTTTTGGAGCATCGACGTTTTTGAAAGAGGTATAAGATGACTTAGATTGGAATGGAACGTGTGACTCGAACCCGACTTGATTCGAGTGTTCCGATGAATCACATACTTGCATGTTATTTGCTTTTATTTGAATCTAGTTGATTGGGTTATGTTTGCATTGCATTCATCTTGAGCCAAGAATCATTGATTTGAGCAGCGGGCAGGACGACCCTTTTATGATAGACGTTTTGGGGATTATATTGCGAGTGGCCTGGGTGTAGCCATTTCACCTAGTGCTAGCATACTCCTTATAGTCGCACCAAAGTCTAGAGGATGGAGATACGTAGCACCACCTCGATCGAGAGATTCGGTGAGTTGTTTACGTGATCTCATCCTCGGGATCCCAAAAGTAAAAGTAGCAACTCTTTTGATTATCCGACTTGATAATCCCAGATTTTAAAGACATGCATTGCATTTATGCATATGAATTGAGTTTTAAACATGTTTGTGGAATTGCATGGTTGTTATTTGAATATCTGTAAGATGATACATTTCGTTTGAGATGTTTTTATGATATTGCATGATAGTCTCTTTTACTGGAAATATTATTCTCACCGGATTACCCGGCTGTTGTCTTTGTTTGTATGTATACTTGGCGACAGGTGGGGCAGGACCGAGTCAGAGATTGCGTGACTAGGCGAAAGAGTTGATAGAGTGAGGCCTTGTTGTTTTAGAAGTCGAATATGTAATCGAACGTAGATTTTATTCGAACTCATTTTGTATCGGTTATGGAACTTAGATTGATGCATGTTCTATTAGTTTGAGATTGTATAACTTTAGAACTACTTTGTATTGGAGTATGCATGTGTATTAACGTTTTGAGTTGCGTTGTAATGCATGATTTCGTTTTGAAGTTTTGGAGCCGAGCCTCGTTTTTCTGCTGATTTCCAAGTTTTGCAGCAGGGGGCGCTCGGGCTGCTGTTTTTAGCCGCCCGAGCGCACACCCCTTCGAGCCCAACAGCAGGTTGCTGTTTTTGGAGGCGCCCGGGCTGCAGTTTTTAGCCGCCCGGGCGCACCCCCTTCAAAAAAAAAAAAAAAAATTTCTTTTACTTTTAGTCTTGGATCTTGTATGCTTAATTGTTGTTTAATTCGAGATTAGTTGTTGAGAACCGAGGTCTCACAGGTGTAATCCGCTGTGGTGTCTTTCTTGGAACTCTTCCAAGAGACAGCACCGCCATTGAGCATGAATACAAATCCAGAGGTTGATTTCGAGTCATCCACGTCGCTTTGGAAGCTAGATTCGGTATATATAGCCTTCCAGTTTCAATTCTCTTCCCCCATAAACCATGAATACATTCTTAGTTCTTCTTAAGTACTTAAGAATATCCTTCACAACTTTCCAATGCATTTGACCAGGATTCGCTTGATATCTGCTCGTGACACTCAGAGCAAAGGCTACATCTGGTCTGGTAGATATCATCCCATACATGATACTCCCTATGGCTGAAGCATATGGTACGTGTGTCATTTTTTATATTTCTTCGTCAGTCTTGGGAGACATTGACTTGGATAGAGAAACTCCATGGCACATAGGTAGATGTCCTCTCTTGCGACTGGTGAAAAAGTTTCATCATAGTCAACACCTTGTCTTTGAGTATAACCTTTTGCGACCAATCGTGCATTGTAGGTCAGCACCTTACCATCACGCCCAAGTTTTCTCTTGTAGATCCATTTACATCCTATAGGAACAATTCCATCGGGATGATCTACTAAAGACCAAACTTGGTTTGCATGCATGGAGTTTATTTCAGACTGCATGGCTTCAAGCCATAAATTCGAATTGGCATCAGAAATTGCCTCCTTGAAGTTTATTGGATCACATCCAACGATGGGCTCACTTTGATCCCCTTCAAGTAGGAGATTAAGATGATCAGGAGGTCTAGAAGTCCTTTCGGATCTTATAAGAGGTGGCGTGTCAATTATTGGTTCCTGAGGTGTGGGGTTGCTATTTTGTATCTTGGGTTCTTCTCGAACTTCTTCGAGTTCCATCATTTTTCCTTTTCTATCAAGTAAGAATTCATTCTCAAGGAAGGTGGCATTCCTAGAAACAAACACTTTTGTTTCAGTAGGATGATAGAAATAATATCCGATCGAATTCTTCGGATACCCTACAAAATAACATAAAGTGGATCGATTATCCAACTTATCTCTCACTGTCTGCTTCACGTAAGCAGGACATCCCCAAATCCTCAAGTACGAATACTTAGGAGTTTTGCCAGTCCATAATTCATATGGTGTTTTGTTCACTGATTTAGTGTGGACATTGTTCAACAACAATACCGTCGTTTCAAGTGCATAGCCCCAAAACGAGGGTGGGAGCTCAGTGAAGCTCATCATAGATCGAACCATGTCCAACAGAGTTCGATTAAAACACTCTGCTACACCATTAAGCTGAGGTGTGGCAAGAGGAGTCCACTGAGAAAGAATTCCATTTTCTTTCAGATAGTCCAAAAACTCGGTACTTAAGTATTCACCGCCTCGATCAGATCGAAGTGCTTTAATAATTTTACCTAGTTGGTTTTCTACTTCATTCTTGAATTCTTTGAACCTTTCAAACGATTCAGCCCATACCTAGAATAATCATCAGTAAAGGTAATGAAGTAGTTGTGACCATATTTAGTACCAATACTAAATGGGACACAAACATCTGTATGGATCAAATTCAATAGATTTTGACTACGCTCAGGTTTTCTCTTTAAAGGTGTTTTAGTCATTTTTTCTTTCAGACAGGACTCACAAGTAGGTAGAGAGTTTATATCTGACGAATCAAACATTCCCTCTCCCACTAGCTTGTTCATCCTTCGTGAGGAAATATGACCTAGCCTAGCATGCCAAAGGTTTGCCGAGTTTTGACTATCGTTTTTCCTTTTAATTGTTTTTGCCGGTTTATCAACATAATTAACTGGTACGTCTTTCAACTTCAAGTTATATAGATCGTTTTCAAGTTGTCCACATCCAATTAAACATTCATTCTTGTAAATATTGCAAATCTCATTCACAAAATTGCAAGAAAAACCATCTCTATCAAGCATAGAAACAGAAATAATGTTTTTAACCAAATCTGGCACTAATAAAATATCTCTCAAAATCAACTTAAAATTGTTCTGCAGAATTAAATAAACGTCTCCCACATCTTTGGCTTCAACTCTAGAACCATTTGCGAGCCTCAACTGGGTCTCACCCATCCTAAGCTTACGACTTCTTGTCATCACCTGCAAGTCATTGCAAATGTGAGATCCACATCCGGTATCCAATACCCAAGAAGTAGTATTAAGTGAAACATTTATTTCAATATAAAACATACCCTTTGTAGTTCGCAACTGCTCGAGATATTCTTTGCAGTTACGTTTCCAATGACCGGGTTTCTTGCAGTGATGGCAAACATCTTCATATTTGTTCACGTTTGAAGCCTTTGTCTTGTTCTTCTTCTTGGGTCCAGTTTTCTTGGGTGGGGCAGAACGTTTCTTACCCTTTGCACTTGGTCCCTTCTTAGAGTTAGAAGAGGAGCCTACCAAGAGTACCGGTTTATCCTTCTTTAATGTGGCCTCATAAGTGACAAGCATATTGACCATCTCTTCAAGGGTGGCCTCTATCTTGTTCATATTGAAGTTCATCACAAAACCGTCAAACGACGAAGGAAGAGAGAGAAGTAATAAGTCCGCATTCAGTTCATGCTCCAATGTCAAATCGAGTGTTACCAACTTTTCAATGAGCCCAATCATGTGTACCCCATGTTCACGGACCGAAGTCCCATCTCGCATGCGGCATGTCATGAGCTCTTTGACAGTGGAATACCTCTCGGATCTCGAATGAGATCCAAAAAGTTCCTTGAGGGTCTTGTGAATGTCAGCAGCATTCACTGCATCCTCAAATCGCCTCTGAAGTTCATCAGACATCGAAGTCTGGATGTAGCATTTGGCCTTGATATCATGGTCCCACCATTTAAGTTTGGCTAACTCTTCTGGACTCACATTAGCCGGGGCTTCCTTCGGAGTAGACTTTTCTAACACGTAGAAAACCTTTTCCGAACTTAGAACAATCTTTAACTTACGGAACCATTCCATATAGTTAGCGCCAGTCAGTTTGTTTTGTTCGAGAATAGAGAATAGTGGATTGCGCGAATTCATCATAATGAAATACTGAAAAGAAATAGACAATAATCAGTGATTTTTTAATTAATTTACTAAGATATAAAATAAGGCGAGATTAATTTTATGAATAACACTCCCACTATTTTAACGATTTCACCACCCTCTAGTAAAAACGAGAAACTGGTTTCCTTAATGGGAACATGGAGTCCAATTGACAAATCATAGTGCCGAATAATATCAGCCAACCATAATTTTCAAAAGGTAGAGCCCAATTGCTTCCAAAACAACCCCATGTTTTTACCTCATGTCCAATAAGAGCCCAATAATATGACGCCGTTTATTGTGACATGTCAAGATGACCCACCAATATTAAGTTGTGATGGACGGTCTCCGTATGGATCCCCCAATAATATGAGCCAATCCCACGGGAGTTCCACCCAAATTACAACATGTGTCGATCCAATATACAGCTTTCCGATGAACGGACCCCCAATAATATGAGATGGACCATGCCCGCGAGTAGCATCTCATACATTGATCGTTGATGGAAGGTAGGAACATTTAAACAATATTTAAATTCCTTTTTGTTAATCTTGATATCAATTTTAAATCATATTTAAAATGAGGTATTTTAATTTTGAAAAAATTTGTCTCATCATTTAAAAATTTGTATGCTTGCGGGATTCATGCAATTTAGTCTAAACATGCATATAACAATAATATCAAATATTATATAAAGGATGATCGATGCCTAGATCTACTCGACCCATGGTTGCCAATCACGAGTCTAAGTCTAATCCTAGGTGATATGCAAGTATGCAATGCAATCCTATTACATTGAGCTACCAATTTACATTTCTTCGGTCTTTATTGTCTGCTGGACCCATCATTGTCTTCAAATCTTTATCTCCCACTAAGTCTAATAAATTTACAATAAATTTCGATGACAAGTAGGGGATACATATTTAAGGATGGGAACGGGCCATGAACCAGACCCATTTTTATTACAAATGATAAAACAAATTGGGCCATAAACCAAGCCCATTAATAAAACCCAACGATAATAATAAAAACCAAATGTAAACAACCTAACATACACCGAAAAACTTGGTCATGACAATCGATCATCCTTTTATCCAATTATTTAATTCAATTAAATGATTGGATAACATGCAATTCAAAGTGGCTATAATTGAAAATAGATAAAATCATATTTCATACGTAAAATCCTATTATATATATAAAATCATATTTTATCTAGTTTATCCATAAAATCATATTCTATATATAAAATCTAATTTCATATATAAAATCATATTTTATAATCAATTGTACTAAAATAATTAATTTTAAAAATTTTAATTTATTGGATTAAATTTATAAATTTCCAAAATTCAAAATTTATCCAAAAATTAATTTTCTTAAAATTTCGGCTCAAACAATTTTGACCCATTGCCTCGTGGACCAACTAAAACAATTTTCAATCGGGCAAAAAACTGGGCCCGATAACAATTAACGGGCCGAAATTCAATCAATTAGTGAAAACCACTTGGAAAGTCCGAATAGGGTAGTTCGATCATCCATCAAATGAATATTCATTTGCATTCTTCGAACATCTCTATGTTCCATACCAATTAAACGTGGTACTTGGCATCGCAAATGCTAGTCTCAATCTCGAGCGATCCTTATCCTTATTTGTGGACGGCTCAATTGACTAGGAACTGTTTAGAATATACAGTGATTATAAGATGTGTTTCATGATAGTCATTCAAATCTACTATCATATCTTACATGCACTCTAGTATATTCAAGGTCTTTATCTAAACATCGTATAGTACGTCACAACATAATAATATGATAAAAGATAGAGCAAAAGCCAATATAAAAGTGTAAATTATATTAAACAAAGATTGTTTATATATAGAGTCATAAAGGCCCTTAGCCATAAGTTGGCTAACAGGGCACCCACTCTTTCAAAATGGCATGCTAGAATAGGACACATAGCACAAACAATGATGACAAGATTAGCTAGAGAAGGCCTTTTAGGCAATCTCGCGAAAATCAACCTTTCGGTGTACGAATCGTGTCTGGCAGGCAAAGCCTGCAGAAAGCCTTTTGGAAAGGCTGTGAGGGCTACTCATCCTTTAGAGTTAGTTCACTTAAACATCTGCGGACCAGTGAATGTAAGGGCACGACATGGTGCATTCTACTTTCTCACATTTATTGATGATTATTCACGATATGGATCAGTATATCTCCTATCTCATCGGTCGGAAGCGCTTGACTGTTTCAAGTGATTCTTGGCAGAGGTTGAGAACCAAAAGGAGAGAAAACTAAAAATTTTACGTACTGATAGAGGGCGATAATATTTGTTTGACCAGTTCAGACAACTATGTGAGGAAAGAGGAATAATAAGACAGTTAACGACTCCATACAAAATGGAGTTGTAGAGCGAAGGAATCAAACACTTCTGAAAATGTCTAGATCCATGATGGTGCATGCGAATCTTCCAATATCCTTTTGGGGAGATTACATTTTGACTGTTGCCTATGTTTTAAATCGTGTGCCTTCAAAGTCAGTTTCTTCGACACCTTACGAGTTATGGCATGACAGAAAACCCAATTTAGAGGGCCTGCGCCCGTGGGGGTCAGCCGGTTTTTTTCACAACACTTCTCACAAGTTTGGGAAATTGGGTCCTAGAGGTGTTAAACATATCTTTATAAGATATAGCGAGCACTCAAAGTGTAACGCCCCGATTTTATCTTAATTGACTTTATTTGAGATAATCGAAGATTCCAGAATTCAAAAGCCGACTTGATTTTGATTAGGGTCCTTTTTGCAAATTTCGGATTTTTCAGGGACTATAATGTAATTTTGGACTTAAATAGATATTTAAGCTTGTTTTGACTTCTTCTCCTCCATCCTTTCCTTCCCCCAAGCTGCCTCCTCCATTGAAGAACTCCAAGCGTAAGTTTCAAGCTTTGAAATTCCCCGGTTTTGTCGATCCGTCCGTTAGAATTTATTTCTGAAGGCAGATTAACGATCACGACTGCGAGAGCTTCGTTCTATAGTAAGTTTTTCTTCGATCAGCTAGACTTCTATTTTTGGATGTCGTTAGAATCGACTGAGTTGCTAGTATGTTTTTCTTGGCAGAATTCTGATCGTTTATTCTCTGTCGATTTTGAAATAGAGCGTCGTTCGGATTTGTTATGAATTTTGAAGGGATTTTCGAAAGTGGAGTTTTTATGATTTGTTGGAATTGGATTGTTTTGGTTGAAGATTGGTTGATTTGAGTTTATCGGATTGTTATTATGCTGCCTGCGTTTTTGATTTATTTGAATATAACCGTTATGCCGCCGGTTTGAAATCGGGATTTTGAACCGTTTTGAATTGATGATATTTGGCTATTGAGTTTGATCGTCGTTGTTGATCTTCTATTGCCTCCGTACAGATTCGTTCGATGGCCGTTGAGTTGTGAGATTTTAGGAGTTGAATCGCTTTGAAGATTGTAGCCGGTATAGTATCGACTTTCTTATTATCGACTAGGAAGTTTGATTGAATTTTGAATGAGTATTGTTGTTGTTTCCAGGTTGGAGCATCGACGTTTGAAAGAGGTATAAGATGACTTAGACTGGAATGGAACGATTAACTCGAATCCGACTTGATTCGAGTGTTCCGGAAAAATCACATACTTGAATGTTATTTGATTTACTTGAATGAGTTATGATTTGCATTGCATTCATATTGAGCCAATGGATTTATTTCATTTTGAGTTAGACGTTCTGAGAACTATAGTAGGGGGTATTGGCAGGCGATTTACTGCAATGACCGACTTAACTCTATATAGTTGCTTCAGAGTCTAGAGGATTGAATTATATACTATCCACCCCGAGTGGAGGGTCGGTGCGATTTTGTGTGATAGTTCATCATCGGGATCCCAATAGAGGAAGAGAAGAGATGATTACCTTGATTATCCGGACTTGATAATCCCAGAGTTTTAAAGACATGCATTTTATTTTGATTTCCCTTGGAATTTCATGATTGATATTGAATATCTGGAAGTTGATATATTTCGTTTTGAGATGCTTATCTGATATTGCATGCTAGTCTCTTTTACTAGGAATTATATTCTCACCGGATTGTCCGGCTGTTGTCTTGTCTTTGTATGTGTGCTTGGCAACAGGTGGTGCAGGACCGAGTCAGAGATCGCATGACTAAGTGGTCGAGTTGATAGAGTGGGGCCTTGGTGTTTAAGAAGTCGAATTGTAATTCAAACTCGATTTGTATTTTGGATTGTAAACTTATATTGAAATCATGTTCTAATAGTTTGGAATGGACGATAACTTTAGAACTATCTTGTTTGGATCTATGTATGATGTTTGGATGAATTATGTATTGGTGTATGCATGATTTGGATTGAGTTTGGACAAGTTTTCTGCTGTATTTTTAGTTCAGAACTGTCACCGATCGATCGGTAAGATGTTACCGATCGAGCGAGTGAGTTTTAGCCAAGTTTCTGTTTTTCTGAAAAACTTGCCCGCTTGATCGGTAAGATCTTACCGATCGAGCGGAGCACTATTCACAAAAAAAAAAAATCCTTTGCTTTTAATCTTTGTTCTTTTTTGCTTAATAATTTTTTATCCCGAGATTAGATGATTAGAATCAAGGTCTCACATTAAGTGGTATCAGAGAGATAAGATCTTGGACTGAATTTAGAAGTGAGCGGGGTAGATCGAGTCCGCATGAATTGATTTCTCGCATGTGACTGAGTTATTTAAATTGATTTGTTTAAATACCATGCGAGCATGCTTTATTAATTGAGAATTATTTGAATTACATGACTATGTGATTTAATTTATAAAGCATGATTTACGTGAGATAAAACTGTGTTGTTATCGACTGGTATCCGAATTCTGAGAGGTTGCAAGGGCACCGAATTGCAGCGATGAGATATCTTGTGTCCTAACCTTTGATTATCAGATGGGTCCTCGACGAGTTATTAACAGGAACCCACCGCCAGTTATTCCTTCGACTGAGCAAGCTAGTACTGAAGTCGATCAGTTGGATACCACAGCAACGCCGATGGAGACCCTGCTGAAGAGGTTTCAGTCGTTTAACCCTCCTTTGTTGTTGGGTACAGAGAGTCCTGTTGAGTGTGAGAGCTGGTTGGATGACGTTGATCAGTTTTTCAATTCCCTTGACTATTTTGATGACCGCAAAACTAGGTTGGTCATTCATCAGCTTCGTGGTGTTGCAAAGAACTGGTGGATCACGACGAAGAGATCCATGGAGAACTGAGGTACAGCTATTAACTGGAATCTGTTTAAGTCTGAGGTTTATAAGCGGTTTTTCCCAGTTTCGTACCGAAAGGACAAGGTAGCCGAGTTTTCAAATCTGAGGCAAGGGAATTTGAACATTGAGGAGTACGTAGCCAAGTTTGACAGCTTGTTGCGTTTTGCATCACACATTGCCGACAATGAAGAAGCTAAGGCCGACCAGTTCATTAATGGTCTGAACCCTCATATATTCACGTTGGTAAACACTGCTAGGCCAGATAATTTTGCGGATGCCATGAATCACGCAAAATGAGCTGAAGCAGGTTTGTGGAGACAGAGAGAAGGTCAGTTTGTGCCTCAGCAGCAGCAAGGACAGTTCCAGACACAACCTTCTCAATACCAGAACCAACCATCTCATTTCCAGAATCAGTCTTTTCAATTTCAGAATCAACCACCGAGTTCTGAGGGTGGTAGCAGTGGAGGTAATAGAAAGGATTACTATCATCCGAAGGGGAAGTAGTTTAAGAAGCACGGAAGCAGTTCTTCGAGCTCTAGTGGTTCGAGGCAATATGGATCTGGACAGAGTTCGGTTTAGTCAGGCATGTCTTGTGCCAATTGCGGAGGTCGTTACTCTAGTGATCAATGTAGAGGTGTTTTTGAAAGCTGCTATATCTGTAACCAGGCGGGGCACTTTGCCAGAGCGTGTCCTCAGCGTGTCCCTGAGCAAGCTCAGAGTGGAAATTTTTCGAGGCAGTCAGCTCAGCCTCAGCAGCAAGCACCTACTGTCCACTCTTTCCAACCTCAGCAGCAGAATAGGCAGGAAGGTAATCAGTATGCAAGCCAGTCTCCCAGACAGCAGGCACAAGTTTTTGCTCTGTCTGAGGATCCGCAGACTCAGGCTGCACCTGATAATGACAGATCAGGTAACGTTCGATTTTGGTTTTCCATTCTTATTGGACTGTTAGATACTGGTGAGTCTCTTGCCTCTTATTGAAGAATCTGTTTTATGTTTAACGTGCCTTTAAACATTTGTTGAATCGTTTGAATTGACGAACACTCCTGTAGTGTTGTTAAATTTTTATTAACCGAATCTTTCAGAAGAATTAGTCGAGACTAGGAATTCTTATCGTTGATTTCTTACCTTTTTGGAATGAGAATTGTACTGATCTTTTAGAGCTTTTGAGAATCGTATAGCAGATGTTTGTGCCGAGCAGTTGTATACTATTCTTCGATGTCTGAATTATTTTTGGATCGAATGGTCTTCTTCGATTGTATGATTTGATGATGGAATTTATGCCGATTAGCGCTCTCTTCTTATCGAGATTTTGGGATGTATCTTATTCAGAGGAATCGCGCTCTAGTCTAGACATCGAGACAACTGAAGACGCTCGAGACTCGATGTCTGAATTTGGACTTTAAGCTCGCAGCGATCTTATTGATTAAAAGATCTGTTATCTAGTGTTTTATGAGGAAATTTTCGTGATCTTTTCTAATCTTAAGAGTTGGAGTAATTGTTTCGCAGACGGAACTGATTTGGAGGTAGAGAAGAGAATTAGATTGTATGAGATTTATGACTGCGAATCTTTATCTGGAGAATTGTATGCAACTACAGATGTTTTGAGCCGTTCTTATTTTATCTACTATCTGATTTTGATTGACTGATTGTTGGAATCTGCTACCGTATTCCGTACAGAGTGACTTTTAATCAAGACCAGAGGATTGATACCTTGTCAAAAGTCGTCAGGTGTCATGTTTTGCCGAAGTTTGTCAGTTTAGACAGAGATCCTCGTTGCACTCGTTCTTTCGGCATAGATTACAAAGAGACTTTGTTGTTTGATTACAGGTTATTTCATTTCAATACCCTCAGAACGACGGACAGCCAGGTCAGACAAGTCGAACTTAGATGTTATGCCTTGAGTTGGAACCAGAGATGATTCGATTGTAACTAAGCTTAGAAGGATTTTTTGACGAGAATGAGTCGACTTTCGTTTGACGGACTGAAAGGAGTAATTCGAGAGACAGAGTTCGTGTTGGAACCGTGTTTGATTTCGAGAACGAAATCTTTTCTTAGAGGGGGAGAATTGTAACGCCCCGATTTTATCTTAATTGACTTTATTTGAGATAATCGGAGATTCCAGAGTTCAAGAGCCGACTTGATTTTGATCAGGGTCCTTTTTGCAAATTTTGGATTTTTCAAGGACTATAATGCAATTTTGGACTTAAATAGATATTTAAGCTTGCTTTGACTTCTTCTCCTATCCTCTCCTTCCTCCAAGCCGCCTCCTCCATTGAAGAAATCCAAGCGTGAGTTTCAAGCTTTGAAATTCCCCGGTTTTGTCGATCCGTTTGTTAGAATTTATTTCTGAAGGCAGATTAACGATCACGGCTGCGAGAGCTTCGTTCTATAGTAAGTTTTTCTTCGATCAGCTAGACTTCTATTTTTGGATGTCGTTAGAATCGACTGAGTTGCTAGTATGTTGTTCTTGGCAGAATTCTGATCGTTTATTCTCTGTCGGTTTTGAAATAGAGTGTCGTTCGGATTTGTTATGAATTTTGAAGGGATTTTCAAAATTTGAGTTTTTATGATTTGTTGGAATTGGATTGTTTTGGTTGAAGATTGGTTGATTTGAGTTTATCGGATTGTTATTATGTTGTCTGCATTTCTGGTTTATTAGAATATAGTCGTTATGCCGCCGGTTTGAAATTGAGATTTTGAACCGTTTTGAATTGATGATATTTGGATATTGAGTTTGATCATCGTTGTTGATCTTCTCTTGCCTCCGTACAGATTCGTTCGAAGGCCGTTGAGTTGTGAGATTTCAAGAGTTGAATCGCTTTGAAGATTGTAGCCGGTATAGTATCGACTTTCTTATTATCGACTAGGAAGTTTGATTGAATCTTGAATGAGTATTGTTGTTGTTTCCAGGTTGGAGCATCGACGTTTGAAAGAGGTATAAGATGACTTAGACTAGAATGTAACGATTAACTCAAATCCGACTTGATTCGAGTGTTCTGGAAAAATCACATACTTGCAAGTTATTTGATTTACTTGAATGAGTTATGATTTGCATTGCATTCATATTGAGCCAATGAATTTATTTTATTTTGAGTTAGACGTTCTGAGAACTATAGTAGGGGGCATTGGCAGGCGATTTACTGCAATGACCGACTTAACTCTATATAGTTGCTTCAGAGTCTAGAGGATTGAATTATACACTATCCACCCCGAGTGGAGGATCGGTGCGATTTTGTGTGATAGTTCATCCTCGGGATCCCAATAGAGAAAGAGAAGAGGTGATTACCTTGATTATCCGGACTTGATAATCCCAGAGTTTTAAAGACATGCATTTCATTTTGATTTCTCTTGGAATTGCATGATTGATATTGAATATCTGGAAGTTGATATATTTCGTTTTGAGATGCTTATCTGATATTGCATGCTAGTCTCTTTTACTGGGAATTGTATTCTCACCGGATTATCCGGCTGTTGTCTTGTATTTGTGTGTGTGCTTGGCAACAGGTGGTGCAGAACCGAGTCAGAGATCGCATGGCTAGGTGGTCGAGTTGATAGAGTGAGGCCTTGGTGTTTTAGAAGTCGAATTGTAATTCGAACTCGATTTGTATTTTGGATTGTAAACTTAGATTTAAAGCATGTTCTAATAGTTTGGAATGGACGATAACTTTAGAACTATCTTTTTTGGATCTATGTATGATGTTTGGATGAATTATGTATTGGTGTATGCATGATTTGGATTGAGTTTGGACAAGTTTTCTGCTGTATTTTTAGTTCAAAACTGTCACCGATCGATCGGTAAGATGTTACCGATCGAGCGAGTGAGTTTTAGCCAAGTTTCTGTTTTTCTGAAAACTTGCCCGCTCGATCGGTAAGATCTTACCGATCGAGCGGAGCACTATTCACAAAAAAAAAAAAAATTCCTTTGCTTTTAATCTTTGTTCTTGTTTGCTTAATAATTGTTTATCCCGAGATTAGATGATTAGAATCGAGGTCTCACACAAAGGGCTATGTTATGTATGGTGAACATCCTGATAGAGGAATGACCGAAATTGAGTCCCGAGATGTGAAATTCCTCGATGAGGATTTTCCCACCATAAGTGAAGTAAAAGAGAACACTTAACTATATGAGTTAGTGGAACCCCAAGTAGGTGCCCCGATCTCTGGCGAGGATGAGGATTTACCCCTTCATCCAGCAGTCAATAGAGAAAGCGAAAGCGACCCTAAATTCAATGGGAGCATTCCAACTGAAGGGGACTCTCAAAATCTACAAATTCAACGAAGCCGACGAGAACCATTACCCCGTCGACGATTTGAAATCGAAGGGGAATCTTTCATGTGCGCTTCTGTAGATGATGATGAGCCGGCCACTTACAAAGCAGCTGTTACTTCACCAAATGCGAAAAAGTGGATGACTGCTATGAAAGATAAAATTAGCTCAATGGCTAAGAACCATGTCCGGGAGCTAGTTGATCTACTCCAGGACGTAAGACCATTGGAAACAAGTGGGTTCTCAAGGTCAAACGTAAAGCTGATGGATCAATTGATAAATACAAAGCTCGACTTGTGGCAAAAGGATATACCCAACAGGAAGGTATAGATTATGAAGATACATTCTCACCCGTGGTGAGATTCGCCTCAATTCGCCTTATTTTGGCCATAGTCACCCAACTAGATCTGGAACTATTTCAGATGGACGTAAAAACTGCATTTCTCAATGAAGAACTAGATGAAGAAATTTATATGGATCAACCCATAGGATTTCAGGAGAAGGGACAAGAGCGCAAAGTGTGCCGCTTAAAGCATTCCATTTATGGCCTGAAACAATCGTCTAGGCAATGGTATACTCGATTCCATCAAGCTATCACTTCGATAGACTTTACGATGATCGAAGAGGACCATTGCGTGTATGTCAAGAAAAGTAAGAAGAGTTTTCTAATACTCTCACTATACGTGGACGACATATTATTGGCAGGAAATGACATGCATGGAGATGATAATCGCCACTAAAGAATGGATGTCCTCAACTTTTGAGATGAAGGACATGGGAGAAGCGGAGTACATACTTGGTGTAGTTATACGCCGAGATCGTTCCAAGAGATCATTGAGTATGTCTCAAGAGACTTACATCAAGAGAGTACTAGAACGTTTCCGTATGGAAAATGCTAAACCTGTTGACACTCCCATTGAGAAAAATCACATTCTTAGCAAAGATTTATGCCCTAAGACAGATGAAGAAAAAGAACGCGTGTCTAAAGTACCATATGCAAGTGCGGTAGGAAGTCTGATGTATGCTATGATGTGTACTCGACCAGAATTATCCTTTGCTGTGGGAATGGTGAGCAGATATCAAATTAACCCTGGTCCCGGTTATTGGATGGTTGTGAAGAGAATACTTAGATATCTGAAGAGGACTATTGACCTAGCACTATGCTACCAAGCTGGTAGTTCGAAACTGGTCGGATGTAGCGATGTTGATGGTGTAGCGGACAAAGATGAGCGCAAATCCACTTCTGGATATGTATTTTTGCTTGGAGGCGCTGCTATCACTTGGTGTAGCAAGAAGCATCCTTGTATTGCTTTGTCCACTATGGAAGCTGAGTACATAGCCTGCACATTTGCAGTACAAGAAGCCATCTGGTTGAGGAGATTTCTTCAGAGTCTTCGAGTGACGGCGCACCTGGATGATGCAGTTATCATTCATTGCGATAACATTGCCGCTCTCGCATATACGAAGGATCCCAAATATCATGGTAGAACGAAGCACATTGATACTAGATATCACTTTATTAGGGAGAGTGCTGCACAAGGGCAAATTGTTCTAAGGCATATTTCTACTCTCAACATGGTTGTTGATCCCTTCACTAAGCCTTTGCCGAGAGATTTATTTCTTAAGCATGTTAGTAGTATGGGGCTTCGTAGAATTTGATTTTATGGCCTGTATGAACATTTTTTATTATTATTAATGCATTTTTTTTTTAAAATTCTAGCTATTATTATAAGTACTGTGTTCATATATATATATGTGAATATCACCAGACTTTGATTGGCTCACTCACACGAGCAATCGCCCTGGCGCTGATATAGCGAGCGAGATGAGACTTTGAGATCAAGTGTGCATCACCCGTGATGGTGCAAACGATCCCTCAGCATTAGGAACAACGTGGGAGGTTGTACTTCTTATAGTCGCTCTGGCATAGAGTCTAGGATGAGATCTTCCATGATCGATTATAAAGTATGTCCAAGCTTTATATAAATCTGTTAATAGCCGAACGTGCGAACTTCTTTAAGACGCGGGTCTCACGGCACGCAGGTCAGGCGCTCTTGGTAGTGACTGGACTAAGGTTCGTATGATGTTTTGAGCGTGACGTGCCTAAATTGAGTGGGAGCTCCATCATGAAAGAGTAGGTGCCCGGTGAGCCAACTTGTGGCTAAGGGCTTTGATGACTCTTTGTATAAACAATATTTTGTTTAATATAATTTACACTTTTACTAATGGCAATGACTTTATCTTTCTTCATATTGTGATATTGTGATATACTATTGTTGTTTTGATAAAGACCTTGAATATACTATAGTGTATGTAAGATGTGGTAGAACATGGAGATGTCTATCATGAAACACATCTTATAGTCACTGTATATTCTAAACTGTTCCTAGTCGATTGAGCCATCCGATAATAAGGATAAGGATCGCTCGAGTTTGAGACTAGCATTTGCGATGCAGAGTACCACGTTTCATTGGTAAGGAACATAGAGATGTTCGAAGCATGCAAATGGATATTCATACGATGAATGATCAAACTACCCTAGTCTCAAACTCGAGCGATCCTTATCCTTATTATCGGACGGCTCAATCGACTAGGAACAGTTTAGAATATACAGTGACTATAAGATGTGTTTCATGATAGACATCTCCATGTTCTACCACATCTTACATACACTATAGCATATTCAAGGTCTTTATCAAAACAACAATAGTATATCACAATATCACAATATGAAGAAAGATAAAGTCATTGCCATTAGTAAAAGTGTAAATTATATTAAACAAAAGATTGTTTATACAAAGAGTCATCAAAGCCCTTAGCCACAAGTTGGCTCACCGGGCACCTACTCTTTCAATCTCCCACTTGCCCTAAAGCCAACTAGTCATACTACGTAGACCCATTGCTTCGCGATGTTTGTCAAATAATGCTCCTGGCAAGGGCTTAGTAAGTGGATCAGCGATATTGTCTGCAGAGGCCACTCTTTCGACAGTGATGTCTCCTCTTTCCACAATCTCCCGAATGATGTAGTATTTCCTCAGTACGTGTTTGGATCTTTGATGAGGCCTTGGTTCCTTTGACTGAGCAATGGCACCCATGTTGTCACAGTACACCGGGACTGGACCAACAACTTCAGGAATGACGCCCAACTCTTGGACGAAATTCCTCATCCAAACGGCCTCTTTAGCAGCAGCTGATGCTGCAATGTATTCTGCCTCAGTGGTGGAATCCGCTGTGGTGTCCTGCTTGGAACTCTTCCAAGAGACAGCACCGCCATTGAGCATGAACACAAATCCAGAGGTTGACTTCGAGTCATCCACGTCACTTTGGAAGCTAGAGTCGGTATAGCCTTCCAATTTTAGTTCTCTTCCTCCATATACCATGAACATATTCTTAGTCCTTCGTAAGTACTTAAGAATGTCC
This sequence comes from Henckelia pumila, assembly GCF_033568475.1. Lineage (NCBI taxonomy): Eukaryota > Viridiplantae > Streptophyta > Magnoliopsida > Lamiales > Gesneriaceae > Henckelia > Henckelia pumila. Next base: position 74,055,772 of record NC_133122.1, read on the forward strand.
TTCACGGCTTTCCAATGCATTTGACCGGGATTAGCTTGATATCTGCTCGTGACACTCAGTGCAAATGCTACATCCGGTCTGGTAGATATCATCCCATACATGATACTACCTATGGCTGACGCATATGGTACATGTGTCATTTTCTCTATCTCTTCATCAGTCTTGGGACACATAGACTTGGATAGAGAAACTCCATGACACATGGGTAGATGTCCTCTCTTGGACCCATCCATTGAAAACCGTTTCAATATGGTGTCGATGTAGGTTGATTGAGTGATTCCTATCATTCTCTTAGATCTATCTCTATAGATCTGTATCCCTAGAATATAGGATGCCTCACCCAAATCTTTCATCGAGAATCTACCTGATAACCATATCTTTGTTGACTGCAACATCCCTACATCATTCTCAATGAGTAGGATGTCATTAACATAAAGTACTAAGAATGTCACAGCATCCTTAACTACTTTCTTGTACACGCATGGTTCCTCCGGATTCTTGATGAAACCAAAATCCTTTATTGTTTCATCAAATTTCTGGTTCCAACTTCTTGATGCTTGTTTTAGACCATAGATTGATCTCTGAAGCTTGCATACCTTATGCTCGCTTTCCATAGATGTGTACCCCTCAGGCTGCTTCATATAGATTTCTTTCTTAATGTCTCCATTAAGAAAAGCAGTCTTCACATCCATTTGCCATATCTCATAATCATACCAAGCAGCTATGGCAATAAGGATTCTTATGGACTTGAACATTGCAACTGGTGAAAAGGTTTCATCATAGTCAACTCCTTGTCTTTGAGTATAACCTTTCGCCACCAATCGCGCCTTGTAGGTCAATACCTTACCATCAGGCCCAAGCTTTCTCTTGTAGATCCATTTACACCCTATTGGAACAATTCCATCGGGAGGATCTACTAAAGACCAAACTTGGTTTGTATGCATCGAATCCAATTCTGACTGCATAGCTTCAAGCCATAAATTTGAATCCGCATCAGAAATTGCTTCCTTGAAGTTTCTTGGATCACATCCAATATCGGGTTCATCTTGATCCCCTTCAAGAAGAAGACCATATCGAATAGGAGGTCTAGAAGTCCTCTCGGATCTTCTAAGTATAGGCGTGTCTATCAATGGTTCCTGAGGTGTAGGATCGTTATTTTGTATTTCGGGTTCTTCTCGAATTTCTTCGAGTTCCATCATCTCGCCTTTCTTATCCGATAAGAACTCCTTCTCCAAGAAGGTGGCATTCCTTGAAACAAACACCTTTGTTTCAGCAGGATGATAGAAATAATATCCGATTGAATTCTTCGGATACCCTACAAAATAACATAAGGTGGATCGACTATCCAACTTATCTCCCACTGTCTGCTTCACGTAAGCAGGACATCCCCAAATCCTCAAGTACGAATACTTAGGAGCTTTTCCATTCCATAACTCGTATGGTGTTTTGTCCACTGCTTTGGTGTGGACGTTGTTCAACAACAATACCGCCATTTCAAGCGCATAGCCCCAAAACGAAGGTGGAAGCTCAGTGAAGCTCATCATAGATCGAACCATGTCCAACAAAGTTCGATTACGACGCTCCGATACACCATTCAGCTGTGGTGTCATAGGAGGAGTCCACTGAGAGAGAATCTCATTCTCTTTTAGATAGTCCAAAAACTCGGTACTCAAGTTGTAGTAGCCCGTGCCCTAATTGAGTAATTAAAGGATTAATGCTAATTAATTGAATTAGGTATCGGACGGATCGGAAGCTCCGAAGGCACGATCGGAAGCTCCGAACAGGATCGGAAGCTCCGATGAGCGATCGGAGGCACCGATGTTATTACGTCAGGCATGACGTGTGGTTGGATCGGAAGCTCCGATCAGGACCGGAAGCTCCGATCACCCCTATCCGGAATCATCAAGTGATATTTTGACACGTGGCAGATCAGGATCTTTGGAAGCTCCGATGACAGGATCGGACGTTCCGATCGAGGTTCGGATGTTCCGATCAAGGATCGGAAGTTCCGATCGTTATCTATAAATAGAAGGCCGAGACTTCACTTTCATTTGCCAATTCCGAGTTCTCCTTTCCTTTCTAGTCCTTTTGGAGCTGTTCTAGTCTTCTTAGGCTTGGTCCGGAGGTCGGAGAGGCGTTCGGTAGTCGTAGCGGAGTTGTGCCCAAGTTCTGGAGGCATCGACATCAAAGGGCTAACGACGGACGAAGTTATAGCTTTTGCTTCCTATAAATATTTAGGAGTATGCAATAGCTTAGTTAAGGCTTTTAGAGCACTTTAATGATAGTAGTATCATTTGGAAGTGTAGAGCAGACTATAGGCGTGGACCTAGAGTTGGTAGAGCTTTCACTATTTTTAGGTACGAAAGTACTGTTCGAGATATCCTGACTGAGTATGCATGTATTATATGACTGCATGATTTATATGCCATGATATTATGCTGCATTCATTTGCATCTTGCTGTATTTCCTTCGAGATGTCTGTAGTAGGGTTGTACCCTATCCTGTTAGTGGATGGACTTCCATCGATTTGGGTCCGGCGTATCCACGGTTATCTCGGTATGGGAGCCACCTCCTGAAGCGACGGCACAGCGTGCTACATACCAGGGCCCGATCTGTCTCTGTTATCTGATCCTTGACCTCGAGTCTATAGGGAGTTCACTTTGCATGCATGTATACTCATACTCTCGCACTGAGCGTTTTATGCTCACGTCTCGTACTCTGTATTTTTCTGGACACCCTATTCCATGGGGCAGATTTGCGATTGGACGAGGAGGGTGGATCCAGGAGGGGCTAGTCAGTGGTTGGCCAGCTAGAGCTTCGCTTAGGTTTTATTACTGTTGTTTTGGGTTTATACAGCTATTCGATTTGGTTGTATATTTTTTTTTGGATAAATTACAGATTCCTTTACTTGGGATTGTATAATGTTATTGGATTCCGCAGTTTTATTCTGATATCTGTTTAATTAAGTTAATTGCATGCATAAGTTCTGTTTAGTAGGTGATCCGGGTAAGGGTCACTACATTTATGGTATTAGAGCATGCAAAAGAATTCTTGGGATTTAGTCTCATCTTGAGGTATTTTTGTAGATGTCAAATCGTGACGACCAGAGTTCTCATGGCAGTGTTGGTGGGCGTTGGGGTGATGCCGACCGGGAGCCTCGTCGAGAACGGCGTCATCGTCATCACGACGACGAGCGTTTCACTGTGCGTCGATTCTTAGCTATGGGTCCCAAGCCCTTAGTTGGAGGTGAGTCTCCGGCGGATGCGGAGAACTGGTTAGACCGCATGGAGACGACTTTTCAGACTTTCCAATGCACCGATGAGCAGAAGGTGGAGACCCTTGGCTATCTTCTGGATGGGCGTGCGCGCAGGTGGTGGAGGTTTACTTCTACACCTTTTGTTGCGGCGAGAGGAGTGGCCACCTGGGCCTAGTTTCGCACAGCTTTCCAAAAGCGGTATTTTCCTCCTGCACTCCGACAGTCGAAGGCAGGCGAGCTACTGAGTCTGCGACAGGGAACCATGTCTATCGATGAGTATCAGCAGAGGTTCTTTGATCTGCTATCCTATTGGCCCGAGATTGCTGATAGCTCAGAGATGAAGTATAATCTGTTTCTTCAGGGCCTTAACCCTGAGATCCATGACCGTGTGGCGGTTGGCGACGACATGTCCTACGAGGGTTTGGTGAGCCGTTGTCATCAGGCAGAGGACAGCATTCGGCGGAACAGGTCTTTCCCTCAGTCGAGGCCTGCTAGTTCTTTGGGTCCCCGTGCCCAAACTTTCAAGAAGTCTGTATCTTCTTCTTCCTCTGGTTCTGGAGGTATTGTCCGTTATGGTAAGAAGGAAAAGTGTGATCACTGTGGGAAAAACCATCCATCCGACAAGTGCCGTAGAGCTTCTGGAGCTTGTTTCCGTTGTGGAGAGACTGGTCATGTCCGGAGAGATTGTCCCATGTCTGGGGGAGGTGGTTCTGGTTCTGGTACAGGATCGGGTTCTCAGGCTACCGTACAGCCGAGGTCGCAGGGACAGTCTGCTGGGAGTTCTCATATGAGGCCACGAGCTTCTGGCCAGGTGTTTGCCCTGAGACATGATCAGGCTGTGGAGGAGAATGAGAAAGTCATCGCAGGTACATTTATGCTTTATGGTATACCTGCTCTTGTACTTATTGACACTGGTGCATCTCATTCCTTCATTTCTGCACGTTTTGTTAAGAGGCATAAGTTACCATGCATTGCACTAGACGTAGTGATGTCTGTTTCTACTCCGACGGGCCAATCTGCTTTGGCTAAGCGTCTAGTGATGGGTTGCCCTTTAGAGTTCAAAGGGAACGTTCTGTTGGCGAATCTCATGATCCTGGCGATGGACGACTTTGATTGCATTCTGGGAATAGATGTGCTGACTACCTATCGAGCTTCAGTGGACTGCTATCAGAGATTAGTACGCTTTCATCCGGAAGGGAGTGAGAGTTGGTTTTTCTATGGTGAGGGAGCGCGACCCCCGATGCCTTTGGTATCCTCTTTGAGAGCCTGTCGAGCTCTAGAGTCTGGCGGGGAAGGCTTCCTTATCTATGCAGTTGATTTGTCCGCTAAGAGTATTGGGATAGAGAGCATTCCTGTTGTGGATGAATTTCCAGATGTGTTTCCTGATGAGATTCCGGGTTTTCCTCCTGCTAGGGAAGTCGAGTTTGGCATAGAGTTGATGCCGGGTACTTCGCCTATTTCTAGAGCACCGTATCGTCTGGCTCCGTCAGAGATGCGTGAGTTAAAGAATCAGCTACAGGATCTTTTGGACAAGGGGTACATTCGTCCTAGTGTATCTCCTTGGGGAGCTCCTGTTCTCTTCGTAAAGAAGAAGGATGGGTCGATGCGGCTGTGCATTGACTATCGGCAGCTGAATCGAGTGACTGTGAAGAACAAGTATCCGTTGCCTCGTGTTGATGACTTGTTTGACCAGCTGCAGGGCACATCAATTTACTCCAAGATTGACTTGAGATCTGGGTATCATCAGTTGAGAGTCCGTGATCAGGACGTAGCCAAGACTGCATTCCGTACTCGCTATGGGCATTACGAGTTCCTAGTGATGCCATTTGGTTTGACTAATGCGCCGGCTATATTCATGGATCTGATGAACCGTGTCTTCAGGGAGTATTTGGACAAGTTTGTCGTGGTCTTCATTGACGACATCCTGGTTTATTCGCGTAATACGGAAGAGCATATTTCTCACTTGCGGTTGGTACTGCAGACTCTTCGAGATGAGCAATTGTACGCCAAGCTGAGCAAGTGTGAGTTCTGGATGGATAGAGTGGTTTTTCTTGGCCATATCATATCCAGGGAGGGGATTTCTGTTGATCCAAGCAAGATTGAAGCGGTACTTAATTGGTCGCGTCCGACGACAGTTGCTGAGATCCGTAGTTTTCTGGGTCTGGCAGGGTATTATCGTCGCTTCATTCTGAACTTCTCTCAGTTAGCTCGACCGTTGACGCAGCTTACCCGCAAGGGTGTGGATTTTGAGTGGTCCTCCGAGTGTGAGAAGAATTTCCGTGAGCTTCGACGGCGGTTGACTTCTGCGCCGGTGTTAGCATTACCGTCAGGATCTGGAGGGTATGTAGTTTACACGGATGCTTCTCTTAAGGGGTTAGGTTGTGTCCTGACTCAGAATGGGCATGTGATCGCATACGCTTCTAGACAGCTGAAGCTTCACGAGGACAACTACCCAGTCCATGATTTGGAATTGGCAGCCATTGTGTTCGCTTTGAAGATCTGGCGTCATTATCTTTATGGCGAGAAATTTGAGATCTTCACCGACCATAAGAGTCTCAAGTATTTGTTCACTCAGGCAAAATTGAACATGAGACAGAGACGTTGGATGGACTTGCTTAAGGACTATGATTGCGAGATTAAGTACCATCCGGGAGCTGCTAATCTCACCGCTGATGCTTTGAGTCGCAAGGTGCGACTATCCGCACTTCAGACTTGTTCGATGTCTAGTGCGATCAGTGACTGTTGTACTTCAGGTTATACCTTCAAGCATAAGAAAGGTATGCAGAGTATCCAAATGTTTGCGATATTATCTGAGCCAGCCTTGTATTCGCGGATCCGAGATGCTCAGATGTCTGATTCAAAGACCCAGCGTTTAGCTCGTCTAGCTAACAAGGGTAGCTCGTCTGGATTTCATTATCAGTCAGATGGCTTTCTGTGTTTGTCTGGTAGGCTTGTGATTCCACAGGATGAAGAGTTGCGAGAGGAGATTTTATCTCAGGCACATCGCACTAAGTTGAGTATTCATCCTGGGAGCAACAAGATGTACAAGGATCTACGTACTCGTTTCTGGTGGAAGGGAATGAAACGCAGTGTTTATCAGTTTGTTTCGAGATGTTTGGTGTGTCAACAGGTCAAGGCAGAGCACCGACGACCTGGAGGATTTCTTCACAGTCTGCCTATTCCTGAATGGAAATGGGAGTTTATCACTATGGACTTTGTAACCCATTTGCCGGTATCCCCGAGGAACTGTGATGCTATCTGGGTGGTGGTGGACCGACTCACCAATTCAGCGCATTTCATTGCCTATAGCCGAGAGTACTCTGTGGATCGCATGGCACGGATGTACATTCAGGAGATCGTCCGACTTCATGGAGTGCCTGTGAGCATTGTCAGCGATCGGGACCCCAGGTTTACTTCTAGATTCTGGGGGAGTGTTCAGCGTGCGATGGGTACTACTCTCAGTTTGAGTACAGCCTATCATCCGGAGACTGATGGTCAGTCAGAGCACACTATCCGTACGTTAGAAGATATGCTTAGAGCGTGCGTCATGGATTTTGGTTCAGCCTGGCAGGATCATTTGCCGTTGATCGAGTTCGCTTACAACAACAGCTATCACACTAGTATTGGGATGGCACCTTTTGAAGCGTTGTATGGGCGACGTTGTCGTACTCCACTCTTCTGGGAAGAAGTGGGGGAGAGACAGGCTGAAGGACCGGAGTTTATCCAGCAGGCGATAGACATTGTTGATCAGATCAAGAAACGGATTAAGACTGCACAGGATCGTCAGGTCAGTTATGCTAATATCAAGCGTAGGCTTTTGCAGTTCGAGGTCGGGGAGAAAGTGTTTCTGAGAGTGTCACATTTCCGCAAGATTCTCAGATTTGGCCTTAAGGGCAAGTTGTCTCCCAGATTTATCGGTCCGTTTGAGATCTTGGAGAGCATTGGCGATTTGGCTTATCGACTAGCTTTGCCACCACATCTATCCAGTATTCACGACGTGTTCCACGTATCTCTGTTGCGACGGTATGTGGCGGATGAATCTCATATTCTGCAGCGATCTGAGGTTCAGGTAGACAAGGATTTGACTTATGTTGAGAAACCTCTTCGCATCCTTGATTATAAGGATAAGGTTTTACGGAACAAAGTCATTCCTTTGGTTTTAGTTCAGTGGCAGCGCCGAGGCACTGAGGAAGCTACTTGGGAGCTTGAGGACAGGATGCGTAAAGACCATCCTGAGTTGTTTTGATTTCATTCTTTAAGTTGTATTCAGTTGCAAACTCTGTAAATGTTTGATTTGAATAAAGAATGTTTCTGATTTCTGTATTTGCATTCGGTACTTAAGATCTGATTTCGAGGACGAAATATCTTAAGTGGGGGAGAATGTAGTAGCCCGTGCCCTAATTGAGTAATTAAAGGATTAATGCTAATTAATTGAATTAGGTATCGGACGAATCGGAAGCTCCGAAGGCACGATCGGAAGCTCCGAACAGGATCGGAAGCTCCGATGAGCGATCGGAGGCACCGATGTTATTACGTCAGGCATGACGTGTGGTTGGATCGGAAGCTCCGATCAGGACCGGAAGCTCCGATCACCCCTATCCGGAGTCATCAAGTGATATTTTGACACGTGGCAGATCAGGATCTTTGGAAGCTCCGATGACAGGATCGGACGTTCCGATCGAGGTTCGGACGTTCCGATCAAGGATCGGAAGTTCCGATCGTTATCTATAAATAGAAGGCCGAGACTTCACTTTCATTTGCCAATTTCGAGTTCTCCTTTCCTTTCTAGTCCTTTTGGAGCTGTTCTAGTCTTCTTAGGCTTGGTCCGGAGGTCGGAGAGGCGTTCGGTAGTCGTAGCGGAGTTGTGCCCAAGTTCTGGAGGCATCGACATCAAAGGGCTAACGACGGACGAAGGTATAGCTTTTGCTTCCTATAAATATTTAGGAGTATGCAATAGCTTAGTTAAGGCTTTTAGAGCACTTTAATGATAGTAGTATCATTTGGAAGTGTAGAGCAGACTATAGGCGTGGACCTAGAGTTGGTAGAGCTTTCACTGTTTTGAGGTACGAAAGTACTGTTTGAGATATCCTGACTGAGTATGCATGTATTATATGACTGCATGATTTATATGCCATGATATTATGCTGCATTCATTTGCATCTTGCTGTATCTCCTTCGAGATGTCTGTAGTAGGGTTGTACCCTATCCTGTTAGTGGATGGACTTTCATCGATTTGGGTCCGGCGTATCCACGGTTATCTCGGTATGGGAGCCACCTCCTGAAGCGACGGCACAGCGTGCTACATACCAGGGCCCGGTCTGTCTCTGTTATCTGATCCTTGACCTCAAGTCTATAGGGAGTTCACTTTGCATGCATGTATACTCATACTCTCGCACTGAGCGTTTTATGCTCACGTCTCGTACTCTGTATTTTTCTGGACACCCTATTCCATGGGGCAGGTTTGAGATTGGACGAGGAGGGTGGATCCAGGAGGGGCTAGTCAGTGGTGGCCAGCTGGAGCTTCGCTTAGGTTTTATTACTGTTGTTTTGGGTTTATACAGCTATTCGATTTGGTTGTATATTTTTTTTTGGATAAATTACAGATTCCTTTACTTGGGATTGTATAATGTTATTGGATTCCGCAGTTTTATTCTGATATCTGTTTAATTAAGTTAATTGCATGCATAAGTTCTGTTTAGTAGGTGATCCGGGTAAGGGTCACTACACAAGTATTCTCCACCTCGATCCGATTGAAGTGCTTTAATACTTTTATCTAGCTTGTTTTCTACTTCAGCCTTGAATTCTTTGAACTTTTCAAATGCTTCAGACTTATATTTCATTAAATATAAATACCCATACCTTGAATAATCATCAGTAAAGGTAATGAAGTAGGTGTGGCCATATTGAGTACCAACTCTAAATGGACCACTAACATCTGTATGGATCAAATCCAACATATTTTGACTACGCTCAAGTTTCCCCTTAAAAGGAGATTTAGTCATTTTTTCTTTCAGGCAGGATTCACAAGTAGGTAGAGAGTTAATATCAGACATATCAAACATGCCCTCTCCCACTAGCTTGTTCATCCTTCTTGAGGAAATATGACCTAGCCTAGCATGCCAAAGGTTTGCCGGGTTTTGACTATCGATTTTCCTTTTGTTTGTTGTTGCCGGTTTATCAACATAATTTATTGGAACGTCTTTTAGTTTTAAGTTATATAGATCGTTTTCAAGTTGTCCATTTCCAATCAAACATTCATTCTTGTAAATATTGCAAATCCCATTCACAAAATTGCAAGAATAACCATCTCTATCTAGCATAGAAACAGAAATAATGTTTTTAATCAAATCTGGAACAAATAAAACATCTCTCAAAAGTAACTTAAAATCGTTCTGCAAAATTAAATAAATATCTCCCACAGCTTTAGCTTCAACTCTGGAACCATTTCCGAGCCTCAGCTGGGTCTCACCCATTCTAAGCCTGCGACTTCTTGTCATCACCTGCAAATCATTGCAAATGTGAGATCCACATCCGGTATCCAATACCCAAGAAGTAGTATTAAGTGAAACATTTATTTCAATATAGAACATACCCTTCGCAGTTCGCAACTGCTCTAGATATTCCTTGCAGTTACGCTTCCAATGACCGGGCTTCTTGCAGTAATGGCAAACATCCTTGGACTTTTCCATGTTTGAAGCCTTTGTCTTGTACTTCTTCTCGGGTTCGATTTTCTTGGGTGGGGCAGAACGTTTCTTACCCTTTGTACTTGGCCCCTTCTTAGCAGAAGAAGAGGAGCCCACCAAGAAAGCCGGTTTATCCTTCTTTAATGTGGATTCATATGTCACAAGCATATTGACCATCTCTTCAAGGGAGGCCTCTATCTTGTTCATATTGAAATTCACCACAAATCCTTCAAACGAAGAATGAAGAGATAGAAGTAGTAAGTCCACGTTGAGTTCATGCTCCAACACCAAATCAAGGGTTACCAACTTCTGTATGAGCCAAATCACTCGTACCACATGATCACGGACCGAAGTCCCTTCACGCATGTGACACGTCATTAGCTCCTTTACAGTAGCGAACCTTTCAGCCCTCGATTGAGCCCCAAAAAGTTCCTTGAGTTGTACGTGAATGTCAGCAGCATTCACGGTGTCCTCAAATCGCCTCTGGAGTTCATCAGACATCGAGGCTTGCATATAGCATTTGGCCTTGATATCATGGTCCCACCATGTATCAAGTTTGGCTAACTCTTCCGGACTTATGTCAGCTGGTGCTTCCTTCGGAGGAGATTTTTCTAACACGTAGAGCATCTTCTCCGAAGTCAAGACAATCTTCAACTTACGGAACCATTCCGTATAGTTTGCGCCAGTCAATTTATTTTGTTCGAGGATCGAGAAAAGTGGATTACGCGAATTCATCTTTATGAAATACTGAAAAGAAACAGACAAATATCAGTGATTGTTTAATTAATTTACTAAGACATAAAATAGGCGAAATTTATTTTATGAATCTCACTCCCACTATTTTAACGATTTCACTACCCTCTGGTGAAAACGGGAAACTGTTTTCCTTAGTGAGAACATGGAGTCCAATTGACAAACTATGGTCCCGAATAATATCAGCCAACCATAATTTTCAAAAGGTAGAGCCCAATTGCTTCCAAAGCAACCTCCACGTTTTTACCTCATGTCTAATAAGGGCCCAATAATATGACGCCGTTTATTGTGACATGTCAAGATGACCCATCAATATTAAGTTGTGATGGATGGTCGCCATGTGGATCCCCCAATAATATGAGCCGATCCCATGGGAGTTCCACCCAACTTACAACATGTGTCGATCCAATGTACAGCTTTCAAACGAACGGGCCCCCCCAATAATATGAGCCGAACCGTATCCGCGGGTAGCATCTCATACATTGATCGTTGATGGAAGGCAGGAACATTTAAACAAATTTAAATTTCCTTTATTTATCTTGATATCAATTTTAAATCATATTTAAAATGAGGGATTTTAATTTTGAAAATTTGTCTCATCATTTTAAAATTTTGTATGCTTGCCGGATTCACACAATTTTGTCTAAAACATGCATACAACAATAATATCACATATTATATAGGATGATCGATTCCATTTCTAATCGACCCGTGTTTGCCAATCACGAGTCTTAGTCCAATCCTAGGTAATATGCAATATGCAATGCAATCCTATTACATTGTGCTTCCAATTTACATTTCTTCTGTCTTTATTGTCTGCTGGGCCCACCTCCATCTTCAAATCTTCATCTCCCACTAAATCTAATGTATTTACAATAAATAACAATGACAAGTAGGGGATACATTTTTAAGGGGTGGGAACGGGCCATAAACCAAGCCCACTTTTATTACATATGATAATTCATATTGGGCCATAAACCAGGCCCATTAATAAATCCAACAACAATAAAAACAAATGTAAATTCCTAACATACACCTACAAAATTGGTCATGGCAATCGATCATCCTTATCCAATAACATTTAATTCAAAATTAATTTATTGGATAACATGCAATGGCAATTTAAATTGTTAAAGGATAAAATCATATTCCATATATAAAATCTTATTTTACATACAAAATCATATTTTATCTTTCTATCAAATAAAATCATATTTTATCTATAAAATCCAATTTTATACATAAAATCATATTTTACTCAATATATCCATAAGATCATATCTTATCATCAATTGTACCAAAAATAATTAATTTCAAAATTCAATTTAACGGATAAAATATTTAAATTTTCCAAAAATTCAAATTTATCCAAAAATCAATTTTAAAATTTTCGGACTCGAACAATTCGATCCGACGCCTCGTGGACCAATCAAAAACAATTTTCGATCGGACCAAAAATAGAATTTTAACATATTAAATTTTAATTTAAAAATTAAAAATAATTTTTCGCGGGCCGCCCGGGACGTTCCCGGGCTGCCCGCGCCCCAAAGGGCTTGGGTCGGGCAGCCCGGCTGCCCCTAGGGCAGCGACGATCGCTGCCCTGGACAGCGCCCAGCGCTGCGCTGCGCTGCCCTGGACAGCGCCCAGCGCTGCCCCCCCCCCCGGGCAGCGATCCAATCGCTGCCCGGGTTTTGCCCAAAAAAAAAAAATTATTTTTAAAATATTTATTTTGTTTCAAAAACCGAGGCTTAAAAATTTTTTGTACAATCGATTAATTTAATCGCTTGATCTGAGCAACCTGGCTCTGATACCACTGTTGGAGAACGCGGCGATCAGATCAATCAGGATTGATACCCGGTGAAGCGGAAGTTTAAAAATTTTATATGGAACGATTTCATAATAGGTATCAAAACTTTACGATTAAATTGTGCGTGTAAAAATTAAATAACAATTATAAATTTTTACCTCCAATCTCGAATCGAGATTATGGACACCAACAGATTGCTCTGCTCTTGTTGTATATCCCTGGAACTGATGGACGAACTGTTCTTCAATCAGGTCTACGAACGGATAATTAATCCCTCTGATAGATTGCACTAGAAAATCTATTAGAAGTTTCTATAAGAAATGGTTTCTTAGTAACACATGCGATGTCACTATTTGATCTTCAAGATGTATTGTATAGTTATCAAATCTCGAACGACTCTCGATATACCAATGGTTGTTGATTCGATCGGGATATTTGGATGAAGGGACCGTACTGTACGCTAACCAAAATCTATTGGTTCTTGCAGGCACTATCAGTGATACCTAGGGAATCATGGGGCGATGTTGCTAGGCGCTCTTACCATGATTCTATGGGCAAGTCGGAAATTGTTGTTCCGAGTCACAAGGAGTTGTGAGCCCACGGCTAGCTGTATCCCTGAACCATTGAGGGTCACACAGAGTAATGGATTTTTAATCCCCGTTGAGATAGTTAAATTTAAAGAGTTAAATTTAATGAACAAAGAAGTTGGACTTCTTAATTATGAGTAGAGGAGTAAGATTTCCTAAAATGACATAGGGATGGGCATTTTTGGAAATCACTGAATTCGGATTCAAAAAAATTTATCTTAACTTTAAAAGGTGCAGAAATGGTTTCTGTGCACATTGGTGAAATCGGTTTATCAATCGGAGTCATGATGAATTTTATATTAATTTCTGAATATGCGGGCTTTGCTTGTCGGGCTTGAAGTTATGACTAATGGGCCCTAAGCTGTTAGCGGCCTACATTATAAATAAGTTATTGCAGTACAGAAATTACACACAACAGGTCACAAATTTTCGAAAACCTAGTTATTTTCTCTCAATAGTGGCCGCCCCCTTTTCCCCTCTGGTCGGTAGAATCCAGTCTGTGAATTTTGAATTACAGTCTGGTTTAACGGATCAAATTCGTTAATTCTCTTCGTAGAAACTTCGAATAGATTTTCTAGTGCAATCTATCAGAGGGATTAATTATCCGTTCGTGGACCTGATTGAAGAACAGTTCGTCCATCAGTTCTAGGGATATACAACAAGAGCAGAGCAATCTGTTGGTGTCCATAATCTCGATTCGAGATTGGAGGTAAAAATTTATAATTGTTATTTAATTTTTACACGCACAATTTAATCGTAAAGTTTTGATACCTATTATGGAATCGTTCTATATAAAAATTTTAAACTTTCGCTGCACCGGGTATCAATCCTGATTGATCTGATCGCCGCGTTCTCCAACACATCATAGCATGCATGCATGCATACTGCATGTGCTTTTCTAAGACGACCAGAAATGGTGAATGACGAATGGTTCCCTGCTTCGTCATTGTGTGAGCCCTTACATTATTTTTACCCTTTGGGACTCTGGACTATGTCATGAGGTCTAAGCTTGATGATGCTACTTTAGCATGTATCTAATGGTCATGATTGATTCGGCCTGTTGGAGCATTTCTAGGAAAGCGGTCAAGTTCAAGTTGATTGGCATGTGGACAAGGAAAAGTTTAGTTGGTAACACACTGATATAATATGGCTCATAGGCATGCCGACTAAGTCGAAAATTCAGGTTTGATATAGTCATGAGCACATTTATATAAATAATCTCGAGATTGTCAAGCTTGCTCTAATATTGAGGGATCAGAGGTGCTTGATTAGGTGCGGCTATGTAACTTGGGGTACACTGCGAGTTCTTGAGTTCAAGGGTTATATTAGTTTGGTGATGACTTAATATAATTCTGCTCATAGGTTTCTTTTCTCGCTCGGTCGCACGCTTTATTCCCTGTATGAAATAATGTGTCATAATACAAGAGAATGTGTTGAAGCGAGTGATCTTCACTTACTCAAAATGTGTATGAGTGGGAGTTATTGGATATTATTGTGATCTTTTAAAGTGTTTGGTATTTTAATTATACCATAATTAAAATATTAGATATATCAATAATATTATCTCATAATATATTATTTGATATAGAATATTTGATATATAAAAGTGCATCCACAGTTTGAGATGGAGTAGAATTCTAATCATACCAGACTAGGTGTCCTATAAATATAGGTACTCCCTAGTTGGTAGATATAAATTATTCACATTGAATAATTGTAAGGCCCCGAAAATATTAAGTTCTTAATTACGGAATTAGAGATTTAAATTCTGAATTTTGGAAAATATTAATTGGAGATATTATGGAAATTATAGATTTAATTTTCGAGCTGAAAATATTTAATTTGAGAATTTACGGATATTGAGATTTAAATTCCGGGATTCTTAAATTAAAAGATTAAAATATTTGAATTGGATATTTATGGAATTTAAGATTTAAATTCCATGTTTCTGGAATTAAAGGATTTAATTAGAGGTCGGAAGCTTGTCGAGGGACTGAATTGCAAATATTCCAAAGCTTAGGGGCCAAAGTGCAATTTCCCTTTGCAAGTGGGAAATCACACGTGTAAGGCATATATACATGTGTAATGGAATGAATTCAGCAGAAACTCCACCGAGAGCAACCATTTCAGATTTTGCAAGATTGTTCTTCATGTTCAAAAATTGATATCTCAAGATCCGGCTGTCCGATTTCAAAACCGAGCATAGTTTTGGAATCCTTGCAAGAAGAGCTATACATTGATGTAAGTATCTCTAAGATTCAGTAGGTCTCAAAATTATGATGTTATGATGTTGGGAAAAATCAGAATTTGAGTATGTGTTAGTGTTCTTGATGATATAAGCTTTCCGATATCGAAGCCGGAACGAAGAACGGACAACATATGCAATTGTTATGATTTTAAGAATATGTTTCGAATGCTTGAACCTTCTGATATGCTGGTATAAGTTGATATATAAGCTGATATGAAGTGAATATGAGTTGTTATGATTGAAAGTTTTGATAGTTTTAAGTTTCGGTTACCGAATTTGTACCGTTACGCCGTCAATTTATGTTTGATAAATTCTGGAAATATATGCTGCTGGATTTCGAAATTAAGTGATGAAATGATATTGATATGAGTTATATATCAATGTTTAGATGATGTTTGAGTTGTTATAATTATTGGTTTCGAACCGTTACGTCGCCGATTTGAATTTCGATCAAATTAGCAAGCCTTGAGTTGTTGAGCTTCAGAATGAGTTGAATGTAATATTGAATGACTTGATATGAATTTCAGATTGTTCAAGAATATATCGAGTTCGAGTTCGCACCGATTCGAATCAATTGAAGATTGGTCAAGTTTTGAGTTGCTAGCTTTGATATTTCTATCATTCTATCTAGTGAGTTGATACAAGCTTGTTGTGTATTGTAGCTTGAGGATTGGAGCTACTTAGCTGTCATGATTGGAAGGTATGATTCGACGATGACCAAAGCAGGGAATGAGCATCGAGATGTGTTTGATCTCTCGATCCCTTAAATCACACAATAGTTTCTATTTTATGTGTTTATATGCTTTACTATGCTTTATGTGAGTTATGTGCTTTGATTGCCTTACTTGAGTTCTTGAGTGATGGCATGTTTATTAGGCTATGTAGGAGGTGATTGTGTATGGTGTCATCCCGTTGAGCCTAAACGTTCTTCTAGTTTTGCCTTGATATCGTTGTGAGTTTTAAACATCGATACCGTGTATCTGTGATGAGATTCAAGCATTGATACCTAAAGCCGGGTTTATAACATCAACAAGGAGTTCTAGCATTGATGGTGAGTGATGTGTTTTAGCATCTAAACCGGTGTCACCTTTGAGCCTTATTCCTTTTTAGCCATTTAATTTATTCTGCATTTCATAAGGTGTTATTTATGATTTGAAATGCATGCTATGGCTACTTGTGATTATTTATATGTTCCGTCTTTCATACTAAGTCTTTAGACTTACCGGTTTTCCGGCTGTTGCTTTTTTTTTTTGTGTGTGCATTGCAATAGGTGTTTCAGGGCCAAGTTATAGGAGGCCATGAGCATTGGAAAGAGTTTAGAAGTGGTGCTCCGGGTTGTGTTGTAGCTTGTTGTGAGAAACTTATTTTTAAACCATGTTGAGTTTGGATGGTATCCAACTTTTGTATTGTATAGCTTTGCATAGTCTAGAGTTGTTTAGATTATGTGTTGTTGGACCATGGTTTTGGGTAAGTGTATATAGCATTTGTATGTTTGGTATTGTTTACCTTGAAGTCTAGGTTATAAGATAGCAAGAAAAGAGAAAAGGACAGCACAAGAAAATCTGCAGAATTTTGAACAGGGCTTGGCCGCTCGATCGGTAAAGTTCTACCGATCGAGCGGGGCCTGTTTTTGCTCAAACCCGAGAATTGGCAATTCTTGCTCGCTCGATCGGTGAAGTTATACCGATCGAGCGAGGGTCATCCTCTTAAATTTTTTTTTTTAATTCTTATGCTTCTTTTTTTAAATACTGTAATTCTTTTATTATGATATTTTTAGTAGTCGAGCCCGGGGTCCCACAATAATACACATTACCAAATATTCTCTCTGTGATAATTCTTGGAACATCGCTAGTTATCCAAGGGTTTAAGGTGTGCACGTGATCAAAATATTCTAGTAATATTTCGACGGCCGCAAAAGGAACAAATTACTGTTCGTGAGATTTGTTCGTGGAACCTGCATGTAAACCGAGTCAGAGATCCAACGATTGTGTGCCTTATTTTCCGCTGAAAAGGTACACAAAATTTATTGTTTTGGACAATAGATTCTAACGCTAACAAAGCCCGAAACAAGAAGATCCAAGATGTCGTTAATCAGATTACCATCTCGACTGAGATTCTCTTTTAGAGACGTCACCGCTTGGATGGCTATCAAAGAATCAGAATACACCAGTATATTACTCAATCCAAATTGCATCGCCAGCAGCATTTCATGTTTTATAGCAATTAGTTCAGCAGCCACTACCGAGCCTCGATTGAGAATTCCCCTAGCTTCAGCAGCACAAATACTCCCATGGTGGTCTCTAATAACAACTCGAACACTAAAACATCCAATCTTCTCATTAAATCCTGCATCTACATCCAGCCTAATCAATCCCATGGGGGTTTCGACCATCTCTTCTCGTTAGATGATAACTAGGACTTGAGACACACTATCACATCTTGCTTTAGGATATTCATTGAGATAGAATACCACCAAATCTGCATTTACCGAATGAAACTTTGATGCGCAAGATGCTTCAATTTACAAACCTCTTTCCAAATAGCCCTAGTTTGCATTAAAAAAAAGCTCAAACTCATGCTTTACCATATTTTTCTTCATATAAAGCCCACAATAAATGAAGGGCAGCTTACTGCACTTCTTCAAAACATGCCAAAGATTGGTCCGTTTTCAAGCTTCATGAGAAATAGGACAGAACAATAGACAGTGAGCAGTCGAACTTTCCAATGAACCACAGATAGAACAAGCCTTACTTACCGGAATGTGCCTTTGATATAGATTCAAGTCAATTGGAATGAAATCATCATGACAAGCTCACCAAAGAATATGCGAACTTTTTGAGGGATATGTATCGCCCAAATCTGTTTCCACCAAGCTTCCAAAGAGTAGGTAGACTGCGACGTCGGGGGTTCTAAACTCCTTGTATTGAGCATATAGCAAATTTTACCACTACAACAAATATGTTAATTAACCACACTAAAAAGACAACGGTTCTATACACAAACCGTTGTCTTTTGTCCTTTAACAACGGTTTTTACAAAAACCGTTGTCGTTGGCCATATTTTAATGAAAAACCACAATGGTTTTTAAAAAACCGTTGTCTATGAGTGGGTTTTTTATGGCCTACGACAACGGTTTTAATTAACCGTTGTCTATGTACGGAGTCTATGACAACGGTTTTTAAAACCGTTGTCTATGTGCGTGCTTTTGGAACTCTATGACAACGGTTTTTTTAATCGTTGTCTTTGTGTTTTTTTTTTTAAGTCAAAGGCAACGGTTTTAATGAACCTTTGTGTAAAAATGTTGTGTTTGAATTTTTTTTTAAAATTTAATTAAATATAAATTAGGAAAAAAAATAGGCAGACCAAAACACAAAGTTTCTCTTCTTCTATTCATTCTCAAACGATTTCCCGTCAAACCCTAACCCGATCCCCAATCTGCCACCCTCGCTTTTATTCTGTGCAGGAGGAATATGACTACCGGAGCTCCGATTCGCTGCTGTGTAGTGGCTCTCAGAGGCGGCCGGATATTGGTTCACAGATGTAGTGGCCGTCGGTTCCGATCGGCGCTCGGAGTCTGCTCTGAGATGATAAGGGGAAACGAGAGGGAGAGGCTGAGCATGAGTGAGGGCTTGATGAATTTGCTGCTCAGGTTGGATGGAATCAGGGGAATCGATTGGGGGATTAGGGTCTGCAGAAGGGCGTGACGAGAAAGACGATCGCCTTGCAGGAGAAAATTAATGCTCCGGTTCGCTGCTCTGTAGTGGCTCTATGAGGCGGCCGTGGCCAGATATTGGTTCACAGATGTGGTGGCCATTGGTGGTGTCGGAGAAATCTTCTCATAGAAGCGGAAGACATGTACTTGCCAAGATTCTAGCTTCGATTATATATCAACCCGTTTCACAATTTTTTTTTCAAACACTTTTGCAGGAGGAAATGGAGTTCTTCAAGAAAGAGAAAGCACTGAGATTGCAAAGCCATCTCGAGAAATGCTTTAATAACCGAAAACATTTGATTTTCTCTTTTTAATTGATATTGTCACACTATTTTGATTAATGCCATTATTGTTTTGAGAGAAGCCTTGTTTATGATTCTTGGTTATATTTTACTTCTTTTGCATAATCTTTTCGCATATTTGTAAAGCTGTCATTTCGTCACTTCTTTTCCAATTTTGTTTCTAAACCTTGAGGCATTTCAATCTCTTGACTATTGGTTGGGACTATCACTCACACGTGACTAAGATTCCATGTATGTTTGTGATGCAAATATATTCTTATTGCATAAAAAGGGATTTCATATTTCAATTTTGAAATTATATTAGTTATACACATCGTTTGATCCTCACCAAATTCTATCTTTTTACTCATATCTTGAAGAAACGAAAAATGATTATATAGGGATAGTACTTCCATTTTTAGCTATTTTCCATTAATTTCTGTATGTGTTTCGAAAACATTAATGTTGATCTGGTTCGGCATATCTAATGTCATTGTATTAACATAAGGCGTACACACTTTAATAACCGAAAACGTATTCACCGAGATCCGAAGTTGAAGTGTGAATGTGAATGCGTGCTCTTGATTCTTCATTCTCCTTCGATTTCAAACATGTGAAACATATATATATAGTGGAGTCAATAGTTAGAACTCAGAAAATGGGCATTTGGCTAGCTGGGTTTAGCTAGATACGGGGGAAAATAAGAGTTGTATGTCTGATTAACGATCCTTTTAATGGAAGGTTTGTAATATATATGTTGTATTGTTGTATCAAGATTGAACCGGACTAATATATCGAATGTTTAAAAGAAATTTATCGAATATAAATTATTGATGAACATGTATATGATTTGCAGAAAAGGCACTCTTAAAGTTGAATGGAGAGGTTTGTCGGCATCAGTTATTGTAGCAGGAATCGTTGTCCAAAAGGATGTCACCGATTACCAGGGAAATACAAGTGTGTAGGCGAATGCTAATAATTGAGCTAAACGAAAGTATTTTAGCTCAGTTAAAAATGCGAACTGCAATCAAGCTTCAAATGCTACAAATCATGAGACATATGCGGTGAGTATTTTATTTTAATCCCATGTGTTTACAACTGTAGTTTTTGTGTAAACATTTTTTTCTGCTAAATATTTGTAAGTATATGCATTGTTTCTGCTGGTTGATGAACAAAATGGGAAAAAGGTAGATAATATCGGTGCTTTCTGAAAATTGGTGTTTCTCTAGTCCTTTTATATTGCTTATTTTTTCACTTTCTGTTTAATCTAAATTTGATCGCAAGAGTGACATGCAACAAGCTGGATAGAGGGAGCTAATAATATACCAAAGGAATGCTTCAAGAAGGTTAATTTGGCCGAGCTCGATCTACTCGTCTAAAATACTGGAGTTTTCGGCGATGAGTAACCATAGATTCCTGTAATTCGATTTTGTTTGGTACACTTTTTTTGTGAAATCTTTCTGCTTTCTACATTAAATTGCACCAGCTGAATTTACATCTAAGGCAGCACCAGTTTATTTACCAAGCATCTTCAATTTAGGCAGCACAAGCATTGTAGCTTCCCACTCTCACCGCAAAAGGCATCAGATATAAATACAACCACAACATGGCTCCCAACTCATGTTCTTCAGAACAGGTCATGTACAGATTATTGGACCAGAGATAAACTCAAAGACCAGAATATGGCCATTGAAAGTGGTACTATTAGCATCTCAAATGCCTATTCACAGAGGTGAGCCTCTTAGTTCTTTATTTCTTTTTTATGGAATGAGTCTCTTAATTCTGATAGTGTGGCTTCTATGATTTGGTGACAACTCCATGATTTGTTGTATCAACAGGTTGTTGAGCACACTTACACTAGCGTTACAGGAATCGGGTATCGATGTTTCTCAGGCCAGCATCTCGGTGCAGATTGATCTGGGAAAGAAATCCAACAGTGCTAATTCTTTCACATCCACTGTCAAGGTTAGGTGCTTGGGCACCTTATTCCCCTGATCTTAGCAACAAAATTTATCTTATCCTACTGCTTTGCTCTTCTTTTCACCCCATAAATTTTCGAATTCTTGCACTTCGCTACAGGACGATGTTCCACGAGATGCAAGTATGGAGGATGAATTCAGCCAAGCTTTAAAGAGGCTTAAAATTATCTGAACTGAATCCCAATGCAAGTGTAACCATACATCAAATTTGGTTTTTATTTTCCCTCGGGTAATTCATTGCTCTATTTTTCACAATCATAATGTTTTTTTAAAGAGAATTATTATTGGTTTCGTTTTGCAATATGAACTGATTGTTGCTGAACTGCTTTTTCTTTTTATTTTTTTGGAACATATACTGATAATTAGGTTGGAGATTCTTCTTAATTTCATTTTAATCAGATTACTTATCGAATATTTTTTGCTAATCCTTCAGCATATGAATCAATACTAGCTGAAAAAATAAATTTGTTAAGTTATTTGCTTGGATGGATTCAAGCTATTCAGTGCATGCACAGCTGAACTAAGCTACAGTATCTTCTCATTACTTAGGCAATTGATTCTAGAGATGCAATGGAAAAATTCATCTTAAAACATGAGAAGGAATCCTTGATATCTGATTTGAAAGATATAATTATCAACCCTTTTCAAACTTCACTCTGTTATAATGTTAATATTTTCTTCTAGGAAATTGGAATTAAAGTGCTTGGTGATTCTAATAAATCAAAACTACTAAAGAGTACGGGAAAGATCAAGAATGAGAAACCTTTAGGCTCCTGACATGGTGCAGATGCAGGGCTAAGCAGGAGCAAAGATGGCAAAAACTTTTTTTGTATTTTTCTGTAGTATGCATTGCATTAGAATTTAAATTCGAGTGATTTGATTAATGATGGTTCTCTAACGAGTTGTACTTTCTATGCGTGACTTCCTGGAAATCACATTATCATTGTGCATCGTTATAATCTTCGAGTAAAATAAATTTGGAGTTCACTACCTGTAGTTTGCAGAAATTTCTAACAAGGTATTCTAATAATCTGTAAAAAGCTTAAGATTGAAATTTCTTTTCTTTTGTAAAAGATTAATTAGAAGGTGCATAAATAAAACACTAGCTAGGAGAGGTCTGGACTCTGGAATTAATGGGAACTATCCTTCATTAATGTTTTAGCCCTCCTAAGTAAAGACTATTTTTTGAGGAGAAATCTCACATGTTCTTGATCAGGTGCTTTCGTTAGATAATGCATCATGATTTGGAATTTTGGATGCTTTTTGGTAGTGTCAATGTCTAGGTCTGTAAGACACTTTGTTTTGTGCTGTAGCATCTACCTTGAATGAGACAATTGACAAATCTATTATTGAGACACACACATACACACAAGATTTTAGTGTGAACAAGTTCACTTCTTATAGTGATTATGCTATTACTCATGCATGTGTAACTACAGGTTTCTGACTCCAATTTCTGTTGTTCCTTTGGTGGCTCTTGTCGTTTTTGGGCTCTATGAGCTTGGATTCCCTAAGGTACGAACAAGGCCTAACTAGCTGCATAGGATCTTCAGTCAACTTTTAGTTAAAATGAAATATGCTGTAGAATAGGAGAGATTAAATATGCATAGCTTATTTTACATGTACCTAAAATAATGTTAATTTGCTTATGATATCAAACAATAAGGCAGATCCATGCTAGTATGAATTAAAGTTGGGAGGCTAGCTTATTGGGATGTGGAGTGGAACTTGAAATGGTGTGTGGTTTGAGTTATTGGGATGTTGTGGAGTGGAACTTGAAAGTGCCAAATCCATGGTTTAGCTTGTGGCCTGTGGGTTGGTCGGAGCCCACGGTTTGTCAACTGTACCTATGTGCCAAATCCATGGTTTAGCTTGTGGCCTGTGGGTTGGTCGGAGCCCACGGTTCGTCAACTGTGTCTACTATATTTTATGAATTCAATACAAATGCAAAAATGAGTTGAATAAAATCTGCACTGCCTTCCCTTTTGGAGTTGCTGAGTTTTTTTCTTTTATTTTTTTCCATGACAAGCGAGATATTAGTTTGATAGTTGAGATTGGATTCCATGTTTAAATTGGTCTAAGATTTTGTTGATAATTTTGGACTGAGAATGTGTTTTCTTGTAGGTAACTCGGGAGTAATGCATAAGGGGTTTTGATGCAAGGATTGAGCTGTGTTTCAGATCGCCTTGGTAATACGTAGAAGTCATCTCGTGAACATCGTTATCAAGAACAAACACATGATGATTTATGTTTTGATACAACCATCTTTTGGAACTACTTTTGTTACATTTATATTATATTAGATGGGATATTTTGAGTTTCGACTACGTAGTATTATCTTCCAAATTAGATGTGTGTAACTATTTTGGAACTTGAATATTTTCATGGATTCAATGTAGTAAATATTTTATTTTATATTAATTTCTTTATTAATATTTATAGTTCGTATGAAGATTAATTAGGCAACGGTTTTAATGACTCCTAATACAACTGATTTATGTTATTGCCAAAACCGTTGTCTTATATCACAAACGACAACGGATATACATTGTTGCAAAAACCGTTGTCCACAAACGACAACGGATATAAACTGTTGCAAATATGTTGTCCTAAGCCATAAACAACAACGGATATAAACTGTACAAAACCGTTGTCTTAAATAGTCAATGACAACGGATTTACACTGTTGCAGAACCGTTGTCTTTGGAGACTTACGACAACGGTTACAAACTGTTGCAAAACCGTTGTGGTGGGATGGCTACGACAACGGATATAAACCGTTGTTATAGGGCACGCTTTTTACAACGCCCCCTTACAACGGTTTTAATCCCCCCTACGACAACGGATAATATCCGTTGTCGTTTTGCAATTTTCTTGTAGTGTACAGTGTATTGCCCTTTACTATCCCATTTTAAAAATCTCAAATCTGCCGAATTTGTCCGAATTAATGGGATATCTAAGATATATTCTGCTTCAATCGTAGAAAAAGTATTGTGCACTACTTCCTCATTCCATGATCGATTTGCAGATATCATATCCTTAACCATCAGCGTCCCACTGATTCTGTTCGAAAAGCTTTTCCCACTTGCCAATCTGGGAATAAATTTATCAGTCAGAGCCTTTATGTGATGTCGATTTCCTACTCTCCACCAAATTCATTATGAATAAGGTCTTGGCTTCACAAGATAGACATCCAAATGTATGATGGTTTCGAGCCTAATTTTTCTTCCATGATATCTTCGTGTTTGAAATACCTTGCTTTTAGTACTTGTGCCACGTATTATTCTCCAAACTTGTTTTGTCTTCATTCCTCATTGTTTCTCTCAACGAGAGCACCAATGATAGAAACTAGCACACTTTGAGTCTATGCCAAACTACTAATACAATTATTCTCAATAGAAGAATTCTCCCCCTCATAAATCCCTCCAAATGCTTATATATTTTTCTATTACAATTATTTTGCATAATGAAACTAACATTTAACTAACATAGTGCCGCGTTCACTGTTTTCATGTGTTTCTTCTCCCACATGACGTATTCCTTCGCCCATGCCTCATTTGACTCACGAATATTCGAGGCCTCTAAATCATGCTATAGATTTCCGTCAGCTCGATGCTTATAAACACTTTCAAAATAAAATATTTTTCCAAACTCACTCGATAATATATATTTGTTTGACTATAATTAATAATGCAAGCATTTGATTTAGAATACATTCAAGATATAATAACAATTTTTATTTTTTATGTCGATTTTAATTAAATATTTTTTAAAAAACTTATATTAGATTTTTTATTTTTGTCTTCCTAAAATATATTTTAGTTGGTAATCGACTCAAAAGTCAAAACAAAAAATTGAAAGGTGTAAGAATTTTTTTTAAAAAATTGATAATAAAAATAATACATAATATAATATTTTTTTATAAATTATATAATTAAAAATATTAAAAAGAATTTTTTTAACCATTGGGGACTCTCGAGTTGCTGACACCATCCAGGGTACCCGCAGTCCTAAACCAAAACACTCAATTTCATCGTGAGACCTACTATAACACATTATTTTTTTATCTCAAAACAAAATTTTTATAACTTTTCTCCACAATCCTAAACCCAACAACTAACTTTTTTGAAGGTCCCACTACTCAATTCTATCCATATTATATAATAATAATAATAATAATTATCTACATTTAAATTTAAATTTTATAATAAAATAAAATTAATTTTAATTAAATAAAGCTAAATACGTAAAAAAAAAAAATAATAAATTAAATTTTAATTTTTTGTCTCTACTATTATATAATACTTAAGCATGCTAAAAAAACTGTTTTTTGAGGACACCATCTTTTCTTTCCTATTTTACCCCTCTTTTTCCATTTCTTCTTTCACATGTAGGCTAACTCCCCACTTCCCATTATAACTTCTCTCATCTAAAATATAACTTATTTCATAAAATCATGTTGATTGTTATTGTATAAATGCAACGCGTGTGCATTATTTTACTAGTCTAATTAATTAATCTTTGATTAATTATGTTTTAGTATTTTGAATTGATTACGTAAATTAATGTAAAATGATTTGATTAATTATATTTTGATATTTTTTATTTAACATTTCAAATGTTATTATGAATATTTAATAAAATAAAAATGATATGATGAAAATATTAATAATTAATAATAAATATGAATGTTGAACGCACCCCAAAAAATATTTAACCTTTTTTTTAATAAAAAATGAATGTTGAAACTGGCATCCAAATTGGGACGCTAGCTTCAGTTTCAGCCTACAGGGTTCAGCTTCTTTTCCACCTTAAAAGTTTGGAAAAAATCTCCCATTTCAATCACCCTTAGTGATAACTTTTTTTTTTTTTTTTTTTTTGGGTAACACATCACCATTTAAATTATTTTTGAAATTTAATTTAAAAAAAACCCAACGAACGAAGCTGGTCATTTTCATTACCAACTCGTATAAAATTGGTCTTGACCCATGGGCCTCCATTGTTATTACGATAAATAAAACGAGTTGTACCTGTAGCAAAGGACTCACTCCACTTCACCATTCTTGCAACCTAAATCTCCAATTGACGATGGTACGCATCCTTCAATTGTAATTTTCATGCGTTTTGTGATCGTTGTTACCTTAATTTTATCCTAGAGTTCTGATTTTATTGATTGATCTACCTTAATCGAATGTATTAGGAGTATATACATATAAAAATTTCAACCATCAATTCATTCATAATGGAAACCCATTTTTCAGCATAGAAATTCAGACATGTTATATGATTGATACAGCCATTCAAGAAATTAACGATTTGAGACAACTGTTAAGAGTGCATGAAAGCTTATTTGATGTTACCAAAAGGGTATCCCATTTTTTGATTTACTCAAAAACAACTCCACTCTCAAAAACTTGGCGCATGAGCTCGAAGTTTGGTTCTCCCATGTAACCCCCACGCTTGTACCGATGCTGGAAAGAGAGAATAATGTATTTTAGGTTCATGAGGCAGATGTTTGAATCCATTATTGTTCTTTGAATTAATGAACAAAACTTAAGAGATTTACCTTGTACTCTTCCTTTAGCAGTTTATCATTTCCATAAACAGCATTAAGTTGCATGTTCCACTGAATTCCTTCTCGGTTCAACAGTTCTGAGAACTCATTATGTCGCTTCTTGAGATTTATCAGTCTAGACTTCAGATAACGATCTGAAAACATAGGGCCAAATAACATTCGGAACTTCCTATTCACACTCAATTGGTTTTCCATCCTGAACGTTGATCCTGGTGCGTGTCCCTTTTCGATCTCGTCAACCATCATCCTTAGAAAAACCTTTTCCGCATCTCCTCTATGTTCACGGGGTATGTGAGCCATCTGTAATTTGTAACATTATCACATAGCATACATGCTATTGAGTAACATTACCAAATAGAGTTATTTAGTTGCATCATCTTAATTGCATTTTATGCCCACATTAATTACAGTGGAATGGGGAAGATTCTTATGCATAAAGAAAAATTAATGGAGAAAGTCTAGTGAAACCAACTGCTATTTTTTCTTGCTTAGACTATGTGGACGACAATCAGACCAAGTATTTGTTTGTTCTTGTCTTAGAGGAAGCAAGTGCAGAACCTTTAAAGTTTCAAAGTTAACAGTATATCACTTGTAGGATGGGTAACTTGAGGCTCAGTTTCTTTAGGATTTTTATTGATATAATGTAAAGAAAATGAAGCAATAATCATGTAAAAAGTGTTGTATATGGAAAAAAAAATTCCAGGACATATTTTCATTTTTCCGTATCTGCTTATGTTTATGATGGTTATATCTGTCTTAAGGAATTAATTGTCGAAAAAAGACTATTTTTGCAAAAATTTAGGAATATCCTACTTCTTTTGTGATTCAAAGTCATTTGCATCAAAGTAACAAAAATGATAGCAGTGTTATCTCAATGTCATCAAGGATTACATCCATAGAAGTTCATATACTATGAGTAGGTTTATTGCCACATCTGTATACTGGTCTTGTGTGCTAAGGTATTGACATAGATTTTTCTTCATATAACCTAAAATCTCTTTGATCAAGCATTAGGATGGAGAAGAGGTTAGACACTGCTCCTTAATGTTCCAAAACCTACATCAAGGGATTTGAATCAATGCCATATGACCCACTCCTCTCACCTTCATTATATTAATCTGAAAATTCTAAGAGATGTTCCTAAAGTTTACTTAAAGTTTATTGGGTATTTCTTAACTTAACATGTTCTTGAACGCAAGTGTGAATGCAATCAAAGCAAAGAAAATATACATTTTTAGAAAACTTAACAATAAGGCTGCATTTGGATTGGAGGATTTTAATTTGAGTAGGTATTTTGAGGGAAGATTTTAATTTTCAAATGACTCCACATTGAGGTGAATTTGATATCCACCCAATGACACAAAAATAAATAATTGGGATTTGAAATCCATTGTTAGTGAATTTTACCAAACAAACCAATTATGGATCCATCCATTTTAATTGACGTGGTTTCAAAAAAACTTGTCCAATTGGAAGATCTACTAGTGAATTAGGATTTGGACCTATTGTGCAGTAGTACTATGATTTTAAATAATTAAGTCATTCTTTCCTTGCCACCTCGAAGTTATTTATGGGAAAAATTTACAATCAATCACTTCGAATAAATTTTACAGAATGAAGTCTAGATTTAGTATTAATTATACAAATCATAGGGTAGTGATGTTGCTAGACGGTGAGTGGTGGTAGCCAACGGAGGCACATTACATGCACCTCCCATCACTCCAATCACAATCCAATCAATAGAAAACTGGTCAGCGTTTTACATGCCCAACAACGACAAATCATTGTAGCATGGAAAACACCAAGATTGGATGGATACAACCAAATGTGATGTGGGGCGGTGTTTCTAGCCCCCCATACTGGACTATCCAAAATCAACAAAATTCATTAGAATTATGAGACTTGGAGAAAGAGACATACCTTTGATGAAAGAGTAAGGGAAGGGGTTTTCTGAACGTCGTCTCTAGAAATTCGCCTCCGCCACCACTATTGGAGGTTCTCGTGATCTCCGATCCTCTCTTTATGTTCTTGTGCTTGTGTGTAACTTATTTTTAGCGCCATAAATGCGATCATTGTAATCTGTGATGAATAGGTTTAAAAGTAAACTCTTTTCATTAAAATTGGGGATGGGAGTTGGAGCTCTCAAACACGTGACCTATATCACCATTTGACACACTAGGTGCCACTTGGCCAAAGCTTGTGGCAATAGTAAACTCTTTGGAGTCACGTTTATTAGCATAAAAAGTTAGTATGTCGCAAAAGTTTAACCTAGTTGGCAAAAGGTCTGAAACTATGACTGATTAAAGTGAACTCATAATAGAACACCACAAGTTTGGAAATTGGATTCAATTTCTTGGAATAGAATTTGAGGTTGTCATTAGATAGTGGCTGTGAGGTCAATCGTCATAAAAATATGTCATATTAACAATTTAGATATGCATTAGGAATAAAAATAGTTATGTGAAATTTTTTTACCTCTAAACAAAACATGACAGTAAATCTTTTCTATTATTTAGGTTGTCAGTAGATATTGATGGTATTTTGAGTATGTTTGGATAAATAATCTATCTAAATAAAAGCACTTCATATTTAAAAATGTGGTGCTTTGGTTAAAATGTATTTTGAACGAAGTGTGAGAAACACTTTTCTATAAGCCAAAAAATGTGACTTCTGAGATATGCTCTTTCTTTTTCTTTTTTTTTTTTAAAGGGAACTCTTTTTTCACTATTGTATTCGATTTTAAAATTCTCTTTGATTTTTTAAATATTTTTTTACAAAAACACGTTAAAAAAGCAATATTGATAAAGTCCTTTTTAACTGCGGCTTCTATATTTGGACGGCCCGTTTTCCTTCGTTGATTGTTGTACTTGCATACAAAATTTGAGTCCTAACCCTGAATAACACCTGCCTTAAAATCTGAAATCCTACCACAATTCTAAAACTTGCACTGACCCGGTGATGAATAAATTTGTTGCCGGTACAAGAGGTGGTCAATTGAGAAATTCTAAGATTCCCTTGGGGTTTAATTTTTTAACTTTTGGCACTCTCTTCTTTATTAATTATCCTAACATAGTTTTTCCAGAATCCCATATAAATAAGTTTGCAAAATGCACATAATTGCTGGAATAAATAGTAACTATGGATTATATTTGGAGATGTTAATAAGGAATCTCGTAACTTGGTAAGAAATATTTGGGACTGAATGAGTGATGAATTTCATGTTTTTATTTGAACATGTGCATGCATGTTAAATATTATAGCGAATATTATAACAAATTTGTGTGCAACCAGTCAAGCTTCATTTTGATAGTTTGACATTATTACATGGATTGAATAAATAGTAAATACTATAGATTTCTTGTTCTTGTGCTTGTGCTTGTGCTTGTGATCAATCTACATAAATTTCCGGGGACAACATAGTAGCTGATAAAAGTTTATTAGGATAAACATGTTCATCACTCTGAAATTCATATTCTACCATGTATACTGTTAAATTTGTATGTGAGACTTTTCGATTTCTATTGATCGCTGATCTTTGATGACAGGGAGACCGAGTATTGTTCTTGTAAGCATTTCTAAACATTAGCTATGTTTGGTTATTACCATATCTTGTCTCTTTTCTTTGTGTTAGTTGAATATGTTAACTTTTCCAATTTATTGATCTTTTGTGGTTTCCAAAACAGGTGCATTAGAATCCGAGATTCAGAAAGGGAAACTTGACCTCCCAAATAGTGATGGACACATTCAGTCCCCATAGCTGTTGTGCATGGCAGGAAGATGTAATATTTTGTTGTTTAATTGAGGTAAGCACCACTGCTCATAATAAAAAAATTAAATGAAACATTTCTGAAACCAAACACGCTCTAAGTATATATTTTATCAAATGAAAACGTAGTTTTTAAATTTAAGAGTCTAGTTATTAATATAGAAAAGTTAGTATACTCGAATTTAAACAATTGACATTGTTTGGTTTGATGTATTATTAATCTATGTATAGCTTATCCCAATCAATTTCGCCTTATTTTCGTCATATTATTTATTTATCTATTTATTAATTAATAATTTTACATCAATTAAATCAAATAAATTATAATCTATCCATCAAATCAAATAATGTATTAACTATTTTTTCTTATTTATTTTTAATTTACATTATATTGCTTATCTATGGATTACTTATATGGATTACAAAGGAAAATACTCCAAAAATACTCCAAAAATAGCTAATAATTTTGTCCGGTTTGGTAGGCATGATAAAGACTTGATTTATAAGGAAGCCTATATTGAACCTATGTTTGTATTATTTATTTTCCTCTTGATATGCATTAGGATTGAAAAACAGTTACTGTAGATTAATGCGAACAACAATTCAAGCCCATTTGCCATGGATTACGTTAATAAATGGCAATGTGAAAGACCACATTTATAAAAAAAAATGTCCATGTGTTTAAATAATACTAGTGAGGGGGCACACACGACGGGTGTGTAACGTTACATGCGATTCATGTTATCAAAGAAAAAATAGATAAAAAATGAAAATTTGAAGTGTCATTAATTGACTGAAGATCATTTAACCCTATCTCATGTAATAAAGAGATATGAAGTGTCATTAATTAATTGATGATCATAGAAATCCACAATTAACCCCTCTTTAGAATTATAACTGATACAAAAATTAGAACAAAAAAAGTACAGTGAAATGTGAAAGATTTGTTCAATGTGAAATTTGATCAAACAGTTGCCAAACCATTTCGTGGATACAGAGAAAGGATACAAAAGCTTGACGTCCAGTGTGGAGAAAATTACAGTATCAGAAACAGATTCCAGGATGGAAATTAGCCTTCTCAGCAAACAAACATCAATGATAAAAAAATAAAATCCGAGATGGAAATTCAGGGGGCAAAAAATACAGCAAAAGATGATGAACAAAAATAATTGGCATCCCGAAAATGAACACAACACAGAGAATTTGAAAATGAGTACATAATATAGTGAAAAGAAAAGTAATTCGACCCTGAATGAAAGAGATTTGCGAATGAGGGGAAGGGATAATGAATGAAGAATTACATTTACGAAGTTAAGAGATGTGAACCGTTTTTGAAGATGAACGTGCATAAAAAAATCAGACGAAGATTATGGGTGATGAAGATAGTGTGTATCCGTATTTGTCCCTTTTACCCAACACAATGAAAAGACAAGTGTATTTTTTAGGGTAAAAATGTAATATAATAATGGTGTCATCAATGTCAGACCAAAGAAGTTTTTAAAGAGTACGGAAGTATTATAATTTAGTAGAGATAAAAATCTTTCTCAATCGCGTAATCTAATTTCTTTTGTTCTACCGATCTCCATTGTCGACACATCTACAATGGAGACACAAGGCAGCTGAATTGTGATTCCAAAGAAGTTAATTTTGGATTATAAATCTGCCGATGATTCCCTGTTTTCTGTACAACTCATAAAATCCGTAATTCGCAGGTCAATCTCAATTTATTCAAAAAGTTTGCATGGCAGGTTCAGATCTGAACTTTGATTTCTTCTGTAAATCGAAATAAACTAAAATTTATCGACAAAACATTTAGCCAAAATAGAACATACTCACGAGATCTTGTCTTCTCCTATTTGTGTTGATTGTTACAAACGGATTTGAAGCCTTGCTAGTAGAAGGATGGTATGGAGGGATTTTCTGGACCGATTAAATTAATAGGTAATTGGGTTAGATCCGATTAAATAAATGAATAATTGGGTATGGAGATTTCGGATTTAAGGATTGGGGAGGATGTTAATTATAATTTATTTTTGTTGAAAGATGGTAGTTGGATGAACATAGAAAGCTATTAGTATAAAGCTATTTTGTAGAATAATAGTGTTGAGATAAATTATATATAATATTTTTTATTTTTTATATTATGTTTAGTTTGCTAATTTTTTTTATCTTTCATCTTTCTCTTATTTTTCTTATAAAAATTTGGTGAATAAGTATAGTTTTATCTAAATAATAAAATTTGAAAAAATGCAATTGTATGTGGTAATAAGATATTTGGATAGGATATGAGTATCCATCATCCGATTAGTATGGGAATGGGGATGAAAGTTGAATATTCGAAAAAGATGAGGATGAGTATTGGGGTAAATATAATAAATGAAAATGAGGACAGAGATATGAAATCCTAACAGACCCCGACCCCGACCCATTATCATCCCTACTTGCTCAGATGCAATTGTGCCACAAAGAAACACCAATCTCTCTCTCTTCCTCCCTCCTCGCCATTAAAAAAAAAAATCAACTTCGATTGTGTGTTTAATTGAGGAAGAGAAAAGAGGTATTAAAGTGAAGTTATTTTCGTTAGGGGTGTTCATATTTCGTGTCACGCCCCGAGACCGAGACGTGCCACCGGCGTTGTTTCAAATTCACACAAATTATAAAACAACAAGCCTCGTAGTACAGTATATGCAAACCAGTCTTTTCTCATAAATAAATGCTCCAAAAATATTGTCTTTACAACTCGATAATCCAAAACTAATAACAATTGCGGAAGCGACTATAAACTTAAATAACAAAATATTAATGTACCAAACTCAAAATAAAAATAACAAAATAAACTCTTAAAATGTTCTTCTATCACCATCCCCAAAATATATCTTGTTCTCGTTCCTCAACATCATCATCTTCACCATCTGGGAGGGAAAAAGTACGGGGGTGAGTGTTTTGGGAAACACTCAGCAAGTGGGGGCCGATCGATCATATCAAATATATACATATATATATTTATCTAAAAACTTGTAATATATTCCATAACAAAACATTTCTTTCATGTCCCAACAAAGCATAATATCATCATAACAAAATAGACATGATTTACATACTTTGGCCAGACACTGAAATTCATCTCATTAATCGTGGCTAACTGATTAGTCTCCTATATGTAATCCCTCTAAAGGGTGAGGTCATGGAACGGTTATTATTACCCATCGCATCAGGGCTATAACATAACATGGTTCGTAAATTTCCTTTCAACTCTTAATTTGAGTCATAACAGTGCCAAAACATACTTATAACAAATTCATCAAGAATATCAATTACATAGCAAAATTCGAAAGAATATTATGAACGATCAAAATTTTAAATCATACACAAGGTTTTAAAACAAAAGCCCACTTACCGTAGATGTGTACAGAAATCATTAACCTTGCAAAGCCTGGACCGAAACTTCAATGGAAATTCGGAAGTACTTCTCGAAACACACTAATCTGTGAACCAACCAAAGCAAGCCCTTTTCTTTCTTTAATTTATTCCCAATTCACGAAAGTGATCTGACAAACCTTGAGAAATTTTACTCTCTCAAATCCCTAGGCTAACTCAACGTGTAACTAGGGAAAAGTGGTTGGAAAATCCCTTAGGCCACTTGCAACCAAAAGTTCACTAAACCAACCGAAAGAAAATAAGGAGAAAAGTGGACAGAAATTGACTCTATTGCTTATGCTGCTACACGAAAATATGGAGATTAAAAGAGAGAATGAGTGATTTTCCTTAATCTTTGAACCTCTATTTATAGGCACACAATAGGAGTTTGAGATTGACTAGGATAGTGACTTTCAAAATTTGAATTCAAATCTATCTCCCAAGATTTGACCACACCTAGATCTTGATCACCTATCTTAATAATATTTTATCAAGATACCCAAAATTATATTCTATCTCCAACACTATCTCGATGACATAAAATATACTAATATTAATTATCATAAATTAACTATTATCACAAATAAATAATTAAACAATAAAAGATCCTAAACGTAATTTAGAAAAATTACGGTTTTCACATTCTCCCCACCTTAAAAGAAGTTTCGTCCTCGAAACTTTGATTAACTTACTAGTAAGGGTCGCTAAGCTAAATGGTTCGATCGGTTACTCAGGTATAAACTCCAACATCTTACGAACCTCTTAGATGTAAACGAATGGGTGACGCCAAAATCGAATGAAACAGATAAAGAAACATTGTTGATTAGAATGGTACCTTCCACGACTTTGTTTGCACCGCCTGCTTCTTCTTGAGTAACTGCATAGACACGAGCATTGGATTTATTTTCATTTGGTTGGCCTTGGGTAGTAGTACTAGTATGTGGTCCTGTCCTTGCCTTCATGGTTTCGGGACATTGAGCAATTCGGTGTCTGAATTTTCCACAGTTGAAACAGGCACCAGTGTTTCGACGACATTCCCCTTCATGTCGGAGGTTGCAGGTGGGGCATAGCTTGATCTGTGGACAGTTTG
Organism: Henckelia pumila; assembly: GCF_033568475.1. NCBI lineage: Eukaryota > Viridiplantae > Streptophyta > Magnoliopsida > Lamiales > Gesneriaceae > Henckelia > Henckelia pumila. The sequence continues at coordinate 74,090,926 of NC_133122.1, forward strand.
GAGCAGCATAAGTTTCCTTGAAGGATTCATCAGAATTGTTCGAACGCTTGGACACATGTTCGTGTGAAGAAGATTGGCCCGTCAGAGGTCGTTTGTTGTGGAAGTCATTCTCACGACGCTTGATGTCCGATTCAGCTCGGATGGCCGCTCCCATCAAATCCGCGAAGTTGGCAGGCTGATAAACTGCTAATGCCGACTGTATAAGACTATTCAACCCCTTCTTGAAACGATGCAACTTTAGATCATCGTCTCCCATAATTGTTGGGGCATAGGACCCAAGCTCATTAAACTTGGAAGTGTATTCCACCACTGTCATGTCTGGTGTTTGCGTAAGATTCTCAAAATCGTTCAGCTTCTGCATTTTAACTTCAGCTGGAAAGTACTGCTTCTGAAATGCGGTACGGAACTGCTGCCATGTGATTGCTCCAACAGCTAGCATAGCAGGTGAAACGGCTTCCTACCATTTTCTTTCTTTGTCCTCTAGAAAAGGAATCATCACCTCTACTTTCAGTGCTTCAGGAATTTCAAGTAAACGAAGTTGGTCCTCCATCTTCTTCATCCAATTTGGTCCCACTTCTGGATCGGCATCTCCTTTGAACATTTCAGTTCGGTTCTTGCGAAGAGCCTCGTAATGGAATTTGACTCCATTCTGGGCAGGTGGTGGAGGTGGCGGATTGCCATTGCCGTTTCCGTTAATGTTTCCCATCCCTTGTATAGTTGTTGCCACTATTGCTGCAATAGCCGCAAGGTCTTCTCTACTAAGGTTGATTCTTGGAGGTGGGTTCGAATTATCCCCTTGGTTGTTGTTGTTGTTGTTGTTGTTGTTGTTGTTGCGAGTTCTAGGGGGTGCTCCGGCCATTTCCTACAATAAAGGAGTTCTAAGAGTTTGTCGAAACATGATACTTTAAGAAGAAAGGAAATAGCGGAATAAATAAATCAATAAATAATCCAAAGGATAAAAATTATGTTATTGATTCCCAAAATTTCATGAAGGTAAACAAAACAAGTCAAGTCTCAAAACACCAAGATATCATAACCATGCTGAATAAAAATAGTGCTGAATAAAAGGAATAAGCTAGGTGATAGTCTAATCTATGATTTCTCCATCGCCCGCGGCTTCATCTTCTGCCGGAACTTCTTCTGGGTCCTCGTTTCCAACAAGGGCTGCATAAGGAGCTGATCAATGTACTCGAGTGCGGCTAAGTTATGCGCCTCAAGGTTTTGCACAGTGTGTTGCAGCTCTTGCACTTGATTTTTTAAACCTTGGATATGGATTCCCGACTCTTGACGCCTTAGTGCCTCTTTGCGTGCCTCCTCAAGGAGTATGGCTTGAAGTTCCTTCACGTTAGCTAGTGCAGATGCTAGTTCCTTCTTTGTTTCCTCGTGTTCCTTCTCTTCCTTATTGAGGTAATATGCAAACCTTTCCACATCGGCTTCAAGGTGGTCCTGATGCTCCTCCATCTCACTCTTGTCAGCCTTTAGCGTCTTCATGTTTTCAATCATTTCCTCTTTCTCGTATTGCTCCACGTATAGCGAAGACCTCAATGATTTGATAACTTGATCCTTGCTTCGCATAGCGTTTTTGCGAGCCGTAACTTTGGTGCGAGCCATTTTCTAAAATAAATTGAAATGGGTTCAAGTTAAAATTCAAATTGATGAAACTTCAGGCAGAATTGATATTAGGCGAATTTTCCAGAAAAGAAAATTTTGAGATTTTTCCAAGGATCGAAACTACTGATCACAAGGAGTATGAGACAATAGACAGAATCAAATTTCGAGTTTCCCACGAAAAGTTATAGGCAAAACAAACATTTCAAAAAATAGCAAAAACACGAATTCGAGGGTTCAAACAAACGAATTAGGGCTAAAAGCGTCACTGGTCATAAAAAGTACGAGTTTGACTCAAAGGTCTGTTCGGGCCAGGATACGCTAGGCTAAGGTCGAAATTTGACAACGTCAAATTTTTCGGTACGGAATCCCATCTGGATTTATGAAACTGGCGGGCTCTGATACCACTAAAATGTCACGCCCCGAGACCGAGACGTGCCACCGACGTTGTTTCAAATTCACACAAATTATAAAACAACAAGTCTCGTAGTACAGTATATGCAAACCAGTCTTTTCTCTTAAATAAATGCTCCAAAAATATTGTCTTTACAACTCGATAATCCAAAACTAATAACAATTGCGAAAGCGACTATAAACTTAAATAACAAAATATTAATGTACCAAACTCAAAATAAAAATAACAAAATAATGTTTTAAAATGTTCTTCTATCACCATCCCCAAAACATATCTTGTTCTCGTTCCTCAACATCATCATCTTCACCATCTAGGAGGGAAAAAGTAAGGGGGTGAGTGTTTTGGGAAACACTCAGCAAGTGGGGGCCGATCGATCATATCAAATATATACATATATATATTTATCTCAAAACTTGTAATATATTCCATAACAAAACATTTCTTTCATGTCCCAACAAAGCATAACAAAGCATAATATCATCATAACAAAATAGACATGATTTACATTCTTTGGCCAGACAATGAAATTCATGTCATTAATCGTGGCTAACTGATCAGTCCCCTATATGTAATCTCTCTAAGGGGTGAGGTCATTGAACGGTTATTATTACCCACCGCATCAGGATCATAACATAACATGGTTCAAAAATTTCCTTTCCACTCTTAATTTGAGTCATAACAGTGCCAAAACATACTTATAACAAATTCATCAAGAATATCAATTACATAGCAAAATTCAAAAGAATATCATGAACGATCGAAATTTTAAATCATACATAAGGTTTTAAAACAAAAGCCCACTTATCGTAGATGTGTACAGAAATCAATAACCTTGCAAAGCCTGGACCGAAACTTCAATGGAAATTCGGAAGTACTTCTCGAAACACACTAATCTATGAACCAACCAAAGCAAGCCCTTTTCTTTCTTTAATTTATTTCCAATTCACGAAAGTGATCTGACAAACCTTGAGAAATTTTACTCTCTCAAATCCCTAGGCTAACTCAACGTGTAACTAGGGAAAAGTGGTTGGAAAATCCCTTAGGCCACTTGCAACCAAAAGTTGACTAAACCAACCAAAAGAAAATAAGGAGAAAAGTGGACAGAAATTGACTCTATTGCTTAGGCTGCTACACGAAAATATGGAGATTAAAAGAGAGAATGAGTGATTTTCCTTAAGCTTTGAACCTCTATTTATATGCACACAATATGAGTTTGAGATTGACTAGGATACTGACTTTCAAAATTTGAATTCAAATCTATCTCCCAAGATTTGACCACACCTAGATCTTGATCACCTATCTTAATAATATTGTATCAAGATACCCAAAATTATATTCTATCTCCAACACTATCTCGATGACATAAAATATACTAATATTAATTATCATAAATTAACTATTATCACAAATAAATAATTAAACAATAAAAGATCCTAAACGTAATTTAGAAAAATTACGGTTTTCACATTCTCCCCACCTTAAAAGAAGTTTCGTCCTCGAAACTTTGATTAACTTACTAGTAAGGGTCTCTAAGCTAAATGGTTCGATCGGTTACTCAGGTATAAGCTCCAACATCTTACGAACCTCTTAGATGTAAACGAATGGGTGGCGCCAAAATCAAACGAAAGAGATAAAGAAACATTGTTGATTAGAATGGTACCTTCCACGACTTTGTTTGCACCGCCTGCTTCTTCTTGAGTAACTGCATAGACACGAGAATTGGGTTTATTTTCATTTGGTTGGCCTTGGGTAGTAGTACTAGTATGTGGTCCTGTCCTTGCCTTCATGGTTTCGGGACATTGAGCAATTCGGTGTCTGAATTTTCCACAGTTGAAACAGGCACCAGTGTTTCGACGACATTCCCCTTCATGTCGGAGGTTGCAGGTGGGGCATAGCTTGATCTGTGGACAGTTTGGAGCAGCATAAGTTTCCTTGAAGGATTCATCATAATTGTTCGAACGCTTGGACACATGTTCGTGTGAAGAAGATTGGCCCGTCAGAGGTTGTTTGTTGTGGAAGTCATTCTCACGACGCTTGATGTCCGATTCAGCTCGGATGGCCGCTCCCATCAAATCCGCGAAGTTGGCAGGCTGATAAACTGCTAATGCCGACTGTATACGACTATTCAACCCCTTCTTGAAACGATGCAACTTCAGATCATCGTCTCCCATAATTATTGGGGCATAGGACCCAAGCTCATTAAACTTGGAAGTGTATTCCACCACTGTCATGTCTGGTGTTTGCGTAAGATTCTCAAAATCGTTCAGCTTCTGCATTTTAATTTCAGCTGGAAAGTACTGCTTCAGAAATGCGGTACGGAACTGCTGCCATGTGATTGCTCCCACAGCTAGCATAGCAGGTGAAACGGCTTCCTACCATTTCCTTGCTTTGTCCTCTAGAAAAGGAATCATCACCTCTACTTTCAGTGCTTCAGGAATTTCAAGTAAACGAAGTTGGTCCTCCATCTTCTTCATCCAATTTGGTCCCACTTCTGGATCGGCATCCCCTTTGAACATTTCAGTTCGGTTCTTGCAAAGAGCCTCGTAATGGAATTTGACTCCATTCTGGGCAGGTGGTGGAGGTGGCGGATTGCCATTGCCGTTTCCGTTAATGTTTCCCATCCCTTGTATAGTTGTTGCCACTATTGCTGCAATAGCCGCAAGGTCTTCTCTACTAAGGTTGATTCTTGGAGGTGGGTTCGAATTATCCCCCTGGTTGTTGTTGTTGTTGTTGTTGTTGTTGCAAGTTCTAGGGGGTGTTCCGGCCATTTCCTACAGTAAAGGAGATCTAAGAGTTTGTCGAAACATGACACTTTAAGAAGAAAGGAAATAGCGGAATAAATAAATCAATAAATAATCCAAAGGATAAAAATTATGTTATTGATTCCCAAAATTTCATGAAGGTAATTAAAACAAGTCAAGTCTCAAAACACCAAGATATCAGAACCATGCTGAATAAAAATAGTGCTGAATAAAAGGAATAAGCTAGGTGATAGTCTAATCTATGATTTCTCCATCGCCCGCGGCTTCATCTTCTGCCGGAACTTCTTCTGGGTCCTCGTTTCCAACAAGGGCTGCCATAAGGAGCTGATCAATGTACTCGAGTGCGGCTAAGTTATGCGCCTCAAGGTTTTGCACAGTGTGTTGCAGCTCTTGCACTTGATTTTTTAAACCTTGGATACGGATTCCCGACTCTTGATGCCTTAGTGCCTCTTTGCGTGCCTCCTCAAGGAGTATGGCTTGAAGTTCCTTCACGTTAGCTACTGCAGATGCTAGTTCCTTCTTTGTTTCCTCGTGTTCCTTCTCTTCCTTATTGAGGTAATATGCAAACCTTTCCACATCGGCTTCAAAGTGGTCCTGATGCTCCTCCATCTCACTCTTGTCAGCCTTTAGCGTCTTCATGTTTTCAATCATTTCCTCTTTCTCGTATTGTTCCACGTATAGCAAAGACCTCAATGATTTGATAACTTGATCCTTGCTTCGCACAGCGTTTTTGTGAGCCGTAACTTTGGTGCGAGCCATCTTTCTAAAATAAATAGGAATGGGTTCAAGTTAAAATTCAAATTGATGAAACTTCAGGCAGAATTGATATAGAACAAGATTTTTAGGCGAATTTTCCAGAAAAGAAAATTTTGAGATTTTTCCAAGGAACGAAACTACTAATCACAAGGAGTATGAGACAATCGACAGAATCAAATTTCGAGTTTCCCACGAAAAGTTATAGGCAAAACAAACATTTCCAAAAATAGCAAAAACACGAATTCGAGGGTTCAAACAAACGAATTAGGGCTAAAAGCGTCACTGGTCATACAAAGTACGAGTTTGACTCAAAGGTCTGTTCGGGCCAGGATACGCTAGGCTAAGGTCGAAATTCGACAACGTCAAATTTTTCGGTACCGAATCCCATTTGGATTTATGAACCTGGCGGGCTCTGATACCACTAAAATATCACGCCCCGAGACCGAGACGTGCCACCGGCGTTGTTTCAAATTCACACAAATTATAAAATAACAAGTCTCGTAGTACAGTATATGCAAACCAGTCTTTTCTCATAAATAAATGCTCCAAAAATATTGCATTTACAACTCGATAATCCAAAACTAATAACAATTGCGGAAGCGACTATAAACTTAAATAACAAAATATTAATGTACCAAACTCAAAATAAAAATAACAAAATAAACTCTTAAAATGTTCTTCTATCACAATCCCCAAAACATATCTTGTTCTCGTTCCTCAACATCATCATCTTCACCATCTGGGAGGGAAAAATTAATGGGGTGAGTGTTTTGGGAAACACTCAGCAAGTGGGGGCCGATCGATCATATCAAATTTATACATATATATATTTATCTCAAAACTTGTAATATATTCCATAACAAAACATTTCTTTCATGTCCCTACAAAGCATAATATCATCATAACAAAATAGACATGATTTACATACTTTGGCCAGACACTGAAATTCATCTCATTAATCGTGGCTAACTGATCAGTCCCCTATATGTAATCACTCTAAGGGGTGAGGTCATGGAACGGTTATTATTACCCATCGCATCAGGGCTATAACATAACATGGTTCGTAAATTTCCTTTTCACTTTTAATTTGAGTCATAACAGTGCCAAAACATACTTATAACAAATTCATCAAGAATATCAATTACATAGCAAAATTCGAAAGGATATCATGAACGATCAAAATTTTAAATTATACATAAGGTTTTAAAACAAAAGCCCACTTACCGTAGATGTGTACAGAAATCAATAACCTTGCAAAGCCTGGACCGAAACTTCAATGGAAATTCGGAAGTACTTCTCGAAACACACTAATCTGTGAACCAACCAAAGCAAGCCCTTTTCTTTCTTTAATTTATTCCCAATTCACGAAAGTGATCTGACAAACCTTGAGAAATTTTACTCTCTCAAATCCCTAGGCTAACTCAACGTGTTACTAGGGAAAAGTGGTTGGAAAATCCCTTAGGCCACTTGCAACCAAAAGTTCACTAAACCAACCGAAAGAAAATAAGGAGAAAAGTGGACAGAAATTGACTCTATTGCTTAGGCTGCTACACGAAAATATGGAGATTAAAAGAGAGAATGAGTGATTTTCCTTAAGCTTTGAACCTCTATTTATAGGCACACAATAGGAGTTTGAGATTGACTAAGATAGTGACTTTCAAAATTTGAATTCAAATCTATCTCCCAAGATTTGACCACACCTAGATCTTGATCACCTATCTTAATAATATTTTATCAAGATACCCAAAATTATATTCTATCTCCAACACTATCTCGATGATATAAAATATACTAATATTAATTATCATAAATTAACTATTATCACAAATAAATAATTAAACAATAAAAGATCCTAAACGTAATTTAGAAAAATTACGGTTTTCACATTCTCCCCACCTTAAAAGAAGTTTCGTCCTCGAAACTTTGATTAACTTACTAGTAAGGGTCGCTAAGCTAAATGGTTCGATCGGTTACTCAGGTATAAGCTCCAACATCTTACGAACCTCTTAGATGTAAACGAATGGGTGGCGCCAAAATCGAACGAAACAGATAAAGAAACATTGTTGATTAGAATGGTACCTTCCACGACTTTGTTTGCACCGCCTGCTTCTTCTTGAGTAACTGCATAGACACGAGCATTGGGTTTATTTTCATTTGGTTGGCCTTGGGTAGTAGTACTAGTATGTGGTCCTGTCCTTGAATTCATTGTTTCGGGACATTGAGCAATTCGGTGTCCGAATTTTCCACAGTTGAAACAGGCACCAGTGTTTCGACGACATTCCCCTTCATGTCGGAGGTTGCAGGTGGGGCATAGCTTGATCTGTGGACAGTTTGGAGCAGCATAAGTTTCCTTGAAGGATTCATCAGAATTGTTCGAACGCTTGGACACATGTTCGTGTGAAGAAGATTGGCCCGTCAGAGGTCGTTTGTTGTGGAAGTCATTCTCACGACGCTTGATGTCCGATTCAGCTCGGATGGCCGCTCCCATCAAATCCGTGAAGTTGGCAGGCTGATAAACTGCTAATGCCGACTGTATACGACTATTCAACCCCTTCTTGAAATGATGCAACTTCAGATCATCGTCTCCCATAATTGTTGGGGCATAGGACCCAAGCTCATTAAACTTGGAAGTGTATTCCACCACTGTCATGTCTGGTGTTTGCGTAAGATTCTCAAAATTGTTCAGCTTCTGCATTTTAACTTCAGCTGGAAAGTACTGCTTCAGAAATGCGGTACGGAACTGCTGCCATGTGATTGCTCCCACAGCTAGCATAGCAGGTGAAACGGATTCCTACCATTTCCTTGCTTTGTCCTCTAGAAAAGGAATCATCACCTCTACTTTCTGTGCTTCAGGAATTTCAAGTAAACGAAGTTGGTCCTCCATCTTCTTCATCCAATTTGGTCCCACTTCTGGATCGGCATCCCCTTTGAACATTTTAGTTCGGTTCTTGCGAAGAGCCTCGTAATGGAATTTGACTCCATTCTGGGCAGGTGGTGGAGGTGGCGGATTGCCATTGCCGTTTCCGTTAATGTTTCCCATCCCTTGTGTAGTTGTTGCCACTATTGCTGCAATAGCCGCAAGGTCTTCTCTACTAAGGTTGATTCTTGGAGGTGGGTTCGAATTATCCCTCTGGTTGTTGTTGTTGTTGTTGTTGTTGTTGTTGTTGTTGCGAGTTCTAGGGGGTGATCCGGCCATTTCCTATAGTAAAGGAGTTCTAAGAGTTTGTCGAAACATGACACTTTAAGAAGAAAGGAAATAGCGGAATAAATAAATCAATAAATAATCCAAAGGATAAAAATTATGTTATTGATTCCCAAAATTTCATGAATGTAAACAAAACAAGTCAAGTCTTAAAACACCAAGATATCATAACCATGCTGAATAAAAATAGTGCTGAATAAAAGGAATAAGCTAGGTGATAGTCTAATCTATGATTTCTCCATCGCCCGCGACTTCATCTTCTGCCGGAACTTCTTCTGGGTCCTCGTTTCCAACAAGGGCTGCCATAAGGAGCTGATCAATGTACTCGAGTGCGGCTAAGTTATGCGCCTCAAGGTTTTGCACAGTGTGCTGTAGCTCTTGCACTTGATTTTTTAAACCTTGGATACGGATTCCCGACTCTTGACGCCTTAGTGCCTCTTTGCGTGCCTCCTCAAGGAGTATGGCTTGAAGTTCCTTCACGTTAGCTAGTGCAGATGCTAGTTCCTTCTTTGTTTCCTCGTGTTCCTTCTCTTCCTTATTAAGGTAATATGCAAACCTTTCCACATCGGCTTCAAGGTGGTCCTGATGCTCCTCCATCTCACTCTTGTCAGCCTTTAGTGTCTTCATGTTTTCAATCATTTCCTCTTTCTCGTATTGCCCCACGTATAGCGAAGACCTCAATGATTTGATAACTTGATCCTTGCTTCGCACAGCGTTTTTGCGAGCCGTAACTTTGGTGCGAGCCATCTTTCTAAAATAAATAGGAATGGGTTCAAGTTAAAATTCAAATTGATGAAACTTCAGGCTGAATTGATATAGAACAAGATTTTTAGGCGAATTTTCCAGAAAAGAAAATTTTGATATTTTTCCAAGGATCGAAACTACTAATCACAAGGAGTATGAGACAATCGACAGAATCAAATTTCGAGTTTCCCACGAAAAGTTATAGGCAAAACAAACATTTCCAAAAATAGCAAAAACACGAATTCGAGGGTTCAAACAAACGAATTAGGGCTAAAAGCGTCACTGGTAATACAAAGTACGAGTTTGACTCAAAGGTCTGTCTGGGCCAGGATACGCTAGGCTAAGGTCAAAATTTGATAACGTCAAATTTTCGGTACGGAATCCCATCTGGATTTATGAACCTGGCGGGCTCTGATACCACTAAAATGTCACGCCCCGAGACCGAGACGTGCCACCTGCGTTGTTTCAAATTCACACAAATTATAAAACAACAAGTCTCGTAGTACAATATATGCAAACCAGTCTTTTCTCATAAATAAATGCTCCAAAAATATTGTCTTTACAACTCGATAATCTAAAACTAATAACAATTGCGGAAGCGACTATAAACTTAAATAACAAAATATTAATGTACCAAACTCAAAATAAAAATAACAAAATAAACTCTTAAAATGTTCTTCTATCACCATCCCCAAAACATATCTTGTTCTCGTTCCTCAACATCATCATCTTCACCATCTGGGAGGGAAACAGTAAGGGGGTGAGTGTTTTGAGAAACACTAAGCAAGTTGGGCCGATCGATCATATCAAATATATACATATATATATTTATCTCAAAACTTGTAATATATTCCATAACAAAACATTTCTTTCATGTCCCAACAAAGCATAATATCATCATAAAAAAATAGACATGATTTACATACTTTGGCCAGACACTGAAATTCATCTCATTAATCGTGGCTAAGTGATCAGTCCCCTATATGTAATCCCTCTAAGGGGTGAGGTCATGGAACTGTTATTATTACCCACCGCATCAGGGCCATAACATAACATGGTTCGGAAATTTCCTTTCCACTCTTAATTTGAGTCATAACAGTGCCAAAACATACTTATAACAAATTCATCAAGAATATCAATTACATAGCAAAATTCGAAAGAATATCATGAACGATCGAAATTTTAAATCATACATAAAGTTTTAAAACAAAAGCCCACTTACCGTAGATGTGTACAGAAATCAATAACCTTGCAAAGCCTGGACCGAAACTTCAATGGAAATTCGGAAGTACTTCTCGAAACACAATAATCTGTGAACCAACCAAAGCAAGCCCTTTTCTTTCTTTAATTTATTCCAAATTCACGAAAGTGATCTGACAAAACTTGAAAAATTTTACTCTCTCAAATCCCTAGGCTAACTCAACGTGTAACTAGGGAAAAGTGGTTGGAAAATCCCTTAGGCCACTTGCAACCAAAAGTTGACTAAACCAACCGAAAGAAAATAAGGAGAAAAGTGGACAGAAATTGACTCTATTGCTTAGGCTGCTACACAAAAATATGGAGATTAAAAGAGAGAATGAGTGATTTTCCTTAAGCTTTGAACCTCTATTTATAGGCACACAATAGGAGTTTGAGATTGACTAGGATAGTGACTTTCAAAATTTGAATTCAAATCTATCTCCCAAGATTTGACCACACCTAGATCTTGATCACCTATCTTAATAATATTTTATAAAGATTCTCAAAATTATATTCTATCTCCAACACTATCTCGATGACATAAAATATAATAATATTAATTATCATAAATTAACTATTATCACAAATAAATAATTAAACAATAAAAGATCCTAAACGTAATTTAGAAAAATTACGGTTTTCACATTCTCCCCACCTTAAAAGAAGTTTCGTCCTCGAAACTTTGATTAACTTACTAGTAAGGGTCTCTAAGCTAAATGGTTCGATCGGTTACTCAGGTATAAGCTCCAATATCTTATGAACCTCTTAGATGTAAACGAATGGGTGGCGCCAAAATCGAACGAAACAGATAAAGAAACATTGTTGATTAGAATGGTACCTTCCACGATTTTGTTTGCACCGCCTGCTTCTTCTTGAGTAACTGCATAGACACGAGCATTGGGTTTATTTTCATTTGGTTGGCCTTGGGTAGTAGTACTAGTATGTGGTCCTGTCCTTGAATTCATGGTTTCGGGACATTGAGCAATTCGGTGTCCGAATTTTCCACAGTTGAAACAGGCACCAGTGTTTCGACGACATTCCCCTTCATGTCGGAGGTTGCAGGTGGGGCATAGCTTGGTCTGTGGATAGTTTGGAGCAGCATAAGTTTCCTTGAAGGATTTATAAGAATTGTTCGAATGCTTGGACACATGTTCGTGTGAAGAAGATTGGCCCGTCAGAGGTCGTTTGTTGTGGAAGTCATTCTCACGACGCTTGATGTCCGATTCAGCTCGGATGGCCGCTCCCATCAAATCCGCGAAGTTGGCAGGCTGATAAACTGCTAATGCCGACTGTATACGACTATTCAACCCCTTCTTAAAACGATGCAACTTTAGATCATCGTCTCCCATAATTGTTGGGGCATAGGACCCAAGCTCATTAAACTTGGAAGTGTATTCCACCACTGTCATGTCTGGTGTTTGCATAAGATTCCCAAAATCGTTCAGCTTCTGCATTTTAACTTCAGTTGGAAAGTACTGCTTCAGAAATGCGGTACAGAACTGCTGCCATGTGATTGCTCCCACAGCTAGCATAGCAGGTGAAACGGCTTCCCACCATTTCCTTGCTTTGTCCTCCAGAAAAGGAATCGTCACCTCTACTTTCAGTGCTTCAGGAATTTCAAGTAAACGAAGTTGGTCCTCCATCTTCTTCATCCAATTTGGTCCCACTTCTGGATCGGCATCCCCTTTGAACATTTCAGTTCGGTTCTTGCGAAGAGCTTCGTAATGGAATTTGACTCCATTCTGGGCAGGTGGTGGAGGTGGCGGATTGCCATTGCCGTTTCCGTTAATGTTTCCCATCCCTTGTATAGTTGTTGCCACTATTGCTGCAATAGCCGCAAGGTCTTCTCTACTAAGGTTGATTCTTGGAGGTGGGTTCGAATTATCCCCTTGGTTGTTGTTGTTGTTGTTGTTGTTGTTGTTGCGAGTTCTAGGGGGTGCTCCGGCCATTTCCTACAGTAAGGGAGTTCTAAGAGTTTGTCGAAACATGATACTTTAAGAAGAAAGGAAATAGCGGAATAAATAAATCAATAAATAATCCAAAGGATAAAAATTATGTTATTGATTCCCAAAATTTCATGAAGGTAAACAAAACAAGTCAAGTCTCAAAACACCAAGATATCAGAACCATGCTGAATAAAAATAGTGCTGAATAAAAGGAATAAGCTAGGTGATAGTCTAATCTATGATTTCTCCATCGCCCGCGGCTTCATCTTCTGCCGGAACTTCTTCTGGGTCCTCGTTTCCAACAAGGGCTGCCATAAGGAGCTGATCAATGTACTCGAGTGCAGCTAAGTTATGCGCCTCAAGGTTTTGCACAGTGTGTTGCAGCCCTTGCACTTGATTTTTTAAACCTTGGATACAGATTCCCGACTCTTGACGCCTTAGTGCCTCTTTGCGTGCCTCCTCAAGGAGTATGGCTTGAAGTTCCTTCACGTTAGCTAGTGCAGATGCTAGTTCCTTCTTTGTTTCCTCGTGTTCCTTCTCTTCCTTATTGAGGTAATATGCAAACCTTTCCACATCGGCTTCAAGGTGGTCCTGATGCTCCTCCATCTCACTCTTGTCAGCCTTTAGCGTCTTCATGTTTTCAATCATTTCCTCTTTCTCGTATTGCTCCACGTATAGCGAAGACCTCAATGATTTGATAACTTGATCCTTGCTTCGCATAGCGTTTTTGCGAGCCGTAACTTTGGTGCGAGCCATTTTCTAAAATAAATTGAAATGGGTTCAAGTTAAAATTCAAATTGATGAAACTTCAGGAAGAATTGATATAGAACAAGATTTTTAGGCGAATTTTCCAGAAAAGAAAATTTTGAGATTTTTCCAAGGATCGAAACTACTGATCACAAGGAGTATGAGACAATAGACAGAATCAAATTTCGAGTTTCCCACGAAAAGTTATAGGCAAAACAAACATTTCAAAAAATAGCAAAAACACGAATTCGAGGGTTCAAACAAACGAATTAGGGCTAAAAGCGTCACTGGTCATAAAAAGTACGAGTTTGACTCAAAGGTCTGTTCGGGCCAGGATACGCTAGGCTAAGGTCGAAATTTGACAACGTCAAATTTTTCGGTACGGAATACCATCTGGATTTATGAAACTGGCGGGCTCTGATACCACTAAAATGTCACGCCCCGAGACCGAGACGTGCCACCGACGTTGTTTCAAATTCACACAAATTATAAAACAACAAGTCTCGTAGTACAGTATATGCAAACCAGTCTTTTCTCATAAATAAATGCTCCAAAAATATTGTCTTTACAACTCGATAATCCAAAACTAATAACAATTGCGGAAGCGACTATAAACTTAAATAACAAAATATTAATGTACCAAACTCAAAATAAAAATAAAAAAATAAAGTTTTAAAATGTTCTTCTATCACCATCCCCAAAACATATCTTGTTCTCGTTCCTCAACATCATCATCTTCACCATCTGGGAGGGAAAAAGTAAGGGGGTGAGTGTTTTGGGAAACACTCAGCAAGTGGGGGCCGATCGATCATATCAAATATATACATATATATATTTATCTCAAAACTTGTAATAGATTCCATAACAAAACATTTCTTTCATGTCCCAACAAAGCATAACAAAGCATAATATCATCATAACAAAATAGACATGATTTACATTCTTTGGCCAGACACTGAAATTCATGTCATTAATCGTGGCTAACTGATCAGCCCCCTATATGTAATCCCTCTAAGGGGTGAGGTCATGGAACGGTTATTATTACCCACCGCATCAGGACCATAACATAACATGGTTCGAAAATTTCCTTTCCACTCTTAATTTGAGTCATAACAGTGCCAAAACATACTTATAACAAATTCATCAAGAATATCAATTACATATCAAAATTCAAAAGAATATCATGAACGATCGAAATTTTAAATCATACATAAGGTTTTAAAACAAAAGCCCACTTACCGTAGATGTGTACAGAAATCAATAACCTTGCAAAGCCTGAACCGAAACTTCAATGGAAATTTGGAAGTACTTCTCGAAACACACTAATCTGTGAACCAACCAAAGCAAGCCCTTTTCTTTCTTTAATTTATTCCAAATTCACGAAAGTGATCTGACAAACCTTGAAAAATTTTACTCTCTCAAATCCCTAGGCTAACTCAACGTGTAACTAGGGAAAAGTGGTTGGAAAATCCCTTAGGCCACTTGCAACCAAAAGTTGACTAAACCAACCGAAAGAAAATAAGGAGAAAAGTGGACAGAAATTGACTCTATTGCTTAGGCTGCTACACAAAAATATGGAGATTAAAAGAGAGAATGAGTGATTTTCCTTAAGCTTTGAACCTCTATTTATAGGCACACAATAGGAGTTTGAGATTGACTAGGATAGTGACTTTCAAAATTTGAATTCAAATCTATCTCCCAAGATTTGACCACACCTAGATCTTGATCACCTATCTTAATAATATTTTATCAAGATTCTCAAAATTATATTCTATCTCCAACACTATCTCGATGACATAAAATATACTAATATTAATTATCATAAATTAACTATTATCACAAATAAATAATTAAACAATAAAAGATCCTAAACGTAATTTAGAAAAATTACGGTTTTCACATTCTCCCCACCTTAAAAGAAGTTTCGTCCTCGAAACTTTGATTAACTTACTAGTAAGGGTCGCTAAGCTAAATGGTTCGATCGGTTACTCAGGTATAAGCTCCAACATCTTATGAACCTCTTAGATGTAAATGAATGGGTGGCGCCAAAATCGAACGAAACAGATAAAGAAACATTGTTGATTAGAATGGTACCTTCCACGACTTTGTTTGCACCGCCTGCTTCTTCTTGAGTAACTGCATAGACACGAGCATTGGGTTTATTTTCATTTGGTTGGCCTTGGGTAGTAGTACTAGTATGTGGTCCTGTCCTTGACTTCTTGGTTTCGGGACATTGAGCAATTCGGTGTCCGAATTTTCCACAGTTGAAACAGGCACCAGTGTTTCGACGACATTCCCCTTCATGTCGGAGGTTGCAGGTGGGGCATAGCTTGATCTGTGGACAGTTTGGAGCAGCATAAGTTTCCTTGAAGGATTCATAAGAATTGTTCGAATGCTTGGACACATGTTCGTGTGAAGAAGATTGGCCCGTCAGAGGTCGTTTGTTGTGGAAGTCATTCTCACGACGCTTGATGTCCGATTCAGCTCAGATGGCTGCTCCCATCAAATCCGCGAAGTTGGCAGGCTGATAAACTGCTAATGCCGACTGTATACGACTATTCAACCCCTTCTTAAAACGATGAAACTTTAGATCATCGTCTCCCATAATTGTTGGGGCATAGGACCCAAGCTCATTAAACTTGGAAGTGTATTCCACCACTGTCATGTCTGGTGTTTGCATAAGATTCTCAAAATTGTTAAGCTTCTGCATTTTAACTTCAGTTGGAAAGTACTGCTTCAGAAATGCGGTACAGAACTGCTGCCATGTGATTGCTCCCACAGCTAGCATAGCAGGTGAAACGGCTTCCCACCATTTCCTTGCTTTGTCCTCCAGAAAAGGAATCGTCACCTCTACTTTCAGTGATTCAGGAATTTCAAGTAAACGAAGTTGGTCCTCCATCTTTTTCATCCAATTTGGTTCCACTTCTGGATCGGCATCCCCTTTGAACATTTCAGTTCGGTTCTTGCGAAGAGCCTCGTAATGGAATTTGACTCCATTCTAGGCAGGTGGTGGAGGTGGCGGATTGCCATTGCCGTTTCCGTTAATGTTTCCCATCCCTTGTATAGTTGTTGCCACTATTGCTGCAATAGCCGCAAGGTCTTCTCTACTATGGTTGATTATTGGAGGTGGGTTCGAATTATCCCCCTGGTTTTTGTTGTTGTTGTTGTTGTTGTTGTTGTTGTTGTTGTTGTTGCGAGTTCTAGGGGGTGCTCCGGCCATTTCCTACAGTAAAGGAGTTCTAAGAGTTTGTCGAAACATGACACTTTAAGAAGAAAGGAAATAGCGGAATAAATAAATCAATAAATAATCCAAAGGATAAAAATTATTTTATTGATTCCCAAAATTTCATGAAGGTAAACAAAACAAGTCAAGTCTCAAAACACCAAGATATCAGAACCATGCTGAATAAAAATAGTGCTGAATAAAAGGAATAAGCTTGGTAATAGTCTAATCTATGATTTCTCCATCGTCCGCGGCTTCATCTTCTATCAGAACTTCTTCTGGGTCCTCGTTTCCAACAAGGGTTGCCATAAGGAGCTGATCAATGTACTCGAGTGCGGGTAAGCTATGCGCCTCAAGGTTTTGCACAGTGTGTTGCAGCTCTTGCACTTGATTTTTTAAACCTTGGATACGGATTCCCGAATCTTGATGCCTTAGTGCCTCTTTGCGTGCCTCCTCAAGGAGTATGGCTTGAAGTTCCTTCACGTTAGCTAGTGCAGATGCTAGTTCCTTCTTTGTTTCCTCGTGTTCCTTCTCTTCCTTATTGAGGTAATATGCAAACCTTTCCACATCGGCTTCAAGGTGGTCCTGATGCTCCTCCATCTCACTCTTGTCAGCCTTTAGCGTCTTCATGTTTTCAATCATTTCCTCTTTCTCGTATTGCTCCACGTATAGCGAAGACCTCAATGATTCGATAACTTGATCCTTGCTTCGCACAACGTTTTTGCTAGCCGTAACTTTGGTGCGAGCCATTTTTCTAAAATAAATAGGAATGGGTTCAAGTTAAAATTCAAATTGATGAAACTTCAGGCAGAATTGATATAGAACAAGATTTTTAGGCGAATTTTCCAGAAAAGAAAATTTTGAGATATTTCCAAGGATCGAAACTACTAATCACAAGGAGTATGAGACAATCGACAGAATCAAATTTCGTGTTTCCCAGGAAAAGTTATAGGCAAAACAAACATTTCCAAAAATAGCAAAAACGCGAATTCGAGGGTTCAAACAAACGAATTAGGGATAAAAGCGTCATTGGTCATACAAAGTACGAGTTTGACTCAAAGGTCGGTTCGGGCCAGGATACGCTAGGCTAAGGTCGAAATTTGACAACGTCAAATTTTTTGGTACGGAATCCCATCTGGATTTATGAACCTGGCGGGCTCTGATACCATTAAAATGTCACGCCCCGAGACCGAGTCGTGCCACCGGCGTTGTTTCAAATTCACACAAATTATAAAACAACAAGCCTCGTAGTACATTATATGCAAACCAGTCTTTTCTCATAAATAAATGCTCCAAAAATATTGTCTTTACAACTCGATAATCCAAAACTAATAACAATTGCGGAAGAGACTATAAACTTAAATAACAAAATATTAATGTACCAAAATCAAAATAAAAATAACAAAATAAACTCTTAAAATGTTCTTCTATCACCATCCCCAAAACATATCTTGTTCTCATTTCTCAACATCATCATCTTCACCATCTGGGAGGGAAAAAGTAAGGGGGTGAGTGTTTTGGGAAACACTCAGCAAGTGGGGGCCGATCGATCATATCAAATATATACATATATATATTTATCTCAAAACTTGTAATATATTCCATAACAAAACATTTCTTTCATGTCCCAACAAAGCATAACAAAGCATAATATCATCATAACAAAATAGACATGATTTACATACTTTGGCCAGACACTGAAATTCAACTCATTAATCGTGGCTAACTGATCAGTCCCCTATATGTAATCCCTCTAAGGGGTGAGGTCATGGAACGGTTATTATTACCCACCGCATCAGGGCCATAACTTAACATGGTTCGGAAATTTCCTTTCCACTCTTAATTTGATTCATAACAGTGCCAAAACATACTTATAACAAATTCATCAAGAATATCAATTACATAGCAAAATTCGAAAGAATATCATGAACGATCGAAATTTTAAATCATACATAAGGTTTTAAAACATAAGCCCACTTACCGTAGATGTGTACAGACATCAATAACCTTGCAAAGCCTAGACCGAAACTTCAATGGAAATTCGGAAGTACTTCTCGAAACACACTAATCTGTGAACCAACCAAAGCAAGCCCTTTTCTTTCTTTAATTTATTCCCAATTCACGAAAGTGATCTGACAAACCTTGAGAAATTTTACTCTCTCAAATCCCTAGGCTAACTCAACGTGTAACTAGGGAAAAGTGGTTGGAAAATCCCTTAGGCCACTTGCAACCAAAAGTTGACTAAACCAACCGAAAGAAAATAAGGAGAAAAGTGGACAGAAATTGACTCTATTGCTTAGGCTGCTACACGAAAATATGGAGATTAAAAGAGAGAATGTGTGATTTTCCTTAAGATTTGAACCTCTATTTATAGGCACACAATAGGAGTTTGAGATTGACTAGGATAGTGACTTTCAAAATTTGAATTCAAATCTATCTCACAAGATTTGACCACACCTAGATCTTGATCACCTATCTTAATAATATTTTATCAAGATACCCAAAATAATATTCTATCTCCAACACTATCTCGATGACATAAAATATACTAATATTAATTATCATAAATTAACTATTATCACAAATAAATAATTAAACAATAAAAGATCCTAAACGTAATTTAGAAAAATTACGGTTTTCACATTTCGGATAAAAACGAAAAAAACTGGAAATCCAAACCGAAAAAATTAAAGATCGAACCGAATCGAAAACCGTATTTTGTAATTCGGATATAAATATTAAAACCGAAGTTTATTTGGTTCGGTTTTGGATTATATGTGTCAAAACCGAACCGACCAAAAAAACCGAAATTGAATTAGATTAATAATTTTATTTATATTTTATATTTACATTATATATTTTATAAGATAATATTTAGTGAATGAATAA
Source organism: Henckelia pumila (assembly GCF_033568475.1). NCBI lineage: Eukaryota > Viridiplantae > Streptophyta > Magnoliopsida > Lamiales > Gesneriaceae > Henckelia > Henckelia pumila. Next base: position 74,110,457 of record NC_133122.1, read on the forward strand.
CCATTTTGAATAATTTTTAGTTGATTGTTGTTTATTTATTTATTTTCGTTGTTTATATAATTTATAGTTGATTAATTGATTGTTGTTTATGTAATTTTTAGTTGATTGTAGTTTATGTAAGTCATTTAAACTTTATTTTTAAATTTTTTACTAAGAAATCATGTAAAAAGAACATATTATATTTTACAATGTATTTATATTATTAATTTTAATAATTTTATCAAAATCCAAATAACCGTAGAAAAATTTGTTTTGTTTTTTTTATAATATTATAAGCCTGTGGTTGGATGTTTTTCCTTATATTGTTTGTTATTTTTTTTGTTTCTTCACTCTATGACTACAACTTTAAGTTGTGATTCATCCCTTTGGTTATTCCTTGTCATCACATCTAACTACCGATTTGTTTTGTGTGTTGAGGTATTTAAATTACATGTTGAATAAAATTTATGTTTTTTTTATTATGTTATGTATTATTAATGATCAAACCGAAAAAAACGAACCGTATAAACCGGTCTATTATAGTACAAAAACCGAATCGAAGTAGAACGATTTGACTTCGGATTACATTTTTTATAAACCGAAAATCGGAGAACCGAACCGAAATTAGACAAATTAAAATCGAACCGATCGATGAACACTCCTAATTTTTGTCCACAATTTTTTAGCAATAAATTTATCCCACTTTAAAAAATCACACCACATATAATATTATTTATCACAAATATTATATATCATTTAAATCAACCACTAATCAATCGAGTTATTTAATCCTTCAATTATCCAATCACACGTACCAAGAGGGCCTTTGGTTATTCAGTTATCGTTGGATTACTAAAGTTAAGGCTGTGTTTGGTAGGTGGGATTATGTTGTGATAACAATTTAGTACAACGCTTGATTGGTTTTTAAGGCTTCAAAAGATAACACGCGGCCCGTGAAAAAAAACACCGTTGAATCTTGAAAAGGCTTGAAACTAGTTCTTTTTGGGCCATGGTATTACCAATCTCAAATGCTAAAGTTCTTGAGATTGCAACTTTGTATGACCTAATTAACCTTTCCTCAATCAAAATTCATTTATCCATCCTTAACCCATTTCATGGACACACGACTACAAGTTGAGATGCACTGGTTCTTTCTAGAATTTGTTTGTTTGATGTATGGTTGGAACTGAGATTCTTGGTGGAACAATATTGAATCCACAAATCTGGGAAGATGTTGTGAGATGATTCCGTTTTCATGCTGATATTATGAACCCTTTGAGCCTTCGAGCTATAGGGTAGAGGAGAGTGGAGGAGGTGCTCGTTTCTCACAGATGTGATGGGTTGAAAATTCAAAAGGGTATTTAGGTAATTGGACAAATATTCACACTTTTATCCTAACTACAAAAACATACCAAAGAAAATACAATTTTATCTCAACTACTACATATCCTTAAATATAAATTACTTTATCACTCAAATTTGGTATACATTAATAATCTCATCCCACCTATCAAACGGGCCCTAAGGTGTGTGTAGCTTGTGTGATCTACAAGAATGTTTTCTAATCCGCCCTTGTCCTATGTTTTGTTCATTTATTATTGTAACGTTGATAAGTGCATTTTATGCACTTAATTTATATATGATTTGACTTGGATTTTGTGATGTATCGAGTGAATATTATGCGTATTTGTTGTTGTTTTTGTGAGTTTCAAGGATTTGAAGAAAAGTAGTAAGAAGAAGCGGAAAGCCAAATTACGGGACAATAAACTTCAGAAAATTACTGGTTATGTTATAGACATCTAAATCCGATCTCCACCGTTCAAATTAAAGGTTAGGATGTTTTAAAGTTGCTATCAAAATTTTAGCTCGATCCGACGACTAGAACTTAAGTTATGATTTTTACAAAAATGCTGCGCAGATGGTGAAATGGAAGAACAAGTAGCGCCCCAGCTCTAGTTTTTCAGCGCTCCAGCGCTCGTAAAATCATGTCCAGAGCGCCTCAGCGCCGTCTTTTGAGCGCTCCAGCGCTAGACGTCCGTCATTGAAAAATAAAATACAAAACTGGAGCGCCCCAGCGCCAAATTATTGAGCGCTCCAGCGCTGCGCAGTCTCCAAAAATATGGAAAGTCTTTAATCGAGTTTTAAAAGGGATTTTATGACTTATTCTGGAGGATACGAGGGTTTAGAGAGTTTTCAGAGCATAAAAACGGCGATTGAGAGTTTAGGATTGCACAAGAGCTCGAGAATTCGGTACGAAGACGGAAGACGGCGGCATCCGGCGACGGAGAAGCTTCATTCTAATTCGTTCTAGTTTCTCTTTAAACTCTATTTTTCTTAGTTTATGGATTGTTGGAAAAACATGTCTTATTTGATTTTGAATTGCGTTATGAACTAATTTCTTAGTCTAGAGGTAGACAGATCTTGACTGGAAACCATGATTGAGATATTTTGATTTATATATTTGAATTCTTCGCACATTTTATTTGTGTTTTCCTAATTTTAATGCTTTCAATTTACTGGCCATAGATTGAATGATATTTTATTTAGAATCTATCACTCGAGAGAGGAGATTTTGAATACGACATAGGAAAATACATCTTTGGTGTTTATATTGTTCGAGAGGCATATAACTCCATAGAAGTCATTAGAAGAATTCTTGTGCTATTTACCGGATTTAATAATTGAACTTTGATAGAGATATTGAGTTTGTTATTGAATACGAATTTCTTCTTGACACTCGAGAGAGGTAGTAGAAAATAATAGGGATTCTTGGCTAATAAACTAGAAGAATTGATAATTGAACAATCATTAGAAATAAATTGTGGTGAACAGTCAAGTGAAGTCGAACCTCTAGCATTCTTCGTTTATTGAATTTTTCTCTCGTGAACTCATGGTTATTTAGTTTTGTTTCTTGAAAATTTTAGTTTTATAAAATCAGATCGATTTCGTAGCTCTACATAGGATTAGGATTTTATTAGTTACAAATATTTGATATAATATCATTTATTCATTCTCCGTGGGATCGACTTGGACTTAATTCCTATATTATAACTTGACATCGTGCGCTTGCGAGCGAAAAACAACAACAAGTTTTTGGCGCCGTTGCCGGGGAATTGAATTTTATTTGATTTATATTAAATTGTGCTAATTATTCTTAATTTTGATTTAGAGCATTTTATTTTATTTTGTTGGTTTTAATTTTAAATCTTTCCTCTCTATGCAGTTTATGCGAAAAAGCCAAAGTTACGACTCACTACTCTTTGATCCGGAAATTGAGAAAACTGCTAAAGCTTTGAGAAAAGCTAGAAGAGAAGAGTTGCAACAAATGGCTGAAGAAAGAGAAAGAGTTGTTAATAATGCCCCGGTGCCGATCAGAGATCACTTTATACCGGTGATCAATACTCAATATTCTGGGATAGCTAGGCAGAATATCACAACAAATAATTTTGAGTTGAAGCCAGCTCTGATTAATATGGTGCAGCAAAATCAATTCAGGGGTGCAGCTACTGAAGATCCAAATTTGCACTTGCGTACTTTTCTGGAGATTGCTGACACAGTAAAGATTTATGGTGTTACTGAGGACACCATCAAACTACGATTGTTCTCGTTCTCTCTTAGGGACAATGCTCGTAGTTGGTTGCAATCACTATCTCTTGGGAGTATCACTACATGGGAGGATATGGCTTCCAAATTTCTGGCTAAGTATTTCCCACCTGCTAAGTCGGCTCAGTTGAAAATAGAGATCACTACATTCAAACAACAAGATTTTGAGCAATTGTATGAAGCCTGGGAGCGGTACAAGGAGTTGCTTACGAAGTGTTCAAACCATAATTTTCCAGATTGGGAACAGATCGAATTATTCTACAATGGTTTGAATGGGCCAACTCGTATTTCTGTGGATGCTCCAGCTGGAGATTCAATATTTTCTAAATTTCCTGAACAGGCTTATGAGATGCTTGAGAAAATGACTATTAACAGTTATCAGTGGCCGAGTGAGAGATCTGCGGTAAGGAAGTCTGCTGGAATTCATGAGGTTGATGCGTTCACTGCTTTGACTGCTCAGATGGCTACTATTTCTACACAGTTGGTTTCACTGACCAAAGTCAATCAAGTTTCTATTAAGACAGCATCGCTGGCGACTGCCGTAAATTCTGTTGATGGATTTGAGAGTGTGGAGCAAGCTCAAAATGTGAACAACAGAAATTACAACAACTATCGAGGTAATCCTGTACCCAATCAATATCATCCTAGTTTGCGTAATCATGAGAATTTTTCATATGCAAATAATAATAATGTGTTGAATCCTCCTCCGGGATACAATACAAATAAGGGTGAGGGTAAGCCTCCTTTGGAGGATGTTGTTAATGCTTTTGTGCAGGAATCGAGCAAGAGGATGGCGAGGATTGAGACTCGCCTTGACAGCTTAGAGATGCATATGGCCAATATGGGTGCTGTATTGCAATCCATGGAGACTAGCATTGGGCAGTTGGCGAATGCACTTAAAGATAATAACAGAGGCCAATTCCCAAGTAATATTGAGGTGAATCCCAAGGAGCAGTGTAATGCTATCATGTTGAGAAGTGGGAAGCAGGTGGATAATGAAGAGGGCAAATATGAGAGCAAGACGTCTGAAAAAGTTACAGTTGACGAGAAGAAGGTCGAGGAGAAAGAGTCTGAACCTGAGCAGAAAACGATGTACAAACCTCCTCTTCCATACCCCCAAAGGTTCAAGAAGAAGGCAGTGGACGAGCAGTTCTCAAAATTCTTGGAGATTTTTTTTGAAGATACATATCAACATTCCTTTTGCTGATGCTTTGGCACAAATGCCGAATTATGCGAAGTTTATTAAAGAGGTGATATCCAAGAAAAGGAGGCTGCAAGAGAATGAGGTGGTGAGCTTAACTGAAGAATGTAGTGCTGTGCTCCAAAAGAATATGCCACAAAAGCTGAAGGATCCAGGGAGTTTTACTATTCCTTGCACTATTGGTTCTTCTTATTTTAATAATGTACTTTGCGATCTATGAGCTAGCATTAATCTGATGCCTTTGTCTATTTTCAGGAGCTTAGGACTTGGCGAGGTGAAGGCCACAATGATCGCATTGCAGCTAGCTGATAGATCTATCATATATCCGCTTGGAATCATTGAAGATGTTTTGGTAAAATAGATAAATTTATTTTTCCGGCGGATTTTTTTTTGCTAGATATGGAGGAGGATGCAAATATGCCACTAATATTGGGGAGACCTTTCTTGGCCACTGCTGATGCCAAGATTGAGGTGAAGAATGGTGAGTTGTCGATGGGTGTGGACGGAGAAAGAGTTATTTTTAACATATTCAAGAAATCAAGTAATCCACCCATCGAGGAATTATTCATGATTGAGCGAGTTGTGAAGCTGGATGGCCATCCCAAACTTGTTCATGAGGTAGATTCAAAGAAGAATGATCCGAAGGTGCCAAAGAAGAAGAAGAAAACGAAGAAGAAATCAAAGGTTAAAAAGGTTGTTGAATATATTTGGAGGGTGAAAGTGAAAGGGAAGACCCTCAACAAAACGGAACCGGGCTAGAATTGGAATAAAGTCGGGCTATGGACTATAAACTAAGCGCTTCTTGGGAGGCAACCCAAGCTAGTTGGTTTTTGCGTTTTTTTTTATTTTCTTTTAGTTGTTTTTGTTTTTATTTTTATCATGAGGAAACTAGACATTAATAATGATTTTGAATTGTGTAGGTTAAAAAGTATGGAGCTGAAAGAGTTTAGGAGCCACCCCTGATGAAGAGTTTTGAGTGATTAAGATGGTGCTGAGTACTGACGCTTGGTGCCTAAGGTATGTGTCCCTTGTTTTTAATGAATACTGTACATTGAGGACAATGCACAATTTAAGTTTGGGGGGTGTTTAAAAATTGTGAAAATTTGAAATTTTTTATGAGTTAGTTGGAGTTTAAGGCATGATGTTGTAATTGTGTTGGCCTATGATGAAAATAGATTTTGTGTGCTGAAAAAGTTTATGTTAGCTATATTTAATCTTGAGTTCTCGCATTTATGCACGAATGCCATGATTTTTGATACTCCTAGCAATTAGAAAAAAATTATGTGGATTTGTGATGTGGATTAGAGGATTTGATTCTTAACTCTTGTGATTTTTATTTGAAACTGAGGTAGATTTTTAAGATCACAGAAGTGATTTAGGCGTTTTTTTTTCGAATCTATTGAGTTTTTTTAGCCATTCTATATTCATGAAAAATACAAAACAAATTGAGTAGATAAAAAGTTCAAAGAAAAGTAATGGCGGAGAAAGTAAGGTGAGGGGAGGCCTTGAAAAGAAAAAAAAAATGGATTGAAATTCTAGTCCAAATACAAGGCATAAAGATGGAGATGTATGGAGTAGAAGAAAGTCAAGACTAATGTTTGGCAATGCAAATAAAAAATTTTTTTAGCTACTCATAATCCTGCGCAAATTGAAAATATTCAATTCACTTTGCTTTGCATCATGAGTCCTTGTTTGCATTGATATATATATGGATGCTTATCTCCTGCTGATTATGCTTGAGCCTAATGTTAACCGAAAAAGTCCTGTTGATCTGTGTGAGTAAAAGTTGAACTTGGTTGAGAGTATTTTGAAACATGAGGGCGGAGTTAATGATTTTATGAAGCTTACGGATTGCATGATTTTACCGAAAGTTAGGTGGGTAGATGAGATTGGCAAATCACACAATCACGAAAACTCTTGAGAAAATTAGTCGACATGTGTATTGAATCATGGAATGTATAAATTCGGAGGTCGACTATATTGCTCATTATTGTTTTGCTCGGGACTAGCAAAAGTCTAAGTTTGGGGGGATTTGATAAGTGCATTTTATTCACTTAATTTATATATGATTTGACTTGGATTTTGTAATGTATCGAGTGAATATTATGCGTATTTGTTGTTGTTTTTGTGAGTTGCAAGGATTTGAAAAAAAGTAGCAAGAAGAAGCGGAAAGCCGAATTACGAGACAGCAAAATTTAGAAAATTACTGGGAATGTCACAGAGATCTAAATCCGATCTCCACCGTTCAAATTAAAGTTTAGGGTGTTTTAAAGTTGCTGTCAAAATTTCAGCTCGATCCGACGGCTTGAACTTAAGTTATGATTTTTACAAAAATGCTGCGCAGATGATGAAATGGAAGAACAAGTAGCGCCCCAGCTCTAGTTTTCCAGCGCTCCAGCGCCTGTAAAATCATGCCCCGAGCGCCCCAGCGCCGTCTTTTGAGCGCTCCAGCGCTAGACGTCCGTCATTGAAAAATAAAATACGAAACTTGAGCACCCCAGCGCCGAATTATTGAGCGCTTCAGCGCTGCGCAGTCTTTAAAAATATGGAAAGTCTTTAATCGAGTTTTAAAAGGGATTTTATGACTTATTCTGGAGGATACGAGGGTTTAGAGAGTTTTCAGAGCATAAGGACGGCGTTTGAGAGTTTAGGATTGCACAAGAGCTCGAAAATTCGGTACGAAGACGGAAGATGGCGGCATCCGGCGACGGAGAAGCTTCATTCTAATTCGTTCTAGTTTTTCTTTAAACTCTATTTTTTTAGTTTATGGATTGTTGGAAAAACATGTCTTATTTGATTTTGAATTGCGATATGAACTAATTTCTTAGTCTAGAGGTAAACGGATCTTGACTGGAAACCATGATTGAGATATTTTGATTTATATATTTGAATTCTTCGCACAGTTTATTTGTGTTTTCCTGATTTTAATGCTTTCAATTTACTGGCCATAGATTGAATGATATTTTATTTAGAATCTATCACTCGAGAGAGGAGATTTTGAATACGACATAGGAAAATACATCTTTGGTGTTTATATTGTTCGAGAGGCATATAACTCCATAGAAGTCATTAGAAGAATTCTTGTGCTATTTACCGGATTTAATAATTGAACTTTGATAGAGATATTGAGTTTGTTATTGAATACGAATTTCTGCTTGACACTCGAGAGAGGTAGTAGAAAATAATAGGGATTCTTGGATAATAAACTAGAAGAATTGATAATTGAACAATCATTAGAAATAAATTGTGGTGAACAGTCAAGTGAAGTCGAACCTCTAGCATTCTTCGCTTATTGAATTTTTTTCTCGTGAACTCGTGGTTATTTAGTTTTATTTCTTGAAAATTTTAGTTTTATAAAATCAGATCAATTTCGTAGCTCTACATAGGATTAAAATTTTATTAGTTACAAATATTTGATATAATATCATTTATTCATTCTCCGTGGGATCGACTTGGACTTAATTCCTATATTATAACTTGATATCGTGCGCTTGCGAGCAAAAAACACGCAACAAACGTCCCAAAATTCGGAAACTCTACTAAACATACATTCTTAAAAGTTTGAAAAAAAATTTGGAAAATAAAATCTTTATTTAAAAGAGTTCATTGTACACCAAAAATTTAAAGGAAAATACTTATAAACATTTATGTCATCAGAACCAACATTCAACTATAGTAAACTTGTTTTCTTTCCAACTAAATAAAAATATCTCTGCACAATAAAACTATTAAAAAACATAGCACTCATGCATCTTTTGCCGGCCCGATTGTCCGCCCCTCTTCATGTCCAACTCCATACTCGTCTATGAAATCAGCAATAGCGTCATTACCTGCACCATCCAAGTGATAAATGCATTTTATGCACTTATTTTGCATGTGTTTTAACTTGCTTTTGTGATGTATCGAGCGGATTTTATGCATATTTGTTGTTGTTTTTGTGATTTGCGGGGATTGGAAGTTAAGTACCGAGAAAAAGCGGAAGAAGGAATTACAGAGCAGCAAACTTTAAAAAATTATCGGAGTTTCTAGAAAGATCCAAATTCTATCTCCACCATTCAGAATGAACTTTAGGATTTTTAAAGCTGCTGTCAAAATTTCAGCTCAATCCGACGGTTAGAACGTGAGATATGTTTTTTCGAAAAATGCTGCGCACCCTAAACACAAAGAACAAATGCAGCTGCGCTAGAATGAAGAGATGTTTTGCTGGTTTGATGAGAAGGAAGAGCATAATCGCTAGAATGAAGCGCTGTTGCGCTAATGGTTCGTGAGGGAAGCGATTTTCTCTAGAAAGTAGCGATTCTGCGCTTCTGTGCAGATTTGAAAACAAATTCAGAAGTCGAAAATCTGAAGACCGACTTTTTTGGGCTTTTGTTTGCCGGGCTTTTGAGAACATATAAAAGGGAAATTGAAGATTAACAAGAGGGGAGGCATCCACACACATCACATATCACGCACACACCAGAACAATGAAAGCACAGCTGCTGCGCGCACAAGAGAATCACGAGAGAAGAAGGGCTGCATAACGTTGGAAGAGAAAAGATCGAAGACGAAGGACGCGGATGCTACTTCGACTTTGTTTCTCTTTATATTTTCTTCTTAAATTTTGAATTGATGTTTAGATTGAAGAACATGATTTTTTTTGCTTATTTTTGATTATGAACTAAACTTTTTAAGTTTATAGGATTATGTAACTTGGTGGAGACAACTTCTATAAATTTTTAATTTATTGGATTGAATTACCTTAATTTAATTGTGTTTTCTAGAATTGATTGTCTTTCAATCACTTGATCAATAATTGAATTGTTATATTTATTTTGAATCCAACACTCGGGAGAGAGGATTTTGAATATGACCATTAAAAAATACATTGTTAATGTTTATATAGCTCGGGAGGGTGTATAACTTTAACAGAGCTTTTGTAAGAACATCGTTTATCACATATCATAAAACCTAAATTTTTAATAGGGATATTAAAATCAAAAGTTAATTGATACATTCTAATTGTTGCTCGAGAGAGGGAAATATAAATACTTAAGTGTTCTTGGTTATTAGATGTAAGGAAATCATGAGCATAAATTAATTAGAAATAGTCGTTGTCGAAACTAAGTGAAATCAAATCCTCTAGATATTTTTCTCTCAGTGACATTTTTCTAAGTGTGTGATTTGCTAGTTTTTCTTAATTATTTAAGTTTGAACAACAAAATTCTCTTATTTAATTTTCTAAATAACTTTTAGTCTATTTTAACGATTAATGCATAATTAATCATGTAATCATGTTTATATTAAGTAAAACATGATTAAGGAAATTCTAAATGGATTAATGGAGTCCAGAAATGGATTCAGGATACTCGGAAATGGTGGGTAAGGTTTGAAGGGTTCGGATGCTCCGAACCTGAGTTCGGAGGATCCGAACATGGACGGAGCCAGGCTTCGGAGGCTCTGAAGGCTTCGAACGATCCGAAGAGTAGCCCAGCCAGCTGTCCTAAAATATTATGTCATCGGTGACGTCATAGGGGTGACTTCGGACGATCCGAAGAGGCAGTTCGAACCATCCGAACAGTGTTCGGGACTAGTGCATGGTTGCATGCGATTGGATTGACACGTGGCAAAGATCGGACGATCCGATGAGATGATCGGATGGCCCGAAGCAGTTCGGACGCTCCGAAGGCGTGAACGGACGACCCGAACCCTCGCTTATATAAAGAGAGACGAGGAGCTCATTTGAGACTCGCACCAACTTCCTCTCCTTCGCCCACGTGGCTCTATTTTAGGGCTTTGGGTACTCTTATTTTAGAGTTGGAGTAGGGAAAATATTCTAGTATAATCAGACAGTGTCTGACATAGTAGCGGAGCAGTGCTCGTGTAGTATAGGGAAAATATAATATACGTTTTTTAAATGGCGTTCACTTTATATTATTATTATATAATGATATACTATTGCTATTTTGATAAAGACCTTGTATATAATAAAGTAAGATGAGATAGTGAATATAGAGAGATCACTGTCATGAAACACATCTTATGTTCACTATATATTCTAAACAGTTCCTAGTCAATTGAGCCGTCCACAAATAAGGATAAGGATCGCTCGAGATTGAGACTAGCATTTACGATGCCGAGTACCATGTTTCATTGGTATGGAACATAGAGATGTTCGAAGCATGCAAATGGATATTCATATGATGAATGATCGAACTACCCTATTCGGACTTTCCAAGTGGTTATCACTTATCGAGTGGATATAGTCCGCGGTTTTGGTTGTACACCATTAGTCCTTATTACTTGAAACATCATTGAGACTCTATATGCTAGTACTGTGCTTTGACTCATTTACCGACTCTATTAGGGTCATCAGGTGTCGGGATTGGGTACAGTTACGACACATATAGGAGTCGATGCTTTGTTGTCAAGGATTCACCACATGCTTGCGAGCGTGGATATCCTATGCGATCTGAGGAGATATTAGTGTGACAAATCTCTGGCCAGAGTACATGATGTGCTTTAAGAAATGGTTTCTTAGTAGCACATGCGATGTCACTATTTGATCTTCAAGATGCATTGAATAGTTATCGAATCTCGAACGACTCTGGTTGTACCAATGGTTGTTGATTCGATCGGGATATATGGATGAAGGGACCATACTGTACGCTAACCAAAATCTAATGGTTCTTGCAGGCACTATCAGTGATACCTAGGGAATCATGGGGCGATGTTGCTAGACGCTCTTACCATGATTTGATGGGCAAGTCAGAAATTATTGTTCCGAGTCACAAGGAGTTGTGAGCCCATGACTAGCTGTATCCCTGAACCATTGAGGGTCACACAAGTAATGAATTTCTAATCCCCGTTGAGATAATTAAATTTAAAGAGTTAAATTTAGTGGATAAAGAAGTAGGACTTCTTATTTAAAAGTAGAGGAGTAAGATTTCCTAAAATGACATATTGATGGACATTTTTGGAGACCACTGAATTCGGATTCAGAAAATTTGTCTTGACTTTAAAAGATGCAGAAATAGTTTCTGTGCACATTGATGAAATTGGTTTATCAATCTGAATCACGATGAATTTTATATTAATTTCTGAACAAGCGGGCTTTGCTTGTCAGGCTTGAACTTATGACTAATGGGCCCTAAGCTGTTAGCAGCCCACATTATAAATAAGTTATTGCAGTACAGAAATTGACAGAAATCAAGGCATAAAAATTCAAAACCCTAGAGCTCTCTCTCTAGAGAATTCGGCCCCCCCCTCTACTGTGTTCGAGAATTTCAGTCTACAAATTTCGAATTTGCAGTCTGAATTAGCAGATCAAATATGTTATTTCTCTTTGTAGAAACTTCTGATAGACTTTCTAGTGCAGTCTATCAGAGGGATTAAACTTCTGTTCGTGGACCTGATTGAAGAAAAGTTCGTTCATCAGTTCCTGGGATATACAACAAGAGCAGATTAATCTGTTGGTGTCCATAATCTCGCTTCAAGATTTTAAGGTAAAATTTACATTGTTTAAATTTTATGTTATCAATTTTAATCGTAGGAATTTGATACCCATGATATGGAATTGTTCCATATAAAATTTTAAAACTTCCGCTGCAACGGGTGTCACTTTATTTTTCGATCTGGAGAACGACCGTGTTCCAACATGCTTATACCGATGCGTTCGGTAGTCACACGGGAAACTTCATGTTCAAAAGCATGATATGGTTACAAGAAGAAAACTGACGGTAGATCGTGAGCAGAAGAGGTCGACTGACATGCACTGATGCAGAGCATAGCTGGTTAGCTATCACGTGCCATTTCTCCGGAGTTCTTTGCAGGAGGACAGTTAGAGAGACTTGATCGGGAGTATGCTTGTATCAATGCGTGTGTCGATTAGAAGCTTCATGCTCAAGAAACGAAGACTAGTACGATGATTTAAATACTGTATTGATGTAATTTGTAAACAATATTTCAGTTGTAATGAATCATCATACTTTGGTTGTATCATTTCAAGTTCGATTGTACATTTCATTGTATTTTGAATACTGTATGTATTACATGAGATTGTAATAAAGATAATTGTACATAACTTGAAATAATTGATACATGTATTATTTATCCAGCAATTCGTGAATGATTGCATGATTGTGCGGAAGTTTGAATTGGGTTTAGTTGATTAGTGTTCAACTATTGCAGCACATGGGATTTGAGTGGGTCGATTGTGACTGTTTGACTTGCGGTTAGTCTAGGCATTTTCCTAGGATTGACCTAGTTAGTCAGTGGACTAAGATAGTGCCAGCAATTAGTGGACTCATCTAGAGACATAGGAATATTGTTCGGTTTAGAACATTGGGCTTTATTCTAGGTTGTTTTCTTAGAACAGTAAGCTGTTTGACCTTCATTAGGTTGAAACTTGTGATGATGGGTTTTCATCGAGATGCCAGGTCCAATATATGCCGAGAGTTATGGGCTATGACCATGACTAGACGTGATGGGGAGGACCCTATGCCAGCGTTACCTGGGAGCCTTTGTGCTTCAGGATTGGTGGTGGGAAGGCTACTCAGTCTAGGGATTTGGTAGCAGTCACGACAGGTTATGACCTTGGATTAAGATATCCGGTTTGATATCGATGGTTCGATATCGTCTGGTGTGCCAGAGATATAGTTAGAGTGTTCTCTATGGGAACCAGTCATGGAGGGATTTCCTTGACAAGTGTGTACTCTGAGCAGATAGGTTTTAACCTTTGAGTTACTGCTAGACGTGTGAATCTAGTAGGAAGAAGGATTTCTACCAGCGATGACTAGAGGTTGTCATCAGAGTTGTGGTTAGAGTTTCCCTGTGATAGGAATCATCCAAGAACTTGGATGAGATGCTGTTTTAAGACTTCAACTCGAATATGAGAACTACTCCTTGATGATTGGCTTCATCAGTATTGGATTATATCAGATGTTGAGGATTGTACAAGACTATTTGAGATGTGAGGGAAGCATGGCCTATGACCGTGAAACCTTGGTGATTTTCCAGGTGGGTTATCGTGGTAAGCTACCTTAGTCTTAAATTGTTGTACAATCTTAACAAGGAATATGATCAGGAGAGTGTTAGGAGATTGTAAGAATCTTGGAGATTCGTTAGTTATGATTGTGAATTTGACGAATCGTGATGTTCATCCTGAATGAACGAGGCTAGGATAGTGAGTCCAGTGTTTGCGCTAAGTACTGTCTGATATTTTCAGAGATTGAGCGTAGGATTTTCCATGGGATGGAAATGGGCTTAGTTTATCTTGATGTTTTCCTTGGGTGAACAAGACAACGATTGGTAGTGCTAAGGTGGCACAAGATTTGTGCTAATGACTACTAGTGGTTATTGGCTAACTCTGTTAGAGTTAGGTTGATTAAGTTCAGTGTACGAGGTAGCTGTCAGTAGTAAGGCACGAGATTGTGTCGATAGGCTACTAATAGCTATTGTATGGATTATCAATTATGGGTGTGTTGAAACCAGAGCGAACTGAGTATTCCAAGTGTTTGGAAATAGGTCTTCATGGAAGCTGAGTCATGGTTATTGATTGAGCCACGTAGGTTTAGATGATCAGCGATTGTTTGATCAGGACAAGTGCGAGCATCAGTAGTTCGACGAGATCGATAGGGTAAATCCAATCAGTGATGATTTGGATATAGCAATCGAGAATACTTGGGATAGTATTTTGTCGCTTAGTGCTTAGGAGATGAGTACTTGGTACAGTCTCGGAGCAGGTGATGCTTTGGAGTCTATAGGTTTGCCAGAGACGAATATACCGGAAGATTTCAATTGACTTGTATGGTCAAGTTAGGTATTAACTTGACAGGAGAAACAAGCAAGTAAATTGGTAGTTCCCAGGACAGTGTTCTTGTGATGATGTCTTAGTATACCATTGTGTTTGAGATCCAACGAGAATTGTGTACTCGTATGAACATCAGTGGATGATCGTGAGATGTGACATTAGCTGGGATCTAGTTCTCGAGATCCAGCAGGTGGTGTCACTAATCTTTCAGCGAGTGATGTGCGATATCTCTGAAGTGACTGAGATAGTCAAGAATTAACTTAGTAGCCAAGGTGGTTTGCCTTTGGGATCGTAGATTTTGCAAGATCGTGATGAATCAAGTTTGTTCTTTTGAGTCAGTGAGTCACATTCATGCAGACTATTTGTCAAAGATATTGCGTTTTAGTAATGAACGGCAATCAGAGACGTTTTGTGTGACAAGTTACTTCGAGCATAAGTGTTTTCCCCGGAGCGACTAGGGAATAGATGAATTAGTCTTTTCAGCGCTAAGGCTGGTGCCTTCAGCAAAAAGGAATGATTTGACTCTGGAGGATCCGTTGGGATTTAGTTTCCAGGATCTTTATGTTCAACCTTGGGAAGTTGGGACGAGCGATGATGGTATCACCAGAGACTCCGAGTTGAGTTATATCAAACGCATGTAACTGTCGGGTGTCGAGATGGAATAGGAAACATTTCCATATGTCTGTGCACTATGGAAAGTCCCAGTCAAGCAGATTGGTAGGAGCTTGCCTTAGTCTTGATGTGTGCACAGTGATTGCAAGTATGTATAACAATCAGGAGGATGTCTATCGATTGAATTCGTGGGTGAATAACCTATGGTCGAGATGATGTAGATCATCAGAGGTGTGATAACTTCTATTGCAATGTATGCGTGACTTCGCAGACCGATGGTTAGAAGATGACTTAGTGTCATTATCGGTGAGCGATGATAGTTTTCATCAGGGCACAGTGTTGAGTTATACTAAGAAACATGAACTGTGATTGGTACTAGACTGGATGGTCTGAGTTCCCAGTAATTTCTTGGGAAGCTCGTTTGCTTCGGTGGAGCATGGGATGGATAACCAGTTTGGAATCACGTTAAGCAGTTATGTTGGAGTATAGCTTTGGGTCAACAAGATTCTCTTGAGAAGAAATTCGGGTTTTGTTGTGTCAACACAGTGTTGGGATTAGTGTTTCCTGACTAGAGGTGTTGAGCACTGAAAACTTTTGGAACCATTATATGGTTAGATCGAGTTTCGGTTAGTGATTCGACAAATGTCGTAAACCAGTCAGGTTATGACTTGGTCTTCGTCAGTTTAAGATTTTACTTGGGATGATGATCTCGATCAAGCGGGTGTTTGTATCCTTCGTGGGCAGTGAGATCGTGGTCAGTATGGAAGACGTATCAGTGTTGTGATACATTAGTGTCGAGGAAGTTTGAATGTCAACCAGCAGTGCAGTAATCTTCAGTTGGGAGGATATTAATGCGGTGCAGCATTAATGGATGCTTACAGGGAATTTGACAAGAGTCTGATTTTGTCGGAAGCTATTTTGACCAGACACTCAGGCAAGGGTTTTTAGTACGTTCTCGAGGTTTATCCTAGATTTCGAGGACAAAATCTTTTAAGTGGGGGGGGGGGGGGGAGAATGTAGTGACCCATATCCGAAATTAACGATTAATGCGTAATTAATTGTTTAATCATGTTTAGATTAAGTAAAACATGATTAAGAAAATTCCAAATGGATTAATGAAGTTCAGAAATGGATTCAAGACACTCGGAAATGGTGGGTAAGGTTCGAAGGGTTCGGACGCTCCGAACCTGAGTTCGGAGGATCCGAACATGGATGGAGCCAGGCTTTGGAGGCTCTAAAGGCTTCGGACGATCCGAAGATCATTCGGACGATCCGAAGAGTAGCCCATCCAGTTGTCCTGAAATATTATGTCATCGGTGATGTCATAGGGGTGACTTCGAACGATCCGAAGAGGCATTTCGGACCATCCGAACAGTGTTCGGGACAGGTGCATGGTTGCATGCAATTGGATTGACACGTGGCAGAGATCGGACGATCCGATGAGACGATCGGATGGCCTGAAGTAGTTCGGACGCTCCGAAGGCGTCAACGGACGACCCGAACCCTCGCTTATATATAGAGAGCTGAGGAGCTCATTTGAGACTCGCACCAACTTCCTCTCCTTCGCCCACGTGGCTCTATTTTAGGGCTTTGGGTACTCTTATTTTAGAGTTGGAGTAGGGAAAATATTCTAGTATAATCAGACAGTGTCTGACATAGTAGCGGAGCAGTACTCGTGTAGTGAAGCCGTGCTCGAGGCTGTGGAGCTGCAGCAGGGGTGTGCCCCTAGTTGTAGGATAGTCTCCATTAGAGGGCTGACGACGAACGCAGGTATAGCTATGGTCTCCTTAAAATATTTAGGAGTATTCAATAGCTTAGTTAAGGCTTTTAGAGCTTAATTAATGATGCATGGATATTTGCATTGTAGATTTGATGATAGGCTGGGAACCTAGAGTGGGACTGCTAGGACTGCCTGTAGTAAGGTACGTAAGTACTGACTGAGATAGCCAGCATGATATATATTGTATGTGTTGCACGAGTATGTGCTACTTGTTTACCATGTTTTACGGCTTTAGCACATGCATGTTTTTACGGTTGACTGCATCTGGTATAATGTGAGTCATTGACAGTTTCTATCAGTGAGGCGTTACTTCCTGCGGATTCGTGTCTGGGGACACTCAGCCCCTGGTTTCGCTATCACTAGGAGCGACCACGACGGTGGAGTAGACGCTATAGTTGATAGGTGAATATAGGAGCGGCACCACGGACTTGCTACCCGATATTGCCCTGTATATTCATGGCGCCTCGGAGTACTGTTTTACTCTCGTTTTAAATACACTTATGTGTTGCATATATTTTATATATCATTGCTTTCGTATTGAGCTTAGAGCTCACGTCCAGTCTTTTCTGTGTATCTGGATACCCCATTCGACGGGGCATGTGTAAGTGCAGGATTGAGCACCAGGAGCTTGGAGTAGCCAGTGACCAGTGAAGACAACATGATTAGCTGTAGGTTTTGCCCTTTAGGCTCATTCATTCGATTGAGTTGTATAATCGAATTTGTTTAACCGATTGTATTATGCCGGTCTGCTTTTATTTAAGTCTTCCGCAGCAATTTATTTTAATGCATGCTTAATTATGCTCTTAACTCTGATTAGGTAGTGGATCCGAGTTGGGTCGCTACATGCATACATAGTGTAACATCCCAAAATTCGGGAACACAACTAAACATACATTCTTTTAAATTTCTTGGGACAAAAATTTTGTGGAAATAAAAATCTTATTTAAAATGATTAAATGTGCACCACCAAAAGGATAAAATAGTTCTCAATACCTTTGCCAACAAGGGCCAACAATAAAATGAGTAAAATTTGTTTTTCTTCCTCAAGAATAAACTTAAATTGTGCATAATAAAATTGTTCTCATATCACAGCGCTCATGTATCTCTCGTCGACCCGACCGTCTGATCCTCTTCATGCCTCTACTCCATACTCATCAATAAATTCATCGATAGCGTCATTACCTGCATCATTCAAGTATAGTAAGTCTAAAACCTCAGCAAGAAAATGCATATAAAACTCATATGAAAAAAAAAACTTGAAACTCAATGCAGTGCCATAAATGAACGCAACATAAAAACTTATCATTTTCGTGTGACGAGGTACATGTAATTGTGGTAATCATATCATATGTAAGGTTCGGGATTATTTGATTTAATTCGAACATATTTAATTTTAATCCGAGTATATTTAATTTGAGAATTTTTAGAGTTTTGATTTAAATTCTAATATTCTTAAGTTATTAGGATTGAAATTGAATTAAAAAGAGGGCCGAGGACTGAATTGAAATTTTTGAAGTTTTTAGGGACTTAATTGCAATTATGATTGAATATATATAAATCCCACATGAATTGTCAGCTTGTATACGCGTATGTTATCAGATTTCTTCAGAGCAAAGCCGAGATCTTCTTATTTTCATTTGATTTTGATTTTCAAATCTTCGTAACTTTTGATCCGATTGTCCGATTTCAATTCCAAAAATAGCGCTATGACCCTTACGACGAGGGATTTGATTTGGTGTAAGTCTTTATCTATTTCAGCATGTTTCAAATATTGGAATATGGTAGAGATCAGATTGAGCATGGATATGTGTTCTTAAGCTTTTATACATTTCGATATCGAAATCGAAACGAAGATTGGATGCCATATGAAGTTGTTATGAGATTTCAGAATTGATGCAAACCTTATGTTTTTGATTTTTCTGGTTTTGATGTATATATATGCTGATATGAGTTGATTTGAAGTATATGATATTGCTATTGATTTCGATATTTTGTCGGTTACCGATTTTCAATCGCTATGCCGTCGGTTTATGATTTGAGGCCGTGTTGATATCCTATGATTGAGCTGAAGTATTCTTTGAGATGTTGTTGATGTTATAGCATCTGTATTCTTCAATTTCAGATTAGTATTGAAGGCCAACGACTCAAGAACTTTTACTTCGAACCGAAGAAGAAGTGATCAAGGTTTGAAGTCATTTTGATTGAAGACATAATGATGCTTGTGAATCGATTTTGGAATTATAGAATTGAATGAAGTTTGATATGAATGTCTTGATGTTATGTGTCAGATTTGAAGCGTTCAAAATCAAGAAAATAAGAAGGTATAAGACAACATCGAATGTCAGGAATTTGAAACTCGAGAATGACGCTTCTTGAGTTATTCCGCCAAATCACATACTTGTTTATCGTTTTATGATTGATGTTGTCGATACATCACAGGTAGTGGATCTTTATTTGATATGAGATGATCTGGTATATGAATTGATTCTTGCCAAGGTTTGATGAACCTTATTTTTGAGTCAGACGACTATGATAGATGGATATCCATGTCAATATCGGATAAGAATCTTGATGGCAATGACGTGATATGAATCAATTATTTTTATATGTATGCATTTGATTACTCTATTCTCGAGATGAAATATTTAGAGTCAATGTGATTTACGTTAACGCATATATATGTTGGTTATAGTGAGATTGCATTCTCACCGAAGTTTATCCGGCTGTTGCTTTATTTGTATGTGTGCATGGCAACAGAGGGGGCAGGAGCTAGTCAGAGACGACATTGACAGCTCGGGAGAGAGAGTTAGCAAGTGTGGACTCGGGTTTTAGCTGAAGTATGATAGTTTGAATAGCATCAAACATGTTAGAAGAATTATGGCTTGAAGTACACTTGTGACACTTTGTGTAACTTGTAGTTTAATGTTTGTTTTAACTATCTGTTTGATGTAATAAATGCATGGATTTATGCTTGAGACTTAGTTTATGTATATATGCATGTTCTGAGATTGTTAATCCATGAGTTGAGTTGGTTCTTGAATGATTTTGGATTGGATTTCAGACTTGACAGCAAAATGGATTCTGCAGAATTTTTGAGCAGGGTTGTCCGCTCGATCGGTTGAATTGCACCGATCGAGCGAGACTTGTATTTTTGAAACATAAACTTTGATTTTTCTTTCTCGCTCGATCGGTAGAGTTTGACCGATCGAGCGAGGCCAAATAATGCTCAAACCCGAGAGCTGGAGTTTTACTCTCGCTCGATCGGTTGAGTTTAACCGATCGAGCGAGGTGCAAGAAATTTTTAAATTTTTTTTTTTTTGTATTTCTTGGTTTGAGTATTCTTTTAAGATATGATTAATTATTATTTAATCGTTACTTGCCCTAAGATGAGATTAACAACCCGAGGTCCCCACATCATATGAGCACATGGGTTTTCCTTTGTACAACAAACATATAGATGTACCATCCCTACTAGCCTTGACCAATATGCGCACTAAATAACGTCCATACTGGCCTTAGCTAATATGCGCACCATCTCTGTACCGTCCATAATAGCCTTGACAAATATGCACACCGAATACTGTTCATATTTCCTTGGCTAATATGTGCGCCATCTCTTTGCCGTCCATGCCAGTCTTGGCAAATATGTGCCCCGAATACCATCCATACTGACCTTGACTAATATGCACACCTTCATTCTTTGGAAAGGCTCCTCCGAAGCTCATCTCGGAGTACCAATCCCGTACTTCTACCACACGAATACATACAATATCAAAAGTATTTTCATGCATCATCTTATCATAACTTTTCATAACCTTTTTATTTCATGCTCTTAAAATTTTGTGATAAACACCATGCATGCTAAAACTTATATAAATCCAATCATGCATGTAATACCTCATAAAATTTCATGACTTTCATGGAAAAATAGCTTTCATGAAGGTATAAGACATAACCATGCGGTAGCATAATCGATCCACATAGTCGTTACGTCCGTCCTGGACATTAAAAACTTGAAACTTTTACATAAAAATTCTTAAAAATACTTAAAATACCTTAAATATCATAAACATAATTTTAGGACCCAAAAACAACCGCTTAAAATCAACCCGGACAGGTCGAGGGCTCCCCTGCGCTGCAGCTAGCACTGGGGTGCCTGAAAATCGCAGCGTGTGGGCGTTGCGCTGCCGCGCAAGCAGCCGTGCGCAGGGCTTGACTGCACTATTCTTCCGTTTCTTTTGAAATTAATCCATCCTTTTTTAAGTTTGAACACTTACCTATTGAAAAAATATCATCAAATACATGAAAAACTTCTAAAGATCCGCACAACATAACCCAACGTTTCAAAGATTTGAACCAAAAATTCACATTCAAAACTTCCTTTTCAAAATTCTGATTTTTTCAACATAAATGCCCTTGAATCTCAGCAAACTTATACCGAAAACATCATAAAGGCATCACGCTTCACGATTATACAACATACTCATGTAACTTTCTAAAATCATGCATCAATCAACACCATAAATCAACCTAGGGTTCATATCAAACTTATTTATACTCTTGAACGGTGGTTTAAAAAAACGTTAAAACTTTCTTGATAGATTCAACTTTGGAATTAACCTGCACCTTGGGAGAGCGGTCTAGAAGGGAAACGTGAAACGTGAGAATGGAGAAGGGAAAGGCGGCGTGCAAAAGGGAAAATAATTGAAATATTTTGACGCCTTCTATGTTTGTGACTAATGGGCTTGAATGTAGGCTCATTAGTTGCAAACAAAATTTTAAAATAAAATACTATACCCAACTTAAAATACACTGCATCAACTTTAAACTTCGGATTAAAAATAAAACATTTTCTCAACTTGCTCAAAGTTAAGCATCGTTTCGTCGGTCCAGAATTAATTCCAAACCAGAAAACACTAAAATAATTTGCAACTCATCAAATAAAATAAATCACATAACTTTCGCATAATAATTAAATTTCATAATTAACATGCATAAATCATATAAATCATTTAAAATTTTTGTGATCGAGCTAGTGGACTTTTAGACCTTACAACTCTACTCTTCTTAAAGAATTTCGTCCTCGAAATTTGACTTACAAAACATGTAACGCCCCAAATTTATCTTAATTGAGTTTATTTGAGATAATCGGAGATCACAAAATTCAAGAGCCGATTTTATTTTGATTAGGGTCTATTTTGCAATTTTTAGATTTTTCAGGGACTAAAATGCAAATATAGATTTTATTAGATATTTATTAGGTTTTGACTTGAATTCATCCCTTCCATCACGCCTTCTCCCTCCATTGTTGAGCTCCAAATCATTTCTTCAAGCTTTTAGATCCCGGTTTTTGGTCGATCCGTCCGTTAGAATTTTAATCCGAAGGCAGATTAGCGATCACGTCAGCGAGAGCTTCGTTCTATCGTAAGTATTTCTCCGATCAATTATACTTCTATTTTCAGATGTTTTTAGAATCGATTGAGTGACGGTTATGTCGTTCTTGAGATAGTTCTTATCGATTATTCTCAATCGGTTTTGAAATAGAGTGTCGTTCGGATTTGTTATTATTTTTGGAAGCCTAATTCGAAAAAGTGGATTTTGAGATGTCTTGGATTTGATTTTCATTTGATGTTTTAGCATTGGTTTGAGTTGTTTGCAATGCTATACTGCTGTTTGTGTTTCCGGTTTGATCAGTATATAGTCGTTATGCCGCCGGTTTGAGTTTTGGGATTTTGAACCGTTTGAGTTGTTGAACTTTGGCTATTGGGTTTGTTCGTCGTTGTTGATCTTATTTTGCCTCCGTACAGATTCGTTTGAAGTTTTTTGAGCCCAGAGTTAGCAAAAGTCGAATGTCGAAGAGTTGGACGAAGGGCGGTAAAGAGTTTACCTTGAGCCTTTGTTGTTTTAGGTTGTATGGATTTTGATATAACCTCTTTTATAGCTTATCCAGAGTTGGAGTCATTTGAGTAGAAAGGTACAAGCAGACATCGTTTTAGCGGGATAGCACACTCAAGAGAGTTGGTTCTTGAGTTTCCCTTAAATCACATACTTGCATCTATACTTGTTCTAGAATGGGGAACTTGTATTTTGTTGTTTGAACTTTTGTTATATGGCTTAATGCTTTATGTTTTTATTATGCATTCATCTTGAGCCTAAATCTTTGTTTTTAAACGGGTTTTATGCCCTTTTTGTTAGACGTTTTGGGGGCTATAATCGAGTGGCCTGGGTGTAGAAGTTCACCTAGTGTCAGCATACTCCTTGTAGTCGCACCAAAGTCTACAGGATGGAGATACGTGGCACCACGTCGATCGGGAGAGTCGGTGAGTTGTTACGTGATCTCATCCTCGGGATCCCAAAAGCATAGCAGCAATACCTTGTTTATCAGAGTTGATATCCCGATTTTAAATACATTCATTTCATTCTTATTAACATTGAATATTTTGTCTTTATTTCATGTTATTGAGATATTACTTGTTATTGGATGTTATGTTGCTTTTACTGGGAATATCATTCTCACCGGAGTTATCAGGTTGTTGCTTTGTTTTGTATGTGTACTTGGCAACAGGTGGGGCAGGATCGAGTCAAAGGAGGCTTGGTTAGCTTCGAGATCAAGGAATATAAGTGAGACTCGGTTTAGAAGTCGAATCAGCATGTCAATCTAGTTTATGTTTTGAAGCATGTTTAGAACTCGAACTTATTGATGTTTGTAGTATCTAATATTCAAATATTGAGGATTGAATGTTGTCATTGCATGTATTATATTTATTCGTGATGTATTGAATGGATATTGGAGTTGATTTGGTAAGCTTATTTTCTGGAAAATTGGTTCAGGGTTTCCCTCGCTCGATCGGTAGAGTTTGATCGATCGAGCGAGCTGTCTGTAGCCTCATTGCTGTTTTTCAAAAACCTTTCCCGCTCGATTGGTTGAGTTTTATCGATCGAGCGGAGCTACTCCTTGAGGCAGACAATAGAGTTTAGCAAGTTGCTCGCTCGATCGGTTGAGTTTTACCGATCGAGTGAGGCACTGTTCATTTTAAATTTTTTTTCTTTTATTTTTTTAATCTTGGATCTTGTATGCTTAATTTATGTTTAATCCGAGATTAGAAGTATAGAACCGAGGTCTCACATTAAGTGGTATCAGAGCAATAAGTTCTTGGTTGAACTAGAAGTGAGCGGGGTAGATCGAGTCCGCTTGATTTGGCTCATCGCATGTGATTGTGTTTTTTTATTGTTTATTTAATTCCATGCGAGCATGCTTTATTATTTGAGAATTATTTGAATTACATGATTATGTGATTTAATTTATAAAGCATGAACTACTTGAGATATAACTGTTTTTATTATCGACTTGTATCCGAATACTGAGAGGTTGAAGGGAACCAAATTGTAGAGATTGAAATATCTTGTGTCTTAACCTTTGAATATCAGATGGGTCCTCGTCGAGTAATTAACAGAAACTCACCGCCAGTTACTCCTCCAAACGAGCAAGCTAGTACCGAAATTGATCAGATGGATGCCATAGCAAAGCCTATGGAAACCTTGCTGAAGAGGTTTCAGTCGTTTAACCCGCCAATCTTGCAAGGTACAGAGAATCCTGTTGACTATGAGAGCTGGTTGGACAACATTGATCAGTTGTTTGATTCCCTTGATTATTCAGATGACCGCCGAATCAGGTTAGTCATTCATCAGCTTTGGGGTGTTGCTAAGAACAGGTGGATCACGACGAAGAGAGCCATTGAAAATTGAGGTACAACTATTAACTGGAATATTTTCAAATCTGAGTTTTATAAGCAATTTTTCCCAATTTTGTACCAAAAGGATAAGGGAACCGAGTTTTCCACTCTGAGGTAAGGGAATCTGAATATCGAGGAGTATGTAGCCAAGTTTGATAGTTTGCTGAGATTTTCACCACACATTGCCGACAAAGAAGCAAAAGTCAACCAGCTCATTAATGGTTTGAACCCCGGCTTCTTCACGTTGGTAAACACTGCTAGGCCTGATAATTTTGCGGATGCCATGAATCATGCAAAGGGAGCTGAAGCAGGTTTGTGGAGACAGAGAGGAGCTTCGTTAGTACCTAAGCAGTCGAGATAGTCTCAGAATCAACCGTCTCAGTATCAGAATCAGCCATCACAGTATCAGAACCAACCACAGAGGTATGAATGAGGAAGAAGTGGGGGTAACAGAAAGGATCATTTCAGAGCCAAAGGGAAACAGTTCAAGAAGCCCGGGAACAGTTCTTCTAGCTCCAGTGGATCCAAGCAGTTTGGTTCAGGACAGAGTTCTGGATTTTCATATTCGTTCTGTAACAAGTGTGGGGGTAGACACTCCCAAGAGTAGTGTGTAGGATTCTTCGGAAACTGTAATATCTATCAACAGCCAGGACACTTTGCTAAGGTGTGTCCTCAGCGAGGTAAAGATCGAGCTTAGAGTGGGAGTTCTTCTAGACCTACAGCTCAGCCTAAGAGGCAGAGTTATGCGGTTCACTCCTTCCAGCCTCAGCAACAGAATAGACAGGGAGGTAACCCGAATGCGAACCAGCCTCCGAGACAGCAGGCACGAGTCTTTGCTCTGACTGAGGATCAGGCTCAGGCAGCACCTGACGATATTATAGCAGATAACTGTTCAATTTTTGGTTATTTTGCTCATGTATTGATAGATACGGGTGCGTCTCACTATTTTATATCTGAGAAATTTGTTTTGATGAATGCCTTGCCTTGTGAGCCTTTGCCTGCTGTAGTAGTTGTTACTTCACATTTGGGTGGAAGAATTGTTTCTGTCAGATTAGTCAGGAACTGTGAACTTTGATTTGAGGAGAATTTGTTAGAATTCGACTGTATTATACTTGGGCTGTCAAATTTTGACTGTATTGTTGATATAGATGTTTTAACCAAGTACAGGGCAACCGTCGATTGTTTTTAGAAGGTTGTCAGATTCAGACCTGAAATGGCAACCGAGTGGAAATTCTTCGGTAAGGGTTCTCGATCTAGAATTCCTTTGATTTCTGTGTTATCGATGACTCGTTTGTTATAGAGAGGTGCAGAGGGATTTTTGGTTTATGAATTTGATGTATTGAAATCTAGCCCAGAATTGGTTGATATATACCAGTTGTTAAAGATTTTTCTGACGTCTTTCCGGATGAGATTCTTGGACTGCCACCTATTCGAGAGATCGAATTCAGCATTGATTTATTGTCAGGTCTCATCCAATTTCCAAATCTCCTTATCATATGGCACCGGTTGAATTGAGAGAATTGAAAGAACAACTTGAGGATTTGATCTCCAAGGGATACATCAGACCTAGTGTGTCACCTTGGGGTGCTCCTGTCCTTTTTTTTTTTGAAAGAAGGATGGTTCTATCTGGCTCTGTATTGATTACCGTCAACTGAATCAAGCGACGGTAAAGAACAGGTATCCTTTACCTTGAATACATGACCTTTTTGATCAACTGCAGGGTTCTTCTGTCTATTCGAAGATTGATCTGAGATCAGAATATCATCAGCTGAGAGTGCGTGAAGAAGATATTCCTAAGACTGCTTTCAGAACGAGGTATGGTCATTTCGAGTTTATAGTCATGCCGTTCGGTTTGACTAACGCTCCAGCGGTTTTTTTGGGTTTAATGAAGCGTATCTTTCAGCGTTATTTGGATGAGTTTGTTATTATCTTCATCGATGATATTTGTGGGGACCTCGGGTTGCTCATCTCATCTTAGGGAAATTAATATTCATTAAACATCAAATAAAGAAACCAAGAGAAAAGTAAAAAAATTTTTTTTTTTTAAAATTCAGTGTCTCGCTCGATCGGTGAAAAACACCCGATTGAGCGAGCACAATAGCTCAACTCTCGGTCTGGAAACAATTTGGCCTCGCTCGATCCGTCAACTTCTGCGGATCGAGCGAGCCAAAAACTCAATTCTCTGTTTTTGCAAAATACAGGGCTCACTCGATCCGTCAACTTCTGCGGATCGAGCGGGCTTCAATTTTCCAGAAAATCTGAAGATCACAATTTGCTGTCAAACTCGAGCACTCCATTTCCAATCACCAAATTCGATCCAATTCATGATATCAAGTCCAAAACATGCATATACTCATAAACAAGGTCATAATCATTTATACATGCATTTTATTACATCAAACAAGTCGCTAAAGATCGTAAACGACAACAACTATCTCAAATGTCATACATGTAATCCAAACCAACATAACTAAGGTTTAGTGCTTCTAAAGTTCAAGACATCATCTACAACCCGAGTCCTCACGTGCTAGACTCTCTCCCAGCTGTCAATGACGTCGATGACTAGCTCCTGCCCCTTCTGTTGTCATGCACACATACAAAACAAGACAACAACCGGATAAACTCCGGTGAGAAACAATTCTCAGTATAACCAACATATAGAAAGCGTTAAATAAATCATCTTGACTCTATTTAAACTCGACTCAACAAATAGAGTACGTAAGCGCTTTACAAACGAATTGATTCACATAACTTCAAAGCCATCAAGATTCATAACTGATCTTGACATGGATATCCATCTAACGAGTTCGTAACCGACTCGCAAATAAAGTTAACAGCAACCTTGGCATAGAATCAATTCAATATAGCATCATATCAACTCAAATTTAAAGATCCACTACCTGAGATGGATCGACAACATCACAATCAAATCAAAAACATAAACAAGTATGTGGTTTTTGCGGGCCAACTCAAAATAATCGTTCTTGAGTTTCAAAGTCCCTACTTCGCGATGTCGTCATTATACCTTCGTTTATTTTGATTCTGAACCCTCCAAATCTGAAAGATACAACCAAAATACATATATCAACTTCATTTCAATCTATCATATCAAAAACGAGTCGAAAACAAGATCATCGATCAAACTCATTTCAAACCTCAATCCAACTTCTTCTGTTCAAAGTTGTTGTCTCGAGTCGTTGGCCTTCCAAACTCGACTGAAACGGAAGAATAAAATTCCATAACATTCACATCATCAAGATAAGTGTTTCAGCTTAGCTATCGAATAACAAAACAGTCCAAAAACTTGATTAAACGGCGTAGCGATTGAAAATTGGTAACCGACGTAATCCCGAAACCATTTCTAACTTTAAAACCCAATCATACGTATATTCAAGTCAATAACCAGCTGATAAATCATTCAAATCCTCATCTCAATAGCTATAAACATCGATTAATATGCTGGAATCAAGATTGGATACAAATAACACAATCTCATCAATCCGGTTTTGATATAGAATCGCATAAACGTCGATAAACATAATCAAAAACTCAACATCTGATATCTGCCCTTTATTGATTTCAAAATCCATATAACACAACATAAAACTTACACGAGATCGAAGCCCTTGTCGTAAGGATTCCAGAACACTTTTCGGAATCGAAAACGGACGATCGATTCAAAAGTTACGGCAAATTGAAACTCAAAGTTTTAAAGGAAACGAATAAGGTCGGCTTGCTCTGTTCCTCAATTCTGAATTGTGTAAAGCATATACACGTTTCATGCTGAGTGTTCGAATTAAATCAGATAACTTTCAACCAAAATTGCACTTTAGTCCCTCATCTTTTAAATAATTGCAATTTGGTCCTCGACCCCTATTTTAATTCAATTTCAATCCTAAATAATTTAAGAATATTAGAATTTAAATCGAAACTCTAAATATTCCCAAATTAAATATACTCGGATTAAAATTAAATAAATTCGGATTAATTTCTATTTAATCCCGGGCCTTACATTTCTCCTCCACTAAGACATGAGTTCGTCCTCGAATTCATAAACAGTATAGATATGTAGATTGCATGCTCATAAAAATAAAGAATAACTGAAAACTGAATAAGAACTCACATCAGTGGAATAGATTAGGAAATCGTTGCTTCATATCTTCTTCGAATTCCCACGTTGCTTCTTCAACTCCGTGTCTACTCCATTGAATCTTCACCAATGGAATTGTATTCGTTCGGAGTTGCTTCGTCTTCCTATCAAGAATCTGAATAGGTCGTTCGAAATAGCAAAGAGTATCATCCAACTCAGCTTCATCAGATCGAATCACATGAGACGCATCAGATATATACTTCCTCAACATCAATACATGAAAGACATCATGTATTCCAGATAAAGACATAGGAAGAGCGAGTCGATAAGCAAGATTGCCTATCTTCTCGAGAATCTCATACGGCCCAATATACCTCGGAGATAATTTTCCTCGTTTTCCAAATCGAACTGTGCCCCTGAATGGTGAAATCTTCAGAAACACTCTATCTCCCTGATCAAAAGATAACGGCCGTTGTCGTACATTTGCATATATCTTCTGTCTATGCTGCGCTGTTCTCATTTTCTGCTGTATCAATTTCACTTTCTCAATCATCTGTCTGATCATATCTGGCCCTAACTCATGTACCTCAGACACATCATCCCAATACAAAGGCGATCAACACTTCTTTCCATATAATGCTTCGAATGGTGCCATCTCTATACTCGTCTGATAACTGTTGTTATAAGAAAATTCCACAAGTGGTATAGAATTTTGCCATGTAACACCAAAATCAAGTACTACAGCTCTAAGCATATCCTCAAGCATCTGAATAGTTCGTTCGGATTGACCGTCAGTTTGAGGATGGTAAGCAGTACTCAAATGTAAACGCGTACCTAGAGCTTCTTCTAGACTATGCCAAAAGTACGAAGTAAACCTCGGATCTCGGTCAGATACAATCGACTTTGTCACACCGTGTAGTCTTACCACTTCTCGAATATAGAGATCCGCCATTTGATCATGACGATAAGTCATTCGGTAGGGAATAAAGCACGCAGATTTCGCCAATCTGTCGATGATCACCCAAACCGCATCGCATCCTCGAGATGATCGTGGCAACTTCGTTACATAGTCCATGGAAATGTGGTCCCATTTCCATTCAGGAATCGATAAACTCTGTAATAAGCCACCCGGTTTCTTTCTTTCAGCTTTCACCTGTTGGCAATTCAAACAATTAGATACAAATCCAGTCACATCAGACTTCATTTGTTTCCACCAGTACTGACTCTTCAAGTCGTTGTACATCTTTCTGCCTCCAAGGTAAAAACTGAAGCGACTACAATGGGCTTCTTTCAAAATATTCTGTCTCAACTCTGCAATATTGGGAACAACTATTCGGTCATTCACATACAAGATATCATCATCACTAACCTTGTACTCAGACTGATGTCCTGATCGAATTATTTCAATCGATTTTTGCACATTCTGATCGGCTTTTTGTGCTTCTTTGATACGAATCGATAACTCCTTTCCGAGAAAAATCCCTTGTTGGTTGTGATGGTACAGTCAGTAAGAAGCAGTGCTACTTGAAATAATTAGTAGCGGGTATTAGGTGAGAGGGCGCCTATATCATAGCTGTTACTGTGCTTTCTGGATCGGCCTTTTATCTATCTCAAATACATATCCAGAACTACAACAATCTTCAATCAAATTAGATACACCTACAGTAGATAAAGATAGAGCACATACTTTTCTACTCAGGGCATCTGCTGCTGCATTAGATTTTCCCGGATAGTATTTGATTTCACAATCAAAATCCTTCAGTAAATCAAGCCATAGTCATTGTCTCATATTCAATTCAGATTGTGAGAACAGATACTTCAGACTTTTGTGATCAGAAAAGATTTCAAACTTCTCGCCATATAAATAATGTCTCCAGATCTTCAATGCAAAGACAATTGCAGCCAATTCAAGATCATGAATCGTATACCTGACTTCATGTGGTTTAAGTTGTCGAGAAGCATAAGCGACAACATGTCCTTTTTGCATTAAAATACATTCCAAACCCTGGTGAGAAGCATCACAATAAACAACAAAATCACCAGTACCTGTAGGGATTATTAGAATAGGCGCTGTAGTCAATCTCTTCTTTAGCTCGATAAAACTCCTTTCACAAGCCTCAGACCAAATAAATGGTGCATTCTTCTGTGTAAGCTGTGTAATAGGCTTCGCTATAGATGAAAAATCTCGAATGAATCGACGATAATAACCTGCTAAGCCCATAAAACTTTGAATTTCTGGCACAGATGTCGGTCTTTGCCAACTGATCACAGCTTCAACCTTACTTGGATCCACTGAAATGCCATCTCCTGAAATTACATGACCAAGAAAAACAACTCGCTGCAACCAAAACTCACATTTGGATAACTTGGCATACAATTTCTCTTCTCTTAATATTCTCAATACAGTTCGGAGATGATCAGCATGTTCACACAGATTCTTAGAGTATATCAAAATATCATCGATAAAGATAATCACAAACTCATCTAAATATCTTTGAAATACTCTATTCATCAATCCCATAAAAACTGCCGGTGCATTCGTTAGACCAAAAGGCATGACTATGAATTCGTAATGGCCATACCTGGTTCTAAACGCAGTCTTAGGAATGTCTTCGTCTTTAACCCTCAGTTGATGATATCCGGATCGTAAATCAATCTTCGAATATACTGACGATCCCTGTAATTGTTCAAATAAATCATCGATACGAGGTAAAGGATAGCGATTCTTTACCGTTGCTTTGTTCAATTGCCGGTAGTCAATACATAACCTCATCGATCCGTCCTTCTTTCTAACAAATAATACCGGAGCACCCCATGGGGATACACTCGGTCTGATATATCCCTTGGCCAACAAATCTTCAAGTTGGTCCTTCAATTCTTTCAGTTCAATCGGTGCCATTTGGTAAGGTGCTTTCGATATCGGCTGTGTACCTAGCATCAATTCAATACCGAAATCTACCTCTCTATACGATGGCAATCCTGGAATCTCGTCAGGGAATACATCTGCAAACTCGCTCACCACCGGTATATCAGTCAATGTTGGACTAGTCTTCAGTATATCGACTGCATAAATAAGGAATCCTTCTGCCCCTTTCTGTAACAAGTCAGTCATAGAAAGAACAGATATCAAAGGAATTCTGGCTCGTGATCCCTTACCATAGAATTTCCACTCATCAGTCATATCAGATCTGAACTTCACAATCTTCTGAAAACAGTCCACTGTTGCTCTGTACTTGGTTAGCATATCGATACCTATTATGCAATCAAAATCAGATAAACCAAGAACGATACAGTCAAGCTCAACTTCATTACCTTCGTACTGTAGTACACAATTTTTAACAGACTTCACTGATACTATACCTTTTCCCAACGGTGAAGATATAGACACTACAGTAGCTAATGACTCAACAGGCAATGAATACAACATAACAAATTGTTCAGATATGAAGGTATGCGATGCACCAGTATCGAATAAGACATAAGCAGGATAACCAGAAAGAAAACAGTTACCTGCAATCACATCATCCGGTGCTGCTTGTGCTTGCTCTTCTGTCAATGCAAACACTCGTGCTTGTTGCCTTGGAGGTTGATTCACCGTCTGACCTCCTCCTCTACTCGGTGCTGCAGGCTGTGGTTGAAAAGAGTGAACAGAAGATGTAGATTGACCTACCAGTCTTGATGACCCCGCACCCTATGTGTAGTAGCCCGTAACCAAAATCAGTAATTAAGGAATTAATCATAATTACTTGGGTAGAGTTCGGAAGCTCCGAAGGTGAGTTCGGAAGCTTCGATCAGGATCGGAAGCTCCGAACAGGATCGGAAGCTCCGATCGGTATTACATCAGGCATGACGTGTGGCAAGATCGGAAGCTCCGATCAGGACTGGAAGCTCCGATCACCCCTATCCGGAGTCAACTAATGATATTTTGACACGTGGAAGATCAGGATCTTCAGAAGCTCTGATGGCAGGATCGGACGTTCCGATCGAGGTTCGGACGTTCCGATCAAGGATCGGAAGTTCCGATCGTTGTCTATAAATAGAAGGCCGAGACTTCACTTTCATTTGCCAATTCCGAGTTCTACTTTCCATTCTAGTCCTTTTGGAGCTGTTCTAGTCTTCTTAGGCTTGGCCCGGAGGTCGGCGAGGCGTTCGGTAGTCGTAGCAGAGTTGTGCCCAAGTTCTGGAGGCATCGACATCAAAGGGCTAACGACGGACGAAGGTATAGCTTTTGCTTCCTATAAATATTTAGGAGTATGCAATAGCTTAGTTAAGGCTTTTAGAGCACTTTAATGATAGTAGTATCATTTGGCAGTGTAGGGCAGACTATAGGCGT
Organism: Henckelia pumila; assembly: GCF_033568475.1. NCBI lineage: Eukaryota > Viridiplantae > Streptophyta > Magnoliopsida > Lamiales > Gesneriaceae > Henckelia > Henckelia pumila. The sequence continues at coordinate 74,143,578 of NC_133122.1, forward strand.
GGACCTAGAGTTGGTAGAGCTTGCACTGTATTGAGGTACGAAAGTACTGTTCGAGATATCCTGACTGAGTATGCATGTATTATGTGACTGCATGATTTATATGCCATGATATTATGCTGCATTCATTTGCATCTTGTTGTATCTCTTTCGAGATGTCTGTTAGTAGGGTTGTACCCTATCCTGTTAGTGGATGGACTTCCATCGATTTGGGTCCGGCGTATCCACGGTTATCTCGGTATGAGAGCCACCTCCTGAAGCGACGGCACAGCGTGCTACATACCAGGGCCCGGTCTGTCTCTGTATCTGATCCTTGACCTAGAGTCTATAGGGAGTTCACTTTGCATGCATGTATACTCATACTCTCGTACTGAGCGTTTTATGCTCACGTCTCGTACTCTGTATTTTCTGGACACCCTATTCCATGGGGTAGGTTTGCGATTGGACGAGGAGGGTGGATCCAGGAGGGGCTAGTCAGTGGTTGGCCGGCTGGAGCTTCGCTTAGGTTTTATTACTGTTGTTTGGGTTTATACAGCTATTCGATTTGGTTGTATATTATTGGATAAATTACAGATTCCTTTACTTGGGATTGTATAGTGTTTATGGTTTCCGCAGTTTTATTCTGATATCTGTTTTATTAAGTTAATTGCATGCCTAAGTTCTGTTTAGTAGGTGATCTGGGTAAGGGTCACTACATTTATGGTATCAGAGCATGCAAAATAATTCTTGGGATTTAGTCTCATCATGAGGTATTTTTGTAGATGGAAAATCATGACGACCGGAGTTCTCATGGCAGTGTTGGTGGGCGTTGGGGTGATGCCGACCGGGAGCCTCGTCAAGAACGGCGTCATCGTCACCATGACGACGAGCGTTTCACTGTGCGTCGATTCTTAGCTATGGGTCCTAAGCCCTTAGTTGGAGGTGAGTCTCCGGAGGATGCGGAGAACTGGTTAGACCGCATGGAGACGACTTTTCAGACTTTCCAATGCACCGAGGAGCAGAAGGTGGAGACCCTTGGCTATCTTCTGGATGGGCGTGCGCGCAGGTGGTGGAGGATTACTTCTGCACCTTTTGTTGCGGCGAGAGGAGTGGCCACCTGGGCCGAGTTCCGCACAGCTTTCCAAAAGTGGTATTTTCCTCCTGCACTCCGTCAGTCAAAGGCAGGCGAGCTACTGAGTCTGAGTATCAGCAGAGGTTCTTTGATCTGCTATCTTATTGCCCCAAGATTGCTGATAGCTCAGAGATGAAGTATAATCTGTTCCTTTAGGGCCTTAACCCTGAGATCCATGACCGTGTGGCGGTTGGCGACGACATGTCCTACGAGGGTTTGGTGAGCCGTTGTCACCAGGCGGAGGACAGCATTCGGCGGAACAAGTCTTTCCCTCAGTCGAGGCCTCCTAGTTCTTTGGGTCCCCGTGCCCAAACTTTCAAGAAGTCTGGATCTTCTTCTTCCTCTGGTTCTGGAGGTGTTGTTCGTTACGGTAAGAAGGACAAGTGTGATCACTGTGGGAAGAACCATCCATCCGACAAGTGCCGTAGAGCTTCTGGAGCTTGTTTCCGTTGTGGAGAGACTGGTCATATCCGGAGGGATTGTCCACTATCTGGGGGAGGCGGTTCTGGATCTGGTTCAGGATCGGGTTCTCAGGCCACCGTACAGCAGAGGTCGCAGGGACAGTCTGCTGGGAGTTCTCATTTGAGGCCACGAGCTTCTGGCCAGGTGTTTGCCCTGAGACATGATCAGGCTGTGGAGGAGAATGAGAAAGTCATCGCATGTACATTTTTGCTTTTTGGTATACCCGCTCTTGTACTTATTGACACTGGTGCATCTCATTCCTTCATTTCTGAACGTTTTGTTAAGAGGCATAAGTTACCATGCATTGCACTAGACGTAGTGATGTCTATTTCTACTCCGACGGGCCAATCTACTTTGGCTAAGCGTCTAGTGATGGGTTGCCCTTTAGAGTTCGAAGGGAATATTATGTTAGCGAATCTCATGGTCCTGGCGATGGACGACTTTGATTGCATTCTGGGAATAGATATGCTGACAACCTATCGAGCTTCAGTGGACTGCTATCAGAGATTAGTACGCTTTCATCCGGAGGGGAGTGAGAGCTGGTTTTTCTATGGTGAGGGAGCGCGACCCCCGATGCCTTTGGTATCAGCTTTGAGAGCCTGTCGATCTCTAGAGTCTGGCGGGGAAGGCTACCTTATCTATGCAGTTGATTTGTCCGCTGAGAGTATTGGGATAGAGAGCATTCCTGTTGTGGATGAATTTCCAGATGTGTTTCCTGATGAGATTCCGGGTTTTCCTCCTGCTAGGGAAGTCGAGTTTGGCATAGAGTTGATGCCGGGTACTTCGCCTATTTCTAGAGCACCGTATCGTCTGGCTCCGTCAGAGATGCGTGAGTTGAAGAATCAGCTACAGGATCTTTTGGACAAGGGGTACATTCGTCCTAGTGTGTCTCCTTGGGGGGCTCATGTTCTCTTCGTGAAGAAGAAGGATGGGCCGATGCGGCTGTGCATTGACTATCGGCAGCTGAATCGAGTCACTGTGAAGAACAAGTATCCGTTGCCTCGTATTGATGACTTGTTTGACCAGCTGCAGGGCACGTCAGTTTACTCCAAGATTGACTTGAGATCTGGGTATCATCAGTTGAGAGTCCGTGATCAGGACTTAGCCAAGACTGCATTCCGTACTCGCTATGGGCATTACGAGTTCCTAGTGATGCTATTTGGTTTGACTAATGCGCCGGCTATATTCATGGATTTGATGAACCTTGTCTTCAGGGAGTACTTGGACAAGTTTGTCGTGGTCTTCATTGACGACATCTTGGTGTATTCACGTAATACGGAAGAGCATGTTTCTCACTTGCGGTTAGTACTGCAGACTCTTCGAGATGAGCAGTTGTACGCCAAGCTGAGCAAGTGTGAGTTCTGGATGGATAGAGTGGTCTTTCTTGGCCATATCATATCCAGGGAGGGGATTTATGTTGATCCAAGCAAGATTGAAGCGGTACTTAATTGGTCGCATCCGACGACAGTTGCTGAGATCCGTAGTTTTCTGGGTCTAGCAGGGTATTATCGTCGCTTCATTCTGAATTTCTCTCAGTTAGCTCGACCGTTGACGCAGCTTACCCGCAAGGGTGTGGATTTTGAGTGGTCCTCCGAGTGTGAGGAGAATTTCCGTGAGCTTCGACGGCGGTTGACTTCTGCGCCGGTGTTGGCATTACCGTCAGGATCTGGAGGGTATGTAGTTTACACGGATGCTTCTCTTCAGGGGTTGGGTTGTGTCCTGACTCAGAATGGACATGTGATCGCATACGCTTCTAGACAACTGAAGCTTCACGAGGACAACTACCCAGTCCATGATTTGGAATTGGCAGCCATTGTGTTTGCTTTGAAGATCTGGCGTCATTATCTTTATGGCGAGAAATTTGAGATCTTCACCGACCATAAGAGTCTCAAGTATTTGTTCACTCAGGCGGAGTTTAACATGAGGCAGAGACGTTGGATGGATTTGCTTAAGGACTATGATTGCGAGATTAAGTACCATCCGGGAGCTGCTAATCTCACCGCTGATGCTTTGAGTCTCAAGGTGCGACTATCCGCACTTCAGACTTGTTCGATGTCTAGTGCGATCAGTGACTGTTGTACTTCAGGTTATACCTTCAAGCATAAGAAAGGTATGCAGAGTATCCAGATGTTTGCAATATTATCTGAGCCAGCCTTGTACTCGCGGATCCAAGATGCTCAGATGTCTGATTCGAAGACCCAGCATTTAGCTCGTCTAGCTAATGAGGGTAGCTCGTCTGGATTTCATCGCACTAAGTTGAGTATTCATCCTGGGAGCAACAAGATGTACAAGGATCTACGTACTCATTTCTGGTGGAAGGGAATGAAACGCAGTGTTTATCAGTTTGTTTTGAGATGTTTGGTGTGTCAACAGGTCAAGGCAGAGCACCGACGACCTGGAGGATTGCTTCACAGTCTGCCTATTCTTGAATGGAAATGGGAGTTTATCACTATGGACTTTGTGACCCATTTATCGATATCCCCGAAGAACTGTGATGCTATCTGGGTTGTGGTGGACCGACTCACCAAGTCAGCGCATTTCATTGCCTATAGCCGAGAGTACTCTGTGGATCGCATGGCACGGATGTACATTCAGGAGATCGTTCGACTCCATGGAGTGCCTGTGAGAATTGTCAGCGATCGGGACCCCAGGTTTACTTCTAGATTCTGGGGGAGTGTTCAGCGTGCGATGGGTACTACTCTCAGTTTGAGTACAGCCTATCATCCGGAGACTGATGGTCAGTCAGAGCGCACTATCCGTACGTTAGAGGATATGCTTAGAGCGTGCGTCATGGATTTTGGTTCAGCCTGGCAGGATCATTTGCCGTTGATCGAGTTCGCTTACAACAACAGCTATCACACTAGTATTGGGATGGCACCTTTTGAGGCGTTGTATGGGCGACGTTGTCGTACTCCACTCTTCTGGGAAGAAGTGGGGGAGAGACAGGCTGAGGGACCGGAATTTATTCAGCAGGCGATAGATATTGTTGATCAAATCAAGAAACGGATTAAGACTACACAGGATCGTCAGGCCAGCTATGCTAATATCAAGCGTAGGCCTTTGCAGTTCGAGGTCGGGGAGAAAGTGTTTCTGAGAGTGTCACCTTTCCGCAAGATTCTCAGATTTGGCCTTAAGGGCAAGTTGTCTCCCAGATTTATCGGTCCGTTTGAGATCTTGGAGAGCATTGGCGATTTGGCTTATCGACTAGCTTTGCCACCGCATCTATCCAGTATTCACGACGTGTTCCACGTATCTCTGTTGCGACGGTATGTGGCGGATGAATCTCATATTCTGCAGCGGTCTGAGGTTCGGGTAGACAAGGATTTGACTTATGTTGAGAAACCTCTTCGTATCCTGGATTATAAGGATAAGGTTTTACGGAACAAAGTCATTCCTTTGGTTTTAGTTCAGTGGCAGCGTCGAGGCACTGAGGAAGCTACTTGGGAGCTTGAGGACAGGATGCGTAAAGACCATCCTGAGTTGTTTTGATTTCATTCTTTAAGTTGTATTCAGTTGCAAACTCTGTAAACGTTTGATTTGAATAAAGAATGTTCTGATTTCTGTTTTTTCATTCGGTACTTAAGATCTGATTTCGAGGACGAAATATCTTAAGTGGGGGAGAATGTAGTAGCCCGTAACCAAAATCAGTAATTAAGGAATTAATCATAATTACTTGTGTAGAGTTCGGAAGCTCCGATCAGGATCGGAAGCTCCGAACAGGATCGGAAGCTCCGATCGGTATTACGTCAGGCATGACGTGTGGCAAGATCGGAAGCTCCGATCAGGACCGGAAGCTCCGATCACCCCTATCCGGAGTCAACTAATGATATTTTGACACGTGGTAGATCAGGATCTTCGGAAGCTCCGATGGCAGGATCGGACGTTCCGATCGAGGTTCGGACGTTCCGATCAAGGATCGGAAGTTCCGATCGTTGTCTATAAATAGAAGGCCGAGACTTTACTTTCATTTTCCAGTTCCAAGTTCTCCTTTCCATTCTAGTCCTTTTGGAGCTGTTCTAGTCTTCTTAGGCTTGGCCCGGAGGTCGGCAAGGCGTTCGGTAGTCGTAGCAGAGTTGTGCCCAAGTTCTGGAGGCATCGACATCAAAGGGCTAACGACGGATGAAGGTATAGCTTTTGCTTCCTATAAATATTTAGGAGTATGCAATAGCTTAGTTAAGGCTTTTAGAGCACTTTAATGATAGTAGTATCATTTGGCAGTGTAGGGCAGACTATAGGCGTGGACCTAGAGTTGGTAGAGCTTGCACTGTATTAAGGTACGAAAGTACTGTTCGAGATATCCTGACTGAGCATGCATGTATTATGTGACTGCATGATTTATATGCCATGATATTATGCTGCATTCATTTGCATCTTGTTGTATCTCTTTCGAGATGTCTGTTAGTAGGGTTGTACCCTATCCTGTTAGTAGATGGACTTCCATCGATTTGGGTCCGGCGTATCCACGGTTATCTCGGTATGGGAGCCACCTCCTGAAGCGACGGCACAGCGTGCTACATACCAGGGCCTGGTCTGTCTCTGTATCTGATCCTTGACCTCGAGTCTATAGGGAGTTCACTTTGCATGCATGTATACTCATACTCTCGTACTGAGCGTTTTATGCTCACGTCTCGTACTCTGTATTTTCTGGACACCCTATTTCATGGGGCAGGTTTGCGATTGGACGAGGAGGGTGGATCCAGGAGGGGCTAGTCAGTGGTTGGCCGGCTGGAGCTTCGCTTAGGTTTTATTACTGTTGTTTGGGTTTATACAGCTATTCGATTTGGTTGTATATTATTGGATAAATTACAGATTCCTTTACTTGGGATTGTATAGTGTTTATGGTTTCCGCAGTTTTATTCTGATATCTGTTTTATTAAGTTAATTGCATGCCTAAGTTCTGTTTAGTAGGTGATCTGGGTAAGGGTCACTACACTGTGCACCTTCAGATCCTCGTTGTGGACACACTCGTGCAAAATGTCCCATCTTGTTGCAAATGTGGCAGCTTCCAAATACACCTCGGCATTGTTCATTGGCATGGCGTCCACCACACTTGGTGCAATACACATCAGGCTTCTGTCCAGCCCTAGACTGTCGGGAACTACCTAAACTCGAAGAGCTACTACCACCAGATCTCTTGAACTGTTTACTCTTGCCCTTAAAAAAATTCTTCTTTCCACTATTGCTACCTCCAGCTTCAAATCGGGGTGGCGGTGGAAACTGTGACTGTTCTTGAGACTGTCTCACTGGCTGTGGCACAAACTGTGCTCCTCGTTGTTTCAATATCTCTGCTTCTGCACCCTTTGCTCGATTCAGAGCATCAGCAAAGGTATTCGGTCTTCCCGAATTCACAAGTGTAAATACATCAGGATTCAAGCCATTGATAAATTGATCGGCTTGAGCTTCATCACTAACAGCGATATGTGGAGCAAACTTCAACAGGCTAGTGAACTTTGCAACATATTCTTCGATATTTAACTGTCCCTGTTGCAAACTCGCAAACTCTGCTCCTTTGTCCTTGCGATAAGACACATGAAAGAAACGCTGATAGAAAGAAGTTCGAAATACAGACCAGGTAATAACAGTACCTTGGTTCTCCAATGCTTTCTTCGTCGCTATCCACCAACTCTTGGCAAGGCCATGAAATTGATGAATAATCAGTCTCACACGAAGATCATCTGAATAATCAATGGACTCGAATAACTGCTCAATATCTTCCAGCCAATTTTCACATTCCACAGCATTCTCAATTCCTTGCAACTTCGGTGGTTTGAATGATTGGAATCGTTTCAGAAGTTTCTCCATCGGATTAGCATCACTGAACTCATCAGTAGACATACTACCCTGTCCATGTTCAGACACTGTCACTGGGACCTGTGCAGCATTTGTTTGTTCAGGCTCATTCATAGCCAATGTCTGTCTAACTCTCGGTGCTGGTCGGGGAGGCATATCTGATAATCAAACATATTAGTGTACAGTTCAATCTCAATTACAACAAGTCTGTTACAGTCCACATTGCCTTCATAAAAGATCGAGTTTCGATTCATCCTCATAATACATGCTAGTACTTCAATCAAATAACCAGATAGCATGTAATTCAAACCATTGTATAGCATATTCTTCGCAAATTATCACAGCATCATGTGACAATTTAATATCTGTAATCAATCAATCATATACCATACAATTATGAAAGCAATAAATAAATCAGAATAGAAGACTCGATCTACCCCGCTCATCTAATCTCAGTCCGAGAAACTTATGCTCTGATACCATCTATTGTGGGGACCTCGGGTTGCTCATCTCATCTTAGGGCAATTAATGAACAATTAACATTCATTAAACATCAAATAAAGAAACCAAGAGCAAGGTAAATATTTTTTTTTTAAAATTCAGTGTCTCGCTCGATCGGTGAAAAACACCCGATCGAGCGAGCACAATTGCTCAACTCTCGGTCTGGAAACAATTTGGCCTCGCTCGATCCGTCAACTTCTGCGGATCGAGCGAGCCAAAAACTCAATTCTCTGTTTTTGCAAAATACAGGGCTCGCTCGATCCGTCAACTTCTGCGGATCGAGCGGGCTTCAATTTTCCAGAAAAATCTGCAGATCACATTTTGCTGTCAAACTCGAGCACTACCATTTCCAATCACCAAATTCGATCCAAATCATGATATATCAAGTCCAAAACATGCATATACTCATAAACAAGGTCATAAGAATTTATACATGCATTTTATTACATCAAACAAGTCGCTAAAGATCGTAAACGACAAAAACTATCTCAAATGTCATACATGTAATCCAAACCAACATAACTAAGGTTTAGTGCTTCTAAAGTTCAAGACATCATCTACAACCCGAGTCCTCACGTGCTAGACTCTCTCCCAGCTGTCAATGATGTCGATGACTAGCTCCTGCCCCTTCTATTGTCATGCACACATACAAAACAAGATAACAATCGGATAAACTTTGGTGAGAAACAATTCTCAGTATAACCAACATATAGAAAGCGTTAAATAAATCATCTTGACTCTATTTAAACTCGACTCAACAAATAGAGTACGTAAACGCTTTACAAACAAATTGATTCACATAACTTCAAAGCCATCAAGATTCATAACTGATCTTGACATGGATATCCATCTAACGAGTTCGTAACCGACTCGCAAATAAGGTTAACAGCAACCTTGGCATAGAATCAATTCAATATAGCATCATATAAACTCAAATTTAAAGATCCACTACCTGAGATGGATCGAAAACATCACAATCAAATCAAAAACATAAACAAGTATGTGGTTTTTGTGGGCCAACTCAAAATAGTCGTTCTTGAGTTTCAAAGTCCCTACTTCGCGATGTCGTCATTATACCTTCGTTTATTTTGATTCTGAACTCTCCAAATCTGAAAGATACAACCAAAATACATATATCAACTTCATTTCAATCTATCATATCAAAAACGAGTCGAAAACAACATAAGATCATCGATCAAACTCATTTCAAACCTCAATCCAACTTCTTCTGTTCAAAGTTGTTGTCTCGAGTCGTTGGCCTTCCAAACTCGACTAAAACGGAAGAATAAAATTCCATAACATTCACATCATCAAGATAAGTGTTTCAGCTTAGCTATCGAATAACAAAACAGTCCAAAAACTCGATTAAACGGCGTAGCGATTGAAAATCGGTAACCGACGTAATCCCGAAACCATTTCTAACTTCAAAACCCAATCATACGTATATTCAAGTCAATAACCAGCTGATAAATCATTCAAATCCTCATCTCAATAGCTATAAACATCGATTAATATGCTGGAATCAAGATTGGATACAAATAACACAAACTCATCAATCCGGTTTCGATATAGAATCGCATAAACGTCGATAAACATAATCGAAAACTCAACATCTGATATCTGCCCTTTATTGATTTCGAAATCCATATAACACAACATAAAACTTACACGATATTGAAGCCCTTGTCGTAAGGATTCCAGAACACTTTTCGGAATCGAAAACGGACGATCGATTCAAAAGTTACGGCAAATTGAAACTCAAAGTTTCAAAGGAAACGAATAAGGTCGGCTTGCTTTGTTCCTCAATTCTGAATTGTGTAAAGCATATACACGTTTCATGCTGAGTGTTCGAATTAAATCAGATAACTTTCAACCAAAATTGCACTTTAGTCCCTCATCTTTTCAATAATTGAAATTTAGTCCTCGACCCCTATTTTAATTCAATTTCAATCCTAAATAATTTAAGAATATTAGAATTTAAATCAAAACTCTAAATATTCCCAAATTAAATATACTCGGATTAAAATTAAATAAATTTGGATTAATTTCTAATTAATCCCGGGCCTTACAATGTTCTTATCTATTCAAAGAACCGTACTGACCATGCAGAGCATTTGAGGATCGTCTTGTAGATTTTGCGGGTTGAGCAGTTGTTTGACAAGCTGTCTAAGTGTGAGTTCTGGTTGGATCGAGTTGTCTTTCTCGGTCATATTATTTCAGGAGATGGGATTTCTGTCGATCCCAACAAGATCGAAGTGGTTATGAATTGGCCTATACCGACATCAATGCCTGAGATCCGAAACTTTATGGGTTTAGCTGGTTATTATCGTCGTTTCATCGAGGGATTCTCTTCTATTGCCAAGCCGATTACCCAGCTGACTCAGAAGAATGCGCCTTTTATCTGGACTGCATATTGTAAGGCTAGTTTTGTTGAACTGAAGAGGAGACTGACTGTAGCACCTAAGATTTCACAATTTAAATTCCATGCCTAAAACCTTTCTTATTTTTATATATATTTATGATTTTAATTGCTTGGAATTAATTTCTTAAATTTCCTTTAAAGAGTAAGTGCTCAAATATTTTAAGTTCTTTATTATTGAAATTTTTGAGACAGTGGCTTCCGGTTCCGGCGTATGGCGATGGTGGATTTTGGCGGTAAATTCCAAGAATTTCTATTTTAAAAGTTTAGTAGGGAGGTAAGAGGAAATACACTTACTTTTACATGCTTACACCTATACATATACACACATGTACACACAACACACCCAACATTTTAAAACTCTCAACTCATTTTATTGGAAACCCTAGCCACCCAAAACCCACACTAGCCGACTCCCTCTCTCTTTTCTTTTTCCCCTCCCCCTCAATCGGACGTTTCTCCCCCCTCCAACCTTCAGCTGCTGCCGCCGCCCTCCACCACCATTTCCGACACCGGGAAGCTACCTAGGGAGGTCCTTCTAGCTGTGGTTTGAAGTGTTTCAGCCCTCTCCCCTTTCCTTGGTTCGAAATTTTGGTAGAAAAGGGTTAAGGCAAGTATATGCAATTTTTGGGCTTTCATTCAAGCTATATATGTTCTTGCTCTTATCCTCTTGTGATTTTTCGAAATGATTGTTATTATATGCTTGTAGGGTCGAATTTTTAACAAAATTTCAGTCGGGTTCTTGGGGAAATTTTGAAATTTAGTTGCCATAGCTTTTAAAGAAGTTGCATGATGATTTATGATTGAGGGGATGAAGTGTTTTGAATGCAAATGAGTAATTTCGAAAATTCAGTAGTTGCATGCTTAAAATTTCTAATTTACATGATGATTGGGCTGTATTTGAGGGTTGACTAGTGCATTGTATTGTTTGGAAATTGGTTTCAATGATTGGTCAAGAATAAAGACACAATTGGTGCATGATTTTGACATTTTTGAATTGTGGAGTGGGAGTGGGGTTTAGGGCTGCCTAAGTGCTTGGGATAAGTCCTAAGTGATGTTAATAAAGGTGTTTTGTGGATTGGTATGGAGTAGAGTTAAGGAAAAAGGGTTATGGGGTTGAAACATTGACTTAGAAGTAAGTTGGGTGTTGTTTTCATTGAGCAGTGGGTTGCTGTTCTGAGGCAGGGAAGGTATTAACCCTGGTCTGGTCATGGCTAGGGCTGGTCCTAGGTCAAGTTCATGACGTTGTGGTCGCGTTGGTATAAAATGGGCTCGTTTCGGGTAAAATTTCATCAAGTTATGGATTTTTGAAGTTAAGGTGTCGGTGCAGAATTTTGAGGGCAAAAGTGGGCTGTCCGGATTGGGTTTTTGTTCAGGTTGTATAGACTGTCAAATGAGGTTGAAAACAGGTCATATGGTTAGTTTGTAGTGTTCGGAGAGTGTCGGTTTGAGCGGTGTCGAATTTGGCTAAGGGATGATAGAGTTAAGGGTTTTACGGTTTGGTTGCTCGGTTTAAGGCAAGGTTGAGAAAAGTAAAGAATAGTTGGGCTTTTAGCTTAGGGGCAGCCACTCACCCACCTTGCACCCATATTTTTGAGTTGAGTTCCATTTCTTAAGTTGAATATTCGTGTGCGTGAGTTTTGTCTTTGAGCCAAACAATATTTTCAAAGGAAGTCGTTACAAGTTCTTGCATGCTAAGTATTTTGAGTCGAGTCAAGGAAGGAAAGAAAATATTTTTGAACAAAGTGAGTTGATTGTGACTGGACAGGGCAATGTGGGTTGAGGGATGCCTCACCCACTTGCCATAGACGTGTAGTAAGCGGCTGGGAGACATCCCAGCTCCCCTACCAAAAGAGACGTGTAGTTAGCGGTCGGGTTCATCTCGGCTCCCCTACCAAAAAGGAAAGTAAAGGGGCAAATCGCGTCGGGAGAAATCTCGGCGTCTTGCCGGCATAGTGCACTGCAGCCATGATCATGATCAAAACTTGAGTCACAATTCGAGGATCTAATTTCTAAAGCAAAAAACAAAAGTTAAAGTTTCAAGTATCAGTCGACTCGTCTCAATTTATAAAGTTTTATGTTATGCATGCGTTTCAGTTAAGTCAAGAAATTTCAAAAGTTTCATAGCGTGAGTTGGCGTGAGTTCATACTTGCATGTTGTCTCATTTCCCTTATTTCACGCATGTTTACAGTTTAAGTTTCAAAGTATATTATGTATAGTAGTTTGAGTATTTCTTGGAGTATTTTTAAAACTCTTGTTATATCACTGTTTATACTTGCTGGGTCATTAGACTCACTATGCTTGTTTCTTTGCCAGGTGAGGAGGAGTTCATAGGGACCGAGGGGCAGGGTCCTTGAGGGGAGGTCTCCGGCGGAGCAAGGCCCTACGACCATTGCTATTTCATGTTTTCGCACTAGTTTATGATTGCAATAAAGAGTTTAAACTTATGTACTTTTGGTAATGGCCAGGATGTGTTTTCCCTGTGCTTAAATTTTTAAGTCTTGAAATTGTTATCGCTCTTTTTTCGCAACCGTGTGGGGTTGCTTTTACTTTCGAAGTTATGATTATCGCAGTGGTTATCTTTTTACCGCATATATTGATTTTGTTAGAATTTCTGTCTGGGACAGGAGGTTTTGCTTACTTACAAACAAGTCTTGGCAAATTTTTTTAAAAAAATCCGTATTTCTTTTATTATTTATTTAAGTATAGAGGTTAGGGTCGTTTTAGTTGGTATCAGAGCACGGTCTTGGTTTGGGCTGAGCCTACTGCCGGTTGTCGAAACTCAAGGGATCTCGCCTCAAAGTCTGTAAGATTTATGTTTTACTTATTGCTATTTGTTCAGATTAGTAGCATTAATTTCTTAAATTATTTGATCATGTTTTAAGTTTAAATAAAATCTTTTTCTTAAGGCATGAAATTTGAATTTTTGAAATTTGAACTTGCGCTAAGATGGCACCTCGACGTGATCCCCATGCACCTCCTCCGCCCCCTCTACCAGTTGATGTTGGGGCTCAGGTGCTAGCTGGCCTGGCTCGTATCTTAGAGCAGCATGCCGAGGCCCCGAGGGCTAGACCTAGCGCGGTCTATGAGTAGTTCAGGAAGATGGATCCTAAGGACTTCTCTGGTACTACGGATCCGATGGTAGCGGAGGGCTGGATTCGGTCTCTAGAGGCGATTTTCCGCTACATGGATTTGGGAGATGCGGACCGAGTTCGCTGTATGACCTTCCTTCTCAAGGATGATGCCGCCTCATGGTTTGAGGGTATGGAGAAGACTGTTGACATTACCACACTGAATTGGGAAGCATTCAAGACTCTCTTCTATGAGAAGTACTATACAGCTGAGGTGAGGACGCAGTTGAAGAAAGAGTTCATGAGTCTTCGGCAGGGAGATCTGTCTGTATCCGAGTTTGTTCGGAAGTTTGAGAGGGTCTGCCACTTCATACCATTGATAGGGAATGACGAGGCGGAGAAGTTGCAGCACTTTGTTGTGTGTCTGAGGCCTACCATTCGTAGGGATGTGATGATGGCTGAGCGAGTGGATTATGCAGCTGCCGTCAGGAAGGCTATGAGGTCCGAGTAGTCCTTGAAGGACATCAGTGCCGAGGCTCATGGCAAGAAGGCCTTTACGCATCAAGGTCACCCGCAACAGCATGGAAAGAAGCCATATCAGGGACAACAGAGGCAGCAGAGGCCCCAGGGGCACCATCAAGCCCAGAGACCTGCTCCTCCCAGGACTGAGGATAAGCCTATTTTCCAGATATGCCGCCGTCCGCATTTTGGTAAGTGCTTGATGAATGCAGGAGTGTGTTTCAAATTCAAGAAGCCGGGTCATGTAATTAAAGACTGCCCGAAGTTGAGGAGGCCCATGCAGGGTCGAGTGTTCGTGATGCAGGCCGAGGAGGCCGACCCAGACACCACACTCATCAAAGGTAACATCTTAAGTTTTCTTGGGTTAGAGCAGTTGATCGATTTACTAATGCATGTGGTTTTAAGTTTTCTTGTTTGGGGTAAATAATTTTGTAGCATGTTGCATGTTTGAGGAATTCGACTGTATTAGCATGCGTAGTATCTTGTTTGGGATTTGATGACTTAGAACGAGCCTAAGTAGAACTTGTGTTATTTAACTTCAATCTTTTTTGTGGATGTATTCATTGTGAATGCAGGTAGGATTGTATTAGCTGGTGTAGCCACTAGAGCCTTGTTAGACTCGGGAGCTACACATTCTTTCATTTCGGAGGCATTTACCCGTAAGCGGAGTATTGAGTATGAAGAGTTTTTGGGGGGTTTCACAGTGACCATCCCATCAGGGGAAGAATTGTCTACGAGAAATATAGTGAGGAATCTTGAGCTCTTGCTGCAAGGACAATCAGTGAGTGCCGATCTGATAGTGCTGCCCATGCCTGAGTTTGACTTGATACTTGGGATGGACTGGATGACGAAGAATGCTGTGGTGATTGATTTTCAGCAGCGATCAGTGATGGTCAGACCGGAGGGAGAGGAACCATTCTGGTTCGAGGCTACTAGGAGTTCGAAAAGGACTCAGCTTATATCTTTGTTGTGAAAAATACTCGTAAGCGTACGAGTGTCAAGTTTTAATATAGTGAAAGAGAGAGTGTCGATCCCACAAGGAGTAATTTGAAAATATTCAATACTTGTAATTAAAATAGTCTTAATTTTATCTAGAAAATCAAACTTTGAAAATTTGCTGAAAACTTAAATAAATAGTGAAGAATTATCAAGCTCACTCACACACAAATTTTGAGAAATTTTCAATCAGAGAAAAATAGTCCAGAGGTTTTGATTTCACTTGGTCTCAACAATATTCAATCCTAAATAATCTATTTTATAAATTTCTTTCAATTAATAACCAAGAACACTTAGATTATTCTATTCCCCTCTCCCAAGCAACAAATAGAGTGTATCAACTACAGTTTGATTTCAATATCCCTATTAAAAATCTAGATGCAGTGATATTTGTAAAATGATGTTCCTTAAAGGTTCTATTAAAGTTATATACTCTCTCGAGCTATATAAACAATTAACAGTGTAGTTTCTATTGATCCTACCCAAAATCCCCTCTTCCGAGTGCCGGGTTCTAAGTAAATATAACAACTCAATTTATGGCCAGTAAATTAAGAAGACATTCAATTCTAGAAACACAATTAATCTACAAAAATTCAATTTATTAAAATCAAAGATTCATGAATATGTCTCAACCAAGCTACGTCAACCTCTAGACTAAAAAAGTTTAGTTCATGCTCAAATTCATAAAAAACCAAATCATGTACAATATCTCAATCATAGAAAACAAATAAGAAGAAATAACAAAGCCATAGTCTTTCTTCCATGTCCGGTCGAAAAGTCTTCGTCTTCATTCCAAGTACTCTTCAATTCTCGATCCCAAAATCTCACAAAAGTGCTCTCAAGAATATTGTGTGTATTGGCGGCTGATGGATGGCTCTATGACTCAGAAAAATCCCTTTTATATGACATATGAATCGTCCAAAATAATCCCAAGAAAACCCCAAAGTTTTCATAAAAACTTGGACTCTAAATCTCCTCACAGACAACGGCGCGGGCGCGCCTCAAGTTCGCAACTCATTCTTCAAAAATTCTTCAACTGGCACGGGCGCTCCATTTCCAGCGCGGGCGCGCCTCAAGTTCGAATTCGCTTCCTACAATCCTCATACACACAGCGCGGGCGCACCTTGACCACGATTTTCATCCTTTTTCTTCTCTTTTTCAACTCTTGATTTTTCCTTTAAACTTCCATCTTTTAGGCTTAATTCCACTTAAATGCATCAAAGTCCAAAACATCCTACAAACACAAAAACAACAACCATTTCACGCAATATCTACCAATAAATCTCAAAAGTCAAGTGAAACCATATACAAATTAAGTGCACAAAATGCACTTATCAAATTCCCCCAAACTTGATCTTTTGTTGGTCTCGAGCAAAACTAATACTACTCAACACTAAAAATTATTAGCCAGAAAAATAATTCAACCTCATAAACTCATAAACTCCGCAACTCACGTTTCAAAATACTCTTCTCTTAAATCAATTCAAACATTCACAAATCATGAGGACTTTTCATGGCAGTCCAGGATCACATTCAAGGAGGTATCATCAAAAAAACTCACAATCAGGGTAATTCAAAGAATAATAGTGTGTGCGTGTTTCGATCAATAATTCATAATCATTAAAAGTTTCAATCAACAGTCCATAAGCTAAATTCTTGCAACCCCTCTCCACTAGTATATTGGGCAACTGTGACTCGGTCAATAGGACTTAATAGCTCATAATATCAAGCCTGGCTCATGGCTACAAATGAAGGATTAAGAATTCAAAATAAGGAGTAATTTAATGCATAAACTCTAATTACGACTCCTTTTTTCATTCACTTTTTCACACTTCTTTTTATACCAACAATTTTTTTCACAACTTTTCAACCACATTTTTTTTTTCACTTCTACCTTTTTGATTTTCTCTTTTTAATTCTTCCACCACACCATTCCCTTTCACAAATAAAAACTAGGAGCATATAACATTCTAACATTCAAATTACTCCATTAAAGGTAGAAAATAGTGTTTAGGCTATTCAGGTAGTCAATGTAGGACTTTGAAACAATGACGAATGGGGGTTTATCACACGTTTACACGCATGTCATTCGATTTTCAATAAAGCTTAAGCAAGGTACTAGGGATTCATGCATTAATGGGTAGCTTGAAAGGCTCAAACGATTTCAGAAAAATTGCCTAAATCATTCATAATTACAGTTATGCCCGTATTTCGCCTCAAGGGATGTCCAAACTAGTTCTAGACAAGTCTCAATCCACAATTAAATCATACAAATTCCAATCAATGCAGAAAAGAATAATCATCAGCAGTAAACGATGATTTTCCACAAAAATTTCAGAGTTTTTCGTAGCTCAATGTACTCATAAACGTGTAGGCTCAAATGGGCAATCTAAGGATAAATTTATTCAATAAAATTCAGGCCCAAAAATTTCAAACAATGCCTCAATCATTTTTATGTTAGTTTGTCTCAAGATTCAAATTCAAGCAACATCACAGAGTATATAGGAGTTCAATTGTTCACTTGGTTCCATTTATTTCAAAATTTTGTCAGCTAGGCAGATATTCATGAATTTCAGTTACAACAAAAAGTTAACATCATTGGCCATCAATCCATTTCATTCATTACTTCTCAACAGAATTCACCAAAACCACAACTACATGAATTTCTCAAATTCAGCCACACACCAACACAACACAACTCCTAAGAACCAAACAACTAAAATAAAAACACAAAACAAAACAAAACAAAACATAATCAAACAGCAACAAAAGTCAGAAATGACACAACTCCCCCCAAACTTGTCACATTCATTGTCCTCAAGGAATAAAAAATTAAAGCAAGAAGGACATGTACCGCAAACGACGACCATCGGTGGTCATCGCCATCACCAGCAGCATCATCGTGGCAAGGATCAAAAGAGCCAAAAGTGGGTGGCCACTGTGGATACGGAGGAAATGGATGAGTCGAACTAGCAACCTGTAGTAACCCAGAACTCATTTTAAGATAGTAATATGTTAAACATGATTAAGGGTTGGTAATTAATCAATTTCGGCGTGTTATTGGACTTCAGAAGAGATTATGGGCTTTTGACTTTGGGCCGGATCGGAAGCTCCGAACCCAGATCGGAAGTTCCGATCCTAGCCACTTCGGAAGCTCATCGAAAGCACAGAGATCGGAAGTTCCGATCCTGGAATGGACGTTCCAATCTCCAGCTGCCAGCAATGTTCGATGACTCAGCCACGAGTTTTGACAAGTGTTGAACGTAGACAGATCGGAAGCTCCGATCGCCCGATCGGAAGTTCCGATCCTGGCGTGTCTTGCATGCACGCAATGAGCTGGATCGGGAGCTCCGATCCCGAAATCGGAAGTTCCGATCCTGGCCGGGAATTTTGCCTATAAATAGGGCTCGTTCGATTTCATTTTGAAATACGAATTCCCGAGTTTCTTTCTTCAGTTATATAGTGTGAGTTATACATTTGAGGGCCCTATCGGTTATAATAGAGGTTCTGGAATAACCAAGGTGTGGTTATTGTCATTCAGGACTAGCGACTTCAAAGGGCTAACTACGGAAGAAGGTATGGTCCGGAAATCTATTTAAGTTTTGGGAGTACTTATTGGCTTAGTTAAGGCTTATAGAATTTATGTAGTGATACGGTGAACTTTTGAATATAGGCTTGGAACCTAGGATCCTATTATACTTGAACTAGCCTAGAGATACGTACACATTGACTGAGATTGCCAGCGAGTATACATGTTTATATGTTGAATTTATTTGGCATTATTATATGGCATGATATATGATTTACCGCTTTCTATATTCATATGTCATGTGCATATCCACGTTGAGCCTATAACTTGTTATACCTGACTATAGAGCCGCTCAGCTCTATACTCGATAGTCTGTCACTGAGAGTACCGCGACGGCAGGGGCATTTATGTCTATCTACTCTGGTGTACTAGACGAGTGTGGTTGCACCCAGAGGTTGATCCGTGCGGTGGCAGCACTCATGTGGCGCCGGTACTGAGCATGATTTTCGGATGACCCGTTACCAGTCATCATGTTGCATGCATCATATATTTACGTGTACTCATGTTTATGTACTGGGTGTTAGCGCTCACGTCCTAGTTGTTATCTTGGACACCCTATTCCATGGGGCAGGTCGCAGGATGGACGGAGCTGGTATTTCAAGGCAAGACTAGGGAGCAGGAGCCTTGAGGATTTTATTATACAGCAGGATCTAATATAGCTGTATAATGTTTACTGTTTAAGATTTTGATTTGGTTGTATCACTACAGATTTAAGCCTGGATTATGTTACTAAGCTGATATGTAAATTATGATTATGTTTCCACACGTTTTTACTCTGTTAAGTATTTTTCTGTATTAAGTTTAATGCATGCTATTAGTTGCCAGTTAGTAGGTGATTCCATGCAGGGTCACTACATTTTTGGTATCAGAGCATGCTTAGATTTTGGGATTAGTACTTGGGATTTAGTTTAGTCTTGAGTAATTCTTGCGCATTTGAGATTTTAATGTGCAATTCTTTTCAGGATATGGCTGACGAGAGTCACGGTAGTGTTGGCCAGGGAGTTGGTCATCATCATCGTCGCCATCATCATCATGATGATCATCATCGTCATCATGAGGGTAGACGTCGCTACTCTATCAATAAGTTCATGCAAGTAGGACCGAAACCTTTGGTGGGAGGCGAGAATCCTAAATAGTCAAGGAGTTGGATGTCTAAACTCAAGAGTACTTTTCGTGCTTTCGATTGTACTGTGGATCAGAAATTGGAAGTTCTAGAATTTGTTCTAGAAGATCGAGCACGTTTTTGGTGGGATGCCATGGCTGCTCAGGCACGTACTGAGAGAGGACAGGTGACTTGGGGGGATTTCTGTCGGAAGTTCCAGAAACTGTATTTTCGCTGTTCGCCAAGCACGATCTATGGAGTTTCTTACTCTGAGGCAAAGATCAATGACTATTGATCAATATCAGCAACGATTTCTTGATCTGCTACCTTTCAGTCCTCATATCAATGAGAGTGATGCATCGAAGTATGATATCTTTCTACAAGGTTTGAACCAAGATATCTACTCTCAGGTTGTCGTCTGTGATGACCCGGTATCTTTTGAGACTTTGGTGAACCGTTGCCGTCTTGTGGAGACTAGCAATAGGCGGGCACAATTGATGATGCCAGCACAGCCTAGTGGATCTTTTGAGCCTCGAGCTCAATCTGTTGTGCAATCTGGACCTATGTCTTCTTCTACTCCTACTACTTCATCTGGATCTCGTGGTTCATGAGGTATGTTCCGTTTTGGGAAGAAGAAGAAGAAGGAGGAATTTTGTAGCCATTGTGGAGGGAAGCATCCTGCAGCTTCATGTCGGAGAGCTACTGGTGCTTGTTATATTTGCGGTCAGCAGGGACATCTGCGGAGAGATTGTCCTCAGCGAATGGGTTCTGCTAGTGGATCGGGATCACAGGTTTGATCTCAGGCTTCTATTGTTCCACGTCAGCAGCCAGCACCACAGAGTTCTTCTGGTTATCGTCCCCAGACTCAAGGGCAGGTGTTTGCTCTGTCTCAGGAGCAGGCTACAGAGGGAAGCGATCGCATGTTGGCAGGTACCTTTCTGTTATGTGGTATTCCTGCACTTGTATTAATTGATACTGGAGCATCGCATTCCTTTATTTCTAGTCGCTTTGTTAAGAGACATAGATTACCTTATGTATCATTAGATATGGATTTAGTTGTATCTACTCCGTTGGAGCAAGAGAGAGTAACTAAGCGTCTAGTGATGGGTTGCCTTCTGGATTTTGAGGGTAATGTGTTAATAGCTAATTTGATGATATTAGCGATGGCAGATTTTGACTGTATCTTGGGAATAGATATGCTGACTTTGTATCACGCTACTGTGGATTGTTATCAGCGTCTGGTATAGTTTCATCCGGATGAGGGTGATAGCTGGTATTTTTATGATGAGGGTGCACGACCTCCGATGCCACTTGTTTCGGCTCTGAAGGCATGTCATGTCTTGGAGTCAGGTGGGGAGGGCTACCTCATCTATGCAGTTGATATGTCCACGAGTAGTATGGGTATTGATCAGTTACCAGTTGTTAGCGAGTTTCCTGATGTATTCCCTGATGAGATTCCTGGTTTTCCTCCGGTGCGAGAGGTTGAATTTGGTATTGATTTAGTACCAGGAACTATGCCTATATCCCGAGCACCTTATCGTCTGGCACCGTCAGAGATGAGGGAATTGAAACAGCAGTTACAGGATCTTCTTGATAAGGGATATATTTGTCCGAGTGTTTCTCCTTGGGGAGCACCTATTTTATTTGTCAATAAGAAGGATGGATCGATGCGATTATGTATTGATTACAGGCAGTTGAATCGTGTCACCATCAAGAATAAGTATCCTTTGCCGCAGATTGATTATCTGTTCGATCAATTACAGGGTACTTCTGTTTACTCGAAGATAGATCTGAGATCTGGATACCATCAGATGCGGGTACGAGACTCAGATATATCTACGACTGCTTTCAGGACCAGATACGGGCATTATGAATTTCTGGTGATGCCATTCGGTTTGACGAATGCACCGGCAGTCTTTATGAATCTGATGAATCAGATATTTCGAGAGTATCTGGATAGATTTGTCATCGTCTTCATTGATGATATTCTTGTCTATTCTCATGACAAGGATGAGCATGCACAGCATCTAAGGATTCTTTTACAGACGTTACGAGATAAGCAGCTGTATGCGAAATTAAGCAAGTGTGAATTCTGGCTTGATCGGGTAGTGTTTCTCGGTCATGTGATTTCTAATGAAGGGATATCTGTTGATCTTAGTAAGATAGAGGCAGTGTTGAACTGGTCTCGTTCGACGACGGTTGCTGAGATTCGTAGTTTCTTGGGTCTAGCTGGATATTACCGTCGGTTCATCGAGAATTTTTCACAGTTGGCCACGCCTTTGACTCAGCTTACTCGGAAAAATGTTTCCTTCATATGGTACTTGGATTGTGAGGAGTCATTTCATGAGCTGCGTAGATGTCTTATTACTGCACCTGTGCTAGCTCTACCTTCTGGATCAGGAGGTTATGTTGTCTATACTGATGCCTCTGGTCAGGGGTTAGGATGTGTTCTGACACAGCATGGACATGTTATTGTCTATGCTTCTCGACAGTTGAAGACGCATGAGAGTAATTATCCAGTACATAATCTCGAGTTAGCCGCCATTGTATTTGCGCTCAAGATTTGGAGGCATTATCTTTATGGCAAGAAATTTGATATATTCACGGATCACAAGAGTCTGAAATATTTTTTCACTCAGGCGGAGTTGAATATGCGACAGAGACGCTGGATGGATCTTCTGAAGGATTATGATTGTGAAATCAAATATCATCCAGGTTCTGTTAATCTTACTGCTGATGTCTTGAGTCGGCAGGTGAGACTTTCTGCACTTCAGACTAGTGAAGTATCTCATATGATTCAAGAGTGATGTTCATTGAGTTTTACGCTCAAGCACAAGAAAGGAAGAAATGGGATTCGATTGTATACTATTCTATCTGAGCCAGCATTGTATTCTCGGATCAGAGATACTCAGATATCTGATGTTAAGACTCAGCGTTTGGCACGTCTAGCCAAGGGAGTTAATACATCTAGATTCCATTTTCAAGCAGATGGTTTATTGTGCTTATCTAATTGAGTGGTTGTACCTAATGATGCGGAGCTCAGGAATAATATTCTTTCTCAAGCTCACAGGAGTCGATTATCAGTTCATCCTGGTAGCATGAAAATGTATAAGGACTTGCGAACTAGATTCTGGTGGAAAGAAATGAAGAGGAGTGTGTATCAATTTGTTTCAAGATGTTTGGTTTGTCAACAGGTCAAGGCTGAACATCGACGATCAGGTGGATTACTGCAGAATCTTGAGATTCCCGAATGGAAGTGGGAGCACGTAACTATGGATTTTGTCACCCACTTACCTATGACGTCACGTCAGTGTGATGCTATCTGGGTCGTTGTTGACCGTTTGACGAAATCAGCACACTTTATTCCTTATAACCGGGAGTATTCTTATGATCGCATGACACGTTTATACATCCAGGAGATAGTGCGATTACATGGGATTCCAGTGAGCATAGTCAGTGATAGAGACCCACAATTTACCTCACGTTTTTGGGGTAGTTTTCAGGAGGCGTTGGGTACCACTCTGAGTTTGAGCACTGCATATCATCCGGAGACTGACGGGCAGTCAGAGCGGATGATTCGTACGCTGGAGGATATGCTACGTTCTTCTGTCATGGATTTTGGCTTATCTTGGCAGGATCAGTTACCTTTGATCGAATTTGCCTACAATAACAGTTATCATCGTAGTATTGATATGGCACCTTTCGAGGCATTGTATGGTCGACGGTGTTGTACTCCATTATTCTCGGATGAAGTCGGGGAACGACAAGTCGAGGGTCCTGAATTGGTGCAGCAGATTGTATACAAGGTAAATTTGATCAAGCATAGGATCAAAGTTGCTCAAGCTAGACAAGCCAGTTATGCTAATATTCGTCGCAGGCCACTTCAGTTTGAGCCTGGTGAATATGTGTTTCTTCGAGTATCACCTTTCAGGAAGGTGATGAGATTTGGCATGAAAGGCAAGTTGTCTCCTCATTTCATTGGGCCTTTCCAAATACTGGAGAAGATCGGAGATGTTGCATATCGTTTGGCTTTACCGCCAAATCTTTCCAGTATACATAATGTTTTTCATGTGTCATTACTTCGACAGTATATAGCTGATGAATCTCATGTGATTCAGTCTACTGATATTCAGCTAGAGCCAGATCTGTCTTTTGTTGAACGACCAATCCGTATCCTAGACAGGAAGGAGAAAGTTCTTCGGAACAAGACGATACCACTTGTGATGGTACAGTGGCAGAGCCGAGGCGTTGAAGAAGCAACTTGGGAAACTGAAAGTCGTATGCAAGTGGAATATCCTGAGTTGTTTTCTTTGTACTTTTGATTTACCATGTAAGATGTAATTACAGTTGTTGTAATAAAACATGGTTTGATGTTTCATATTGTTATCTTAATTTTTATTTAGATGTTATTTCGCGGACGAAATATCTAAAGGTGGGGAGAATGTAGTAACCCAGAACACATTTTAAGATAATAATATGTTAAACATGATTAAGGGTTGGTAATTAATCAATTTCGGCGTGTTATTGGACTTCGGAAGAGATTATGGGCTTTTGACTTTGGGCCGGATCGGAAGCTCCGAACCCAGATCGGAAGTTCCGATCCTAGCCACTTCGGAAGCTCATCGGAAGCACAGAGATCGGAAGTTCCGATCCTGGAACGGACGTTCCGATCTCCAGCTGCCAGCAATGTTCGATGACTCAGCCGCGAGTTTTGACAAGTGTTGAACGTAGAGAAGATCAGAAGCTCCGATCGCCCGATCGGAAGTTCCGATTGTAGTGACCCTTACCCGGATCACCTACTAAACAGAACTTATGCATGCAATTAACTTAATTAAAACAGATATCAGAATAAACTGCGGAAACCATAAACGTTATACAATCCCAAGTAAAGGAATCTGTAATTTATCCAAATAATATACAACCAAATAGAATAGCTGTATAAACCCAAACAACAATAATAAAACCTAGACGAAGCTCCAGCTGGCCAACCACTGATTAGCCTCTCCTGGATCCACCCTCCTCGTCCAATCGCAAACCTGCCCCATGGAATAGGGTGTCTAGAAAATACAGAGTACGAGACGTGAGCATAAAACGATCAGTACGAGAGTATGAGTATACATGCATGCAAAGTGAACTCCCTATAACTCGAGGTCAAGGATCAGATAACAGAGACAGACCGGGCCCTGGTATGTAGCACGTTGTGCCGTCGCTTCAGGAGGTGGCTCCCATACCGAGATAACCGTGGATACGCCGAACCCAAATCGATGGAAGTTCATCCACTAACAGGATAGGGTACAACCCTACTAACAGACATCTCGAAAGAGATACAGCAAGATGCAAATGAATGCAGCATAAATCAATGACATATAAACCATGCAGTCAAATAATACATGCATACTCAGTCAGGATATCTCGAACAGTACTTCCGTACCTCAAAACAGTGCAAGCTCTACCAACTCTAGGTCCACGCCTATAGTCTGCTCTACACTGCCAAATGATACTACTATCATTAAAGTGCTCTAAAAGCCTTAACTAAGCTATTGCATACTCCTAAATATTTATAGGAAGCAAAAGCTATACCTTCGTCCGTCGTTAACCCTTTGATGTCAATGCCTCCAGAACTTGGGCACAACTCCGCTACGACTACCGAACGCCTCGCCGACCGCCGGGTCAAGCCTAGAAAGGCTAGAACAACTCGAATAGACTAGAAAGGAGAGGGAAACACTCGGAATTGACAATTGGAAATGAAGCCTCGGCCCTCTATTTATAGACAACGATCGGAACTTCCGATCCTTGATCGGAACGTCCGAACCTCGATCGGAACGTCCGATCCTGTTATTGGAGCTTCCGAAGATCCTGATCTGCCACGTGTCAAAATATCACTTGTTGATTCCGGATAGGGGTGATCGGAGCTTCCGATCCTGATCGGAGCTTCCGATCTAACCACACGTCATGGATGACGTAATATCATACGTGCCTCCGATCGCTCATCGGAGCTTCCGATCGTGCCTTCAGAGCTTTCGATCCGTCCGATACCCAATTTATTTAATTAGCATTAATCCTTTAATTACTCAATTAGGGTACGGGTTACTACATTCTCCCCCACTTAAGATATTTCTTCCTCAAAATAAGATCTTAAGTACCGAATGCAATACAAAAATCAGAAACATTCTTTATTCAAATCCAACGTTTACAGAGTTTACAACTAAATACAACTTAAGAATAAAATCAAAACAACTCACGATGGTCTTTACGCATCATGTCCTCAAGCTCCCAAGTATCTTCCTCAGTGCCTCGGCGCTGCCACTGGACTAAAACTAAAGGAATGACTTTGTTCCGTAAAAAATTATCCTTATAATCCAGGATACGAAGAGGTTTCTCAACATAAGTCAAATCCTTGTCTACCTGAATCTCAGACCGCTGCAGAATATGATATTCATCCGCCACATACCGTCGCAATAGAGATACGTGGAACATGTCGTGAATACTGGATCGATGCGGTGGCAAAGCTAGTCGATAAGCCAAATCGCCAATGCTCTCCAAGATCTCAAACGGACCGATAAATCTGGGAGACAACTTGCCCTTAAGGCCAAATCTGAGAATCTTGCGGAAAGGTGACACTCTCAGAAACACTTTCTCCCCGACCTCGAACTGCAAGGGCCTATGCTTGATATTAGCATAGCTGGCCTGAAGATCATGTGCAGTCTTAATCCGTTTCTTGATTTGATCAACAATGTCTATCGCCTGCTGGATAAACTCCGATCCCTCAGCCTGTCTCTCCCCCACTTCTTCCCAAAAGAGTGGAGTACGACAACGTCGCCCGTACAACGCCTCAAAAGGTGCCATTCCAATACTAGTATGATAGCTATTGCTGTACGCGAACTCGATCAACGGCAAATGATCCTGCCAGGCTGAACCAAAATCCATGACGCACGCTCTAAGCATATCCTCTAAAGTACGGATAGTGCGCTCTGACTGACCATCAGTCTCCGGATGATAGGCAGTAATCAAACTGAGAGTAGTACCCATCGCACGCTGAACACTCCCCCAGAACCTAGAAGTAAACCTGGGGTCCCGATCGCTGACAATGCTCACAGGCACTCCATGAAGTCGAACGATCTCCTGAATGTACATCCGTGCCATGCGATCCACAGAGTACTCTCGGCTATAGGCAATGAAATGCGCTGACTTAGTGAGTCGGTCCACCACAACCCAGATAGCATCACAGTTCCTCGGGGATAACGGCAAATGGGTCACAAAGTCCATTGTGATAAACTCCCATTTCCATTTAGGAATAGGCAGACTGTGAAGCAATCCTCTAGGTCGTCGGTGCTCTGCCTTGACCTGTTGACACACCAAACATCTCGAAACAAACTGATAAACACTGCGTTTCATTCCCTTCCACCAGAAACGAGTACGTAGATCCTTGTACATCTTGTTGCTCCCAGGATGAATACTTAACTTAGTGCGATGCGCCTGAGACAAAATCTCCTCTTGCAACTCTTCATCTTGCGGAATCACAAGCCTACCAGACAAACACAAAAAGCCATCTGACTGATAATGAAATCCAGACGAGCTACTCTCGTTAGCTAGATGAGCTAAACGCTGGGTCTTCGTATCAGACATCTGAGCATCTCGGATCCGCGAATACAAGGCTGGCTCAGATAATATCGCAAACATCTGGATACTATGCATACCTTTCTTATGTTTGAAGGTATAACCTGAAGTACAACAGTCACTGATCGTACTAGACATCGAACAAATTTGAAGTGCGGATAGTCGCACCTTGCGACTCAAGGCATCAGCGGTGAGATTAGCAGCTCCCGGATGGTACTTAATCTCGCAATCATAGTCCTTAAGCAAGTCCATCCAACGTCTCTGCCTCATGTTCAACTCCGCCTGCGTGAACAAATACTTGAGACTCTTATGGTCGGTGAAGATCTCAAATTTCTCGCCATACAGATAATGACGCCAGATCTTCAAAGCGAACACAATGGCTGCCAATTCCAAATCATGGACTAGGTAGTTGTCCTCGTGAAGATTTAGCTGTCTAGAAGCGTATGCGATCACATGCCCATTCTGAGTCAGGACACAACCTAAACCCTGAAGAGAAGCATTCGTGTAAACTACATACCCTCCAGATCCTGACGGTAAAGCCAACACCGGCGCAGAAGTCAACCGCCGTCGAAGCTCACAGAAATTCTCTTCACACTCGGAGGACCACTCGAAATCCACACCCTTGCGGGTAAGCTGCGTCAACGGTCGAGCTAACTGAGAGAAGTTCAGAATGAAGCGACGATAATACTCTGCTAGACCCAGAAAACTACGGATCTCAGCAACTGTCGTCGGACGCGACCAAATAAGTACCGCATCAATCTTGCTTGGATCAACAGAAATCCCCTCCCTGGATATGATATGGCCAAGAAAGACCACTCTATCCATCCAGAACTCACACTTGCTTAGCTTGGCGTACAACTACTCATCCCGAAGAGTCTGCAGTACCAACCGCAAGTGAGAAACATGCTCTTCCGTATTACGCAAATACACCAAGATGTCGTCAATGAAGACCACGACAAACTTGTCCAAAAACTTTCTGAAGATACGGTTCATCAGATCCATGAATATAGCCGGCGCATTAGTCAAACCAAATGGCATCACTAGGAACTCGTAATGCCCATAGCGAGTACGGAATGCAATCTTGGCTACGTCCTGATCACGAACTCTCAACTGATGATACCCAGATCTCAAGTCAATCTTGGAGTAAACTGATGTGCCCTACAGCTGATCGAACAAGTCATCAATACGAGGCAACGGATACTTGTTCTTCACAGTGACTCGATTCAGCTGCCGATAGTCAATGCACAGCTGCATCGACCCATCCTTCTTCTTCACGAAGAGAACAGGAGCTCCCCAAGGGGATACACTAGGACGAATGTACCCCTTTTCCAAAAGATCCTGTAGCTGATTCTTCAACTCACGCATCTCTGACGGAGCTAGAAGATACGGTGCTCTAGAAATAGGCGAAGTACCCGGCATCAACTCTATGCCAAACTCGACTTCCCTAGCAGGAGGAAAACCCGGAATCTCATCAGGAAATACATCTGGAAATTCATTCACAACAGGAATGCTCTCTATCCCAATGCTCTCAGCGGACAAATCAACTGCATAGATAAGGTAGCCTTCCCCGCCAGACTTTAGAGCTCGACAGGCTCTCAAAGCTGATACCAAAGGCATCGGAGGTCGCGCTCCCTCACCATAGAAAAACCAGCTCTCACTCCCCTCCGGATGAAAGCGTACTAATCTCTGATAGCAGTCCACTGAAGCTCGATAGGTAGTCAACATATCTATTCCCAAAATGCAATCAAAGTCGTCCATCGCCAGGACCATGAGATTCGCAATCAAAATATTACCCTCAAACTCTAAGGGGCAACCCATCACTAGACGCTTAGCCAAAGCAGATTGGCCCGTCGGAGTAGAAACAGACATCACTACGTCTAGTGCAATGCATGGTAACTTATGCCTCTTAACAAAACGTGCAGAAATGAAGGAATGAGATGCACCAGTGTCAATAAGTACAAGAGCAGGTATACCATAAAGCAGAAATGTACCTGCGATGACTTTCTCATTCTCCTCCACTGCCTGATCATGTCTCAGGGCAAACACCTGGCCAGAAGCTCGTGGCCTCAAATGAGAACTCCCAGCAGATTGTCCCTGCGACCTCTGCTGTACGGTGGCCTGAGAACTAGATCCTGAACCAGATCCAGAACCGCCTCCCCTAGATAGTGGACAATCTCTCCGGATATGACCAGTCTCTCCACAATGGAAACAAGCTCCAGAAGCTCTATGGCACTTGTCGGATGGATGGTTCTTCCCACAGTGATCACACTTGTCCTTCTTACCATAATGGACAACACCTCCAGAACCAGAGGAAGAAGAAGATCCAGACTTCTTGAAAGTTTGGGCACGGGGACCCAAAGAACTAGCAGGCCTTGACTGAGGGAAAGACCTATTCCGCCGAATGTTGTCCTCCGCCTGGTGACAACGGCTCACCAAACCCTCGTAGGACATGTCGTCGCCAACTGCCACACGGTCATGGACCTCGGGGTTAAGGCCCTGAAGGAACAGATTATACTTCATCTCTGAGCTATCAGCAATCTCGGGGCAATAGGATAGCAGATCAAAGAACCTCTGCTGATACTCATCGATAGACATGGCTCCCTGTCGCAGACTCAGTAGCTCGCCTGCCTTCGACTGACAGAGTGCAGGAGGAAAATACCACTTTTGGAAAGCTGTGCGGAACTCGGCCCAGGTGGCCACTCCTCTCGCCGCAACAAAAAGTACAGAAGTAAACCTCCACCACCTACGCGCACGCCCATCCAGAAGATAGCCAAGGGTCTCCACCTTCTGCTCCTCGGTGCATTGGAAAGTCTGAAAAGTCATCTCCATGCGGTCTAACCAGTTCTCCGCATCCTCCGGAGACTGACCTCCAACTAAGGGCTTAGGACCCATAGCTAAGAATCGACGCACAGTGAAATGCTCGTCGTCATGATGATGATGACGCCGTTCTCGACGAGGCTCCCGGTCGGCATCACCCCAACGCCCACCAACACTGCCATGAGAACTCCGGTCGTCACGATTTGCCATCTACAAAAATACCTCATGATGAGACTAAATCCCAAGAATTTTTTTGCATACTCTGATACCATAAATGTAGTGACCCTTGCCCGGATCACCTACTAAACAGAACTTATGCATGCAATTAACTTAATTAAAACAGATATCAGAATAAACTGCGGAAACCATAAACGTTATACAATCCCAAGTAAAGGAATCTGTAATTTATCCAAATAATATACAACCAAATCGAATAGCTGTATAAACCCAAACAACAGTAATAAAACCTAGACGAAGCTCCAGCTGGCCAACCACTGACTAGCCCCTCCTGGATCCACCCTCCTCGTCCAATCGCAAACCTGCCCCATGGAATAGGGTGTCCAGAAAATACAGAGTACGAGACGTGAGCATAAAACGCTCAGTACGAGAGTATGAGTATACATGCATGCAAAGTGAACTCCCTATAACTCGAGGTCAAGGATCAGATAACAGAGACAAACCGGGCCCTGGTATGTAGCACGTTGTGCCATCGCTTCATGAGGTGGCTCCCATACCGAGATAAACGTGGATACGCCGGACCCAAATCGATGGAAGTCCATCCACTAACAGGATAGGGTACAACCCTACTAAAAGACATCTCGAAAGAGATACAGCAAGATGCAAATGAATGCAGCATAAATCAATGACATATAAACCATGCAGTCACATAATACATGCATACTCAGTCAGGATATCTCGAATAGTACTTTCGTACCTCAAAACAGAGTAAGCTCTACCAATTCTAGGTCCACGCCTATAGTCTGCTCTACACTGCCAAATGATACTACTATCATTAAAGTGCTCTAAAAGCCTTAACTAAGCCATTGCATACTCCTAAATATTTATAGGAAGCAAAAGCTATACCTTCGTCCGTCGTTAGCCCTTTGATGTCGATGCCTCCAGAACTTGGGCACAACTCCGCTACGACTACCGAATGCCTCACCGACCGTCGGGTCAAGCCTAGGAAGGCTAGAACAACTTGAATAGACTAAAAAGGAGAGGGAAACACTCGGAATTGTCAATTGGAAATGAAGCCTCGGCCCTATATTTATAGACAACGATCGGAACTTCCGATCCTTGATCGGAATGTCCGAACCTCGATCGGAACGTCCGATCCTGCCATCGGAGCTTCCGAAGATCCTGATCTGCCACGTGTCAAAATATCACTTGTTGATTCCGGATAGAGGTGATCGGAGCTTCCGATCCTGATCGGAGCTTCCGATCTAACCACACGTCATGGATGGCGTAATATCATCGGTGCCTCCGATCGCTCATCAGAGCTTCCGATCGTGCCTTCAGAGCTTCTGATCCGTCCGATACCCAATTTATTTAATTAGCATTAATCCTTTAATTACTCAATTAGGGTACGGGTTACTACACCGATCCTGGCGTGTCTTGCATGCATGCAATGAGCTGGATCGGAAGCTCCGATCCTGAAATTGGAAGTTCCGATCCTGGCCGGGAATTTCGCCTATAAATAGGGCTCGTTCGATTTCATTTTGAAATACGAATTCCCGAGTTTCTTTCTTCAGTTATATAGTGTGATTTATACACTTGAGGGCCCTATCGGTTATAATAGAGGTTCTGGAATAGCCAAGGTGTGGTTATAGTCATTCAGGACTAGCGACTTCAAAGGGCTAACTACAGACGAAGGTATGGTCTGGGAATCTATTTAAGTTTTGGGAGTACTTATAAGCTTAGTTAAGGCTTATAGAATTTAAGTAGTGATACGGTGAACTTTTGAATATAGGCTTGGAACCTAGGATCCTATTATACTTGAACTAGCCTAGAGGTACGTACACATTGACTGAGATTGCCAGCGAGTATACATGTTTATATGTTGCATTTATTTGGCATTATTATATGGCATGATATATGATTTACCGCTTTCTATATTCATATGTCATGTGCATATACACGTTGAGCCTATACCTTGTTATACCTGACTATAGAACCGCTTGTTAAAAACGCGGCTCTCAAATCAATCACGATTGATACCCGGTGCAGCGGAAGTTTAAAAATTTTGTTATGGAACAATTCCATAGTGTGGGTATCAACCGTTCAACGATTAAATTATTGTATGTGTAAAATTTAAATAACAGTTATTAAATTTTACCTCCAATCTCGCAACGAGATTAATGGACACCAACAGATTTGATCTGCTCTTGTTGTCTCTCCCTGGAACCGATGAACTCCTTCAATCAGGTCCACGAACAGAGGTTTAATCCCTCTGATAGATTGCACTAGAAAATGTATCAGAAGTTTTCTGCGAAGAGAATAAACGAATCTGATTCGCTATTCCAGACTGCAATTCAAAATCACAGACCGGAACCGAACAGAGAGAGAGAGCTTTTCTCTGTCTCAAAAATTATGACCTGTTGTGTTTAATTTCTGTACTGAAATAACTTATAATGCAGGCCACTAACACCTTAGGGCCCATTAGTCATAAGCTGGGTCTCCATGTTCCCTACCAATGAAACGATCCATTGAAAACCGTTTCAATATGGTATCGATTTGATTGAGTGAGTCCTATCATTCTCTTAGACCTATCTCTATAGATCTGTATCCCAAGAATGTAGGATGCCTCTCCCAAATCCTTCATCGAAAATCTACCTGATAACCATATCTTTGTTGACTGCAACATCCCTACATCATTCCCAATGAGTAGGATGTCATCAACATAAAGTACTAAGAATGTCACCGCATCCTTAACTACTTTCTTGTACACGCAAGGTTCCTCCGGGTTCTTGATGAAACCAAAATCTTTAATTGTTTCATCAAATTTCTGGTTCCAACTTCTTGATGCTTGTTTTAGACCATAAATTGATCTCTGAAGCTTGCATACCTTATGCTCGCTTCCCATGGATGTGAACCCCTCAGGCTGCTTCATATAGATTTCCTCCTTAATGTCTCCATTAAGAAAAGCAGTCTTCACATCCATTTGCCATATCTCATAGTCATACCATGCAGCTATGGCAATTAGGATTCTTATGGACTTGAACATTGCAACTGGTGAAAAGGTTCGTCATAGTCAACTCCTTGCCTTTGAGTATAACCTTTAGCCACCAAGCGCCTTTCAATACCTTACCATCAGGCCCAAGCTTTCTTAGATCCATTTACACCCTATCGGAACAATTGAATCCAATTCCTTCAAGCCATAAATTCGAATCCGCATCAGATCATCTTGATCCCCTTCAAGAAGAAGACCATATCGAACTGGAGGTCTAGAATTCTTTTCGATCTTCTAGTGCAGGCGTGTCCAGCAATGGTTCCTGAGGTGTAGGATCGTTATTTTGTATTTCGGGTTCTTCTAGAACTTCTTCGAGT
Source organism: Henckelia pumila (assembly GCF_033568475.1). NCBI lineage: Eukaryota > Viridiplantae > Streptophyta > Magnoliopsida > Lamiales > Gesneriaceae > Henckelia > Henckelia pumila. The sequence continues at coordinate 74,177,116 of NC_133122.1, forward strand.
TCCATCATCTCGCCGTTCTTATCCAATAAGAACTCCTTCTCCAAGAAGGTGGCATTCCTAGAAACAAACACCTTTGTTTCAGCAGATAATAGAAATAATATCCGATTGAATTCTTCGGATACCCTACAAAATAACATAAGCTGGATCGACTATCCAACTTATCTCCCACTGTCCGCTTCACGTAAGCAGGACATCCCCAAATCCTCAAGTACGAATACTTAGGAGCTTTGCCATTCCATAACTCGTATGGTGTTTTGTCCACTGCTTTAGTGTGGACGTTGTTCAACAACAATATCGCCGTTTCAAGCGCATAGCCCCAAAACGAAGGTGGAAGCTCAGTGAAGCTCATCATAGATCGAACCATGTCCAACAAAGTTCGATTACGACGCTCCGATACACCATTAAGCTGTGGTGTCATAGGAGGAGTCCACTGAGAGAGAATCCCATTCTCTTTCAGATAGTCCAAAAACTCGGTACTCAAGTATTCTCCACCTCGATCCGATCGAAGTGCTTTAATACTTTTACCTAGCTTGTTTTCTACTTTAGCCTTGAATTCTTTGAACTTTTCAAATGCTTCAGACTTATATTTCATCAAATATAAATACCCATACCTTGAATAATCATCAGTAAAGGTAATGACGTAGGTGTGGCCATGTTGAGTCTCTACTCTAAATGGACCACAAACATCTATATGATCAAATCCAACACGCTCAGGTTTCCCCTTAAAAGGAGATTTAGTCATTTTTCCTTTAGACAAGATTCACAAGTAGGTAGAGAGTTAATATCAGACATATCAAACATGCCCTCTCCCACTAGCTTGTTCATCCTTCTTGATAGCGTGCCATAGGTTTGCCGGGTTTTGACTATCGTTTTTCCTTTGTTTGTTGTAGCCGGTTTATCAACATAATTCATTGGAACGTCTTTTAGTTTTAAGTTGTATAGATCGTTTTCAAATTGTCCATTTCCAATTAAACATTCATTCTTGTAAATATTGCAAATCTCATTCACAAAATTGCAAGAATAACCATCTCTATCTAGCATAGAAACAGAAATAATGTTTTAATTAAATCTGGAACAAATAAAACATCTTGTTTTCGGAGAAGCCTTTTCTAACACTTAGAAAATCTTTTTCCGAACTTAGGACAATCTTAACTTATGTTTTGTTGGAGAACAGAAACATGTGGATTACTGAGATAAAACAGAACATAAAATAATTTTATTGTCTGCTGGGCCCACCGTCTTCAAATCTTGATCTCCCACTAAATCTAATGTATTTACAATAAATAACAATGACAAGTTACACCGCTCAGCTCTATACTCGATAGTCTGTCACTGAGAGTACCGCGACGGCGGGGGCATTTATGTCTGTCTACTCTAGTGTACTAGACGAGTGTGGTTGCACCCAGAGGTTGATCCGTGCGGTGGCAGCACTCATGTGGCGCCGGTACTAAGCATGATTTTCGGATGACCCGTTACCAGTCATCATGTTGCATGCATCATATATTTACGTGTACTAATGTTTATGTACTGGGCGTTAGCGCTCAAGTCCTAGTTGTTATCTTGGACACCCTATTCCATGGGGCAGGTCTCAGGATGGACGGAGCTGGTAGTTCAAGGCAGGACTAGGGAGCAGGAGTCTTGAGGATTTTATTATACAGCAGGATCTGATATAGCTGTATAATGTTTACTGTTTAAGATTTCGATTTGGTTGTATCACTACAGATTTAAGCCTGGATTATGTTACTAAGATGATATGTAAATTATGATTATGTTTCCGCATGTTTTTACTCTGTTAAGTATTTTTCTGTATTAAGTTTAATGCATGCTATTAGTTGCCAGTTAGTAGGTGATTCCATGCAGGGTCACTACACAACCTGTGGAAACTGATGTTGCAAAGCATCTGTAAAATCCATCATGTAGTCCATAAAGACACCAGTAGTCTGCTGAAAAGTCCGAAACTCTTGACGGTGCAATCGCAATTCGTCCTCCAGAATAGCAACACGGTCGGGCGCAACAGGTGGGGCCTGAGGTTGAGTGGCAGGGCCTCGTCGTGCAGCTGCTCTCTCATTAAAATCTCGCCTCTCAGCGCGCGTTCTTTGCTCAAAAGTCGATATCATATGAAATGGGGTATGACAAGCAATAGGAGCAGTAGTTTTCAACAGTTCTTCATTCTGGCCCCACTCAACTCCAGCCGCTTCACAAAGATCAGTGATAAGTGCCGGCAATGCAAACCCGCCAGTCATCTTACCTGCCGCCACACCTTGAATTGTTGCTTGACAAATCTGTCCCAAATCAATTGCTTTGCCCTCCTAAATACAATAAACAAGAATCGCTCGTTCTCGGGTCACCTCATGCTCGTGGTCGGTCGGTTTAAGGCGAGCACACACAAAGTTATACCACAGCTTAACATCAGGAATTAGTTCTGTCTTCTTCAATTTGGAGGGAAAATGATCACGGCACATGCGCCATTCCGCGCCCGGAACACATTTACGGCTCAGAATCACCGCGTAATCCACGTCATTAGCTCGGTATTCCGCGTACTCATCGTTAAAAATTGGCGGAAGGTTGTACAGGGTGTTAATAGTGTGAGCATCAAAAGGCACCATCTTTCCGCGGACAAGCACTTTAAGCTGCATGTGCTTTACCTTCAAGTTCGCATAAAATTCACGAACTACTGGGACGACTGCATCCTGAGGTGGTTGAGCAAAATTTAACCATTGACGACTAGCCACAGCCCGACCAATTGTACTAAAAAACTCATCATTCCCAAACCCCGTTGATGTATTGAAACCCCGCTCAGGTAGTATTGTTTTCCGTAGACATCGTTGATAATGCTCTTCGGCAATCTCATTCCAGAAACGCTGAGGTTCAGGATCCGGAGTGGCAGTAGAAGATGATGCAACAGATTTTAGCTTCTTCTTTGGTGCCATTAGTCAAACACTTGGGATGCACCTCAATTAACCACAACAATTTGACAAAATTCAACAACCAACGACACCCCCAAACTTGAATCAAACCCGCAATCAAGAATTCACAAACTCAGAAGATAATCCAACGTACACAATTTGATGAATCACACAAGACTTCAATACCTACACACCGCAATAGAACTAATTTCTGACTACGCACCACCCAAGTCAAATTTATGATCACAATAAGAACGAACTTACTCTAGAGGAGTCCGACAAGAGTAGATAAGCAAAAGTTTCCCGTTGTAGAACCAAAAGAAATTTGAATCAAGGCGCGCCCCTTGGTATTGTGGTGACCCCGACCTGCTTCGAAAAGATGATGAGAAAAGAAATTGGAGGATATATGTTAGAGATTAGGAGATAGAATAGGCGATAATTGAAGTAGGAAAAGGTAAGGAAGCGAGAGGATGGAGGTGTGTTGGAGAATTAGGGAACAAAAAAGGCGGGGCGGGCGCGCGAGGATATAAGGCGGGCGCGCCTCTTGTTCGGCGGTGTGCGATTTTATTAATGCAATGGCGGGGCGGGCGCGCAGGAGATAGGGGCGCCCTTGCCTCTAGTTCACGGAAATAAGGCTTGCAATTGGTGCGGGCGCTCTGGTTACTGGGGTGGGCGCGCCTTGAGCTTGAATAAAAATTCAAAGGGTGACTTCAGGAGCGGCGCGGGCGCGCCTTGAGCTCGAATAAAAACTCTCGGAATAAGTCAAGGGCGGCAAGGGCGCGCCTATAGATGGGGCGGGCGCCCCTTTGGCTCGAACTTGGGCTCCAAAAACCTAAAAAAATTCAAAGAAAATTACCCAAATGACTTCCAACGCACACAAAACTAAAGTTAAAAAACTGAAAAGCAAAAATAAAATGAAAATTCAAGAAAAATAAAGACAGAAACTAAAAAGTTTGGGTTGCCTCCCAAAAAGAGCTTGGTTTAAAGTCATCAGCCCGACTTGCACCGGTCTTATTTGGGATCTTCAAGCAGTGCGGTGGACGCAGGTTGTACTTCGTTGCCAAAGTAGTGCTTGACTCTCTGTCCATTAACCTTGAAAGTTCTTCCATCTGTACATCGCAATTCAATGGCACCATGTGGATAAACGGTCTCCACGAGAAACGGCCCGGACCATCGCGATTTCAACTTCCCTGGAAATAATTTCAAACGAGAGTTAAATAACAAAACTTTCTGACCCGTTTCGAATTCCCTATGCACAATGTTTTTATCATGACACTTCTTTGTTTGCTCCTTGTATATCTTGGCATTCTCATATGCTTCATTTCAAAATTCATCCAATTCAATTAACTGTAGTTTCCGCAACTCCCCGGATGCTTCGAGATCCATGTTTAGCTTCTTGACAGCCCAAAACTCTTTGTGCTCCAACTCCAAAGGTAAATGACACGCCTTACCAAAAACCAGCCTGTAGGGAGACATCCCAATGGGTGTTTTGAAAGCGGTGCGGTAAGCCCAAATAGCGTCATCTAGCTTGATTGTCCAATCTTTCCGATTTGTCTTAACTATTTTCTCCAAGATTTGCTTGATTTCCCGGTTAGAGGTCTCCGCTTGGCCATTGGTTTGAGGATGGTATGCACACGCCACCTTATGCCTGACACCATACTTAGTGAGCAAGGTATTAAAAATCTTATTGCAAAAGTGCATACCTTCATCCTTGATTATTGCTCGTGGAGTTCCAAACCTCGTAAAAATATTCTTTTGCAAAAACTTTACTACAATACGAGCATCATTAGTAGAGGTGGCAATGGGTTCCACCCATTTCGAAACATAATCAACTGCTAATAAAATATAAGTGTACCCAAAAGAAGGGGGAAAATGACCCATAAAATCAATACTCCACACATCAAACAATTCCACTTCTAAAATATTTGTGAGGGGTAATTCATGCTTTCTAGAAATATTTTCCATTCTTTCACACTTATCACATGATTTCACTAAGGTATAACTATCTCTAAACAATGTAGGCCAATAAAAACCAGATTGTAATACCTTAGCAGCAGTCCGGGTTGCTCCAAAATGTCCTCCATATGGTGCTGAATGGCATTGTTCCAAAATTTCATGTGCATCTTGCCCCGCGACACATCTCCGAATCACTTGATTGGCACAACGTTTGAAAACATAGGGATCATCCCACAAGTAGAACTTAACGTCATGGAAAAATTTCTTTTTCTGATGTCGGTTCAATTCTGGAGGCATAGCACCACAAGACAAAAAATTAGCAATATCAGCAAACCATGGAGTAGAGGAACTTACTCAAAGATCTGTTCATCCGGAAATAATTCCTTTATGCTTTCCTCCTTTTTAACATCTTCTAGCTCCAATCTCGACAAGTGATCAGCAACCTAATTTTTGCTACCCTTCTTATCCTTGATTTCAAAATCAAATTCTTGTAGAATCAAAATCCACCGTATCAAGTGTGGCTTGGCATCCTTCTTGGCAAATAAATAGCGAATCGCTGCATGGTCAGTGTAAACAACTACTTTAGTGCCAATTAAATACGGAAGAAATTTATCAAAAGCAAAAACTACTGCAAGCATCTCTTTTTCTGTAGTATTGTAGTTTTGCTGTGCGGCATCCATGGTGCGACTGCGTAATAGATTGCTCTAAAAATCTTATCTCTCCTCTGGCCCAAAACAGCTCCTACTGCATAATCACTAGCATCACACATCAACTCAAAAGGTTCCTTCCAATCCGGTACAACCATGATGGGTGCTATAATCAACGCCGTCTTGATCTTCTCGAAGGCCTGCAAACAATCATCATCAAATATAAATGTAGAATCTTTTTCAAGCAAATTACATAGGGGTTTTGTGATTTTTGAAAAATCTTTGATAAAACGCCTATAGAACCCCGCATGGCCTAGAAAACTTCTGATGCCCTTGATATTCTTTGGAGGTGGAAGTTTCTCAATTGCAACCACTTTGGCTCGATCCAACTCTAATCCATTTGACGACACCTTATGTACAAGGACAATGCCCTCTTGAACCATAAAGTGACACTTCTCCCAGTTAAGAACTAAATTCTTTTCCTGGCACCTCTGCAAAACAAGAGACTGATTATGCAAGCAATGATCAAAAGAGGAACCAAATACTGAAAAATCATCCATATAAACTTCCATCACATCTTCCACCATATCTGCAAAAATCGCCATCATACACCGCTGAAAAGTCGCCGGTGCATTACACAGGCCAAAAGGCATCCTCCTAAAAGCAAACGTGCCATAGGGACACGTAAAAGTAGAATTCTCCTGATCCTCCGGTGCTATAGCAATTTGATTATATCCTGAATAACCATCTAAGAAATAGTAATAGCAATAACCAGCAAGTCTATCTAGCATTTGATCAATGAAAGGAAGTGGAAAATGATCCTTACGAGTAGCTTTGTTCAACTTCCTATAATCTATACATACTCGCCAACCAATTACTGTACGTGTGGATATTAACTCATTATTTTCTTTTTTAACCCCAGTAATCCCACCCTTCTTAGGCACCACTTGAACAGGAGATACCCAACTACTGTCAGAAATAGCATAAATCACTCCCGCATTCAACAACTTTAAAACCTCTTTCTTAACTACTTCTTTCATAGCGGGATTCAACCGCCTCTGATGATCAACATAAGGAGTATAAGATTCTTCCATCAAAATTTTATGCATGCAAATTGTTGGACTAATACCCTTAATGTCAGAAATTGACCATCCTAAAGCAGTTTTAAAATTTCTCAGAACTCTCAACAACTTATCTTTTTCTATAGCAGACAAATGAGCAGATATAATAACAGGACAAGTAGAATTTTGACCAAGGAATGCATAACATAAGTGCGCAGGCAATTCTTTAAGATCATGAGTTTCAGTAGATACCTCTGGTGCACTATTTTCCAATGCTTCAGATTCCTTAGGACTTACCATTTTTTCTTTTGGATCGCTGTCAAGGAATGATTTTAGTTCATGTAACTCCCAATCCTCTTCCTTATCAACCACCTCATCCGCCACCAAACATCTTTCGAGTGGATCAGTAATTCCTGCACATGAAAAAGAATTATGAGAATCAACAATTTCAATACTTTTACATGTACTTACCTCGTTTGGTCCCCTCATGGTGTGATAAATATTAAAAATCACAGCTTCACCACCAACTCGGAGTGTGAGCTCTCCCTTGTGGACATCGATCATTGCGCGTGCAGTAGCTAGAAAAGGTCTCCCAAAGATCAAAGGAGTTTCTTCATCTTCATCCATGTCTAAAATCACGAAGTCTGCTGGAAATATAAACTTGTCGACCTTCACCAAAACATCCTCCACAATACCCTGTGGATATGTGATACTCCGATCAGCCAGCTGTAATGTGATGGTGGTCGCCCTGACTTCTCCAAGCTCCAATGTCCTGTATACAGAAAAGGGCATTAAATTTATACTTGCTCCTAAATCACATAAAGCTCGATATACCTTAGAACCACCAATAAAACAAGGGATAGTAAAACTCCCTGGATCCTTAAGCTTTTGTGACAACTTTTTCTGCAGGATTGCGCTGCACTCTTCTGTCAGATTCACCACTTCATTGTCTTGCAATCTCCTCTTCTTAGACATTACATCTTTGATGAATTTGGCATAGTTGGGCATTTGTTCCAAGGCATCTGCAAACGGAATATTGATGTGTATCTTTTTGAAGATGTCTAGAAACTTGGAAAATTGCTCATCAAGTGCCTTCTTTTTGAACCGCTGTGGGTATGGAAGCTGTGGCTTGTACATCGGTTTGGATTCAGCTTTATTCTTGGGCTCTTCAACCACGATTTCCTCGACTACCGGTTCTTCAACTTCCTTGGCTTTGCTCTGCTCCTTAGCCTCTAACTTCTTACCACTTCTTAACTCCAATGCTTTGCACTGCTCTTTTTGGTTCACTTCAGCATTTCTAGGAAACTATCCTCGATTTTGATCCTTCAACGCATGTGCAAGCTGCCCAATCTGTGTTTCCATGGATTTCATCATAGCCCCCAAACTGCACATATGTGTCTCCATGCTATCCATTCGAGTTTCAGTCCTCGACATCCTCTTGTTAGATTCAGTAACAAATGTAGACACAACATCTTCCAAAGACGCTTTACCTTCACCTTGATTTGTATTGAATCCCAAAGGGGGTTTCAACACTTTTTTGTTGTTGGCATAGGAAAAATTTTCATGGTTACGTAAGCCAGGATGAAAAGTATTAGGTGGAGGGTTACCTCGATAATTTCCATAGCCTCTGGATTGATATATTGAGCTTCCTCAGGTGGATGAGATTCTTCTATGGCAACCGACATACCTGCAGGTTCTGCGATATTCACCTTATTCAGAGAAGCAACTTGTGTACTCAACGCAGACAGCTGTGCAGTGATGGATGTGAGAGGATCAACACTGTACACTCCCTTCTTGACTCCCATACGTTCAGACGGCCATTGATAACTATTGATAGTCATTTGTTTAAGCATATCATAGGCCTGAATAGGGTCCTTGGCAAAGATAGTACCTCCAGCAGCAGAATCCACAGACATCCTTGTGGGCGTATTCAACCCATTGTAGAAAAACTCTATTTCTTCCCAATCTGCAAAATTATGATTAGGACAATGCCGTAACAAATCTTTGTAACTTTCCCATGCCTCATATAGCTATTCTGAATCATGCTGTTGAAAGGTACTGATCTCAATCTTCAGCTGGGTTGCCTTGGATGGTGGAAAGAACTTCTCTAAAAATTTCACAGCCATGCCCTCCCAAGTTGTTATGATTCCTAGCGGTAATGACTGCAACCAGCTCCGTGCCTTGTCCCTGAGAGAAAAAGGAAACAAGCGTAAACGTATTATATCCTCAGAAACACCATTTATTTTTACCATATCAGTAATCTCTAAAAAGGTTCGCAAGTGCAAGTGAGGATCAGCTGTGGCGCCTCCATTGAATTTGTGCTACTGAACCATGTTGATTAATGCCGGCTTCAACTCAAAGTTGTTGGAATTAATGGTCCCTCGAGCGATTCCATAATAGTAAGCCTGGATCGTCGGCCTGAAGTGATCTATGATTGGAACTAGAGGAGCTTGTTGTGCTCCTTCTTCATCCATGTTCCTTAATTATTCTTTTCTAATTCTTCTTAAAGCGCGTGCAGTGCGCTCGATCTCCGGATCAAAAAGTAGAGAATTTGCACTTTGAGATCGTCGCATAGACTGCAATTAGAAATTAATTAGTACTTAAAATAAGATGAAATAAAATCTCTAAATTAAAACTTAGACTAATTGGTAAGAAGACTAAACAAAATCAAAAATTACTCCCCGGCAACGGCGCCAAAAACTTGTTGTGAAAAATATTCGCAAAAGTACGAGTGTCAAGTTTTAATATAGTGAAATAGAAAGTGTCGATCCCACAAGGAGTAATTTAAAAATATTCAATACTTGTAATTAAAATAGTCTTAATTTTATCTAGAAAATCAAACTTTGGAAATTTGCTGAAAACTTAAATAAATAGTTTAGAATTATCAAGCTCACTCACACACAAATTTTGAGAAATTATCAATCAGAGAAAAATAGTTCAGAAGTTTTGATTTCACTTGGTCTCGACAATATTCAATTCTAAATAATCTATTTTATAAATTTCTTTCAATTAATAACCAAGAACACCTAGATTATTCTATTTCTCTCTCCCAAGAAACAAATAGAGTGTATCAACTACAGTTTGATTTCAATATCCCTATTAAAAATCTAGATGCAGTGATATTTGTAAAACGATGTTCCTTAAAGGTTCTATTAAAGTTATATACTCTCCCGAGCTATATAAATAATTAACAGTGTAGTTTCTATTGATCCTACCCAAAATCCCCTCTCCCGAGTGCCGGATTCTAAGTAAATATAACAACTCAATTTATGGCCAGTAAATTAAGAAGACATTCAATTCTAAAAACACAATTAATCTATAGAAATTCAATTTATTAAAATCAAAGATTCATGAATATGTCTCAACCAAGCTACGTCAACCTCTAGACTAGAAAAGTTTAGTTCATGCTCAAATTCATAAAAAACCAAATCATGTACAATATCTCAATCATAGAAAACAAATAAGAAGAAATAACAAAGCCATAGTCTTTCTTCCATATCTGGTCGAAAAGTCTTCATTTTCGTTCCAAGTACTCTTCAATTCTCGATCGCAAAATCTCACAAAAGTGCTCTCAAGAATATTGTTTGTATTGGCGGCTGATGGATGGCTCTATGACTCAGAAAAATCCCTTTTATATGACCTATGAATCGTCCAAAATAATCCCAAGAAAACCCCAAAGTTTCCATAAAAACTTGGACTCTAAATCTCCTCACAGACGATGGCGCGGGCGCGCAGGGAACAGGGCGGGCGCGCCTCAAGTTCGCAACTTATTCTTCAAAAATTCTTCAACCGGCGCGGGCGCTCCATTTCAAGCGCGGGCGTGCCTCAAGTTCGAATTCTCTTCTTACAATCCTCATACACACAGCGCGGGCGCGCCTTGGCCTCGATTTTCAGCCTTTTTCTTCTCTTTTCCAACTCTTGATTTCCCTTTAAACTTCCATTTTTAAGGCTTAATTCCACTTAAATGCATCAAAGTCCAAAACATCCTACAAACACAAAAACAACAACCATTTCACGCAATATCTACCAATAAATCTCAAAAGTCAAGTGAAACCATATACAAATCAAGTGCACAAAATGCACTTATCAATCTCTCATGCAAGCTAAGAAGTTGGTGCATGATGGATTTGAGGAATTCTTAGCAAGTGTATCTCTTACAGAGTTGCCAGTACGTCCAGGTATTTCAGATGTGGACTTGGTCAGGGATTTTGAGGATGTGTTTCCGGATAAGGTTGCAGGTATTCCACCAGATATAGAAGTCGAGTTCTCTATCGACTTGATACCAGGTATTGTGCCAATCTCTAAGGCACCGTACAGACTTGCTCCCATAGAAATGAAGGAACTGAAAGAGCAAATTCAAGAGTTGCTTGATAAAGGTTTCATACGCCCTAGCTTCTCTCCATGGGGCGCACTGGTCATCTTTGTGAAAAAGAAGGACGGAAGTCTGAGATTGTGCATAGACTATCGAGGGTTGAATGGTGTAACAGTGAAGAACAAGTACCCACTTCCTAGAATCGAGGATCTCTTTGATCAATTACAATCTTCTATGTTTTCAAAGATTGATCTTTGTTCGGGGTATCACCAGTTGAAGGTGAAGGAGTTTGATGTGTTCAAGACAGTGTTTAGGACTCGTTATGGCCACTACGAGTTCCTTGTGATGCCGTTCGGGATGACGAACGCGCCCGCGTTCTTTATGGATCTTATGAACCGCGTGTTCCATCCATACTTGGATCAGTTTGCCATTGTCTTTATTGACGATATCCTCATTTACTCGAAGGATAAAGAAGAGCATACCCAGCATTTGAGGAAAATTCTAGGAGTACTCCGAGAGCGGAAGTTGTATGCCAAGTTCGACAAGTGAAAATTTTGGTTAAAGAGAATACCATTCTTGGGTCATATTATTTCCAAGGATGGAGTGGAAGTAGATCCTTCCAAGGTTCAAGCAGTGAAGGATTGGTCTGTGCCAAGAAGCGCATCGGAGATTCGCAGTTTCCTCGGGTTGGCCGATTACTATAGGAAGTTTATCAAGGGCTTTTCATCGATTACGGTGCCCTTGACAGCGCTGACCAAGAAGAATGCCAATTTTATTTGGAAGCCAGAGTGTCAAGAGAGCTTTGATGTGTTGAAGGAAGCTCTCACGATAGCACCAGTGTTAGCTATGCCATCTGGAGAGGGAGATTTTGTGGTTTACACTGATGCTTCCAAGTTGGGACTTGGGGCAGTACTTATGCAGCGAGATAGGGTTATCGCTTATGCTTCCAGGCAGTTGAAGGAGCATGAGAAGAACTACCCTACTCATGATTTGGAGTTAGCAGCGGTGGTGTTCGCTCTCAAGATTTGGAGGCACTATCTCTACGAAGAAAAGTGTAAGATATTCACCGACCATAAGAGCCTCAAATACTTCTTCACCCAGAAGGAGTTGAATATGAGACAGCGGAGATGGTTAGAGTTGGTGAAAGACTATGACTGCGATATTATCTACCACCCGGGTAAAGCTAATGTAGTCGCAGATGCATTGAGTAGAAAGTCAGCAGTGATTGCCTATTTGACGGTGTCTAGACCTTTGCAGGATGAGATTCAGAAATTTGGACTAGAGTTCTATGCCGAGGGTAGAGCTCCTAGATTGTCAGCTTTGTCAGTGCAAACTTCGCTGTTTGACCGTATAAGAGTTTCTCAAGCAGTTGATGAGCAGTTGGGTAAGTGGAGACAGAGAGCAGAGGAGAAAGACAGTGGTCTGTATTCTGTAGTTGATGGGATTGTGAAGTTCAGAGGTCGTTTCTGGATTCCCGTAGGTGATTCTCTGCGAGATACTATCATGGGAGAGGCACATACATCGCCGTACTCTATCCACCCAGGGAGTACAAAGATGTATAGGGACCTTCAACAGTTGTACTGGTGGCCAGGCATGAAGCGTGACATCACCCGATTTTTGTCAGAATGTCTAACTTGCCAGTAGGTCAAGACCGAGCATCAGAGACCTGCAGGGTTGCTTAGGCCACTCCCTATCCCAAAGTGGAAATGTGAGAATATTACCATGGATTTTGTTGTTGGCTTGCCGAGGACAGTGAGAGGTTCGGATGCTATTTGGGTTATTGTAGACCGTCTCACTAAGTCGGCGCACTTCTTGCTGTGAGCAAGACCTTCATTATGACTCAGTATGCAGAGTTTTATATCTGGGAGATAGTCTGACTACATGGTATTTCTGTGTCCATAGTGTCTGATAGAGATCCGCGGTTTACTTCGTTATTTTGGAAGAGTCTTCATTCAGCTTTGGGTACGAAGCTTCTGTTTAGTACAACCTTTCACCCGCAGACGGATGGCCAGTCTGAGAGGGTGATTCAGATTTTGGAAGATCTTTTGAGGGCTTGCGCTATTGATTTTTAGGGTAGTTGGAAGTCGAGGCTACCACTAGTGGAGTTCGCTTACAACAACAGTTTTCAGGACACCATTGGTATGGCGCCTTACGAGGCACTCTATGGGAGACCTTGTAGATCACCGGTATTATGGACCGAGATCGGTGAGAGGACAGAGTTTGGACCCGAGATTTTTCAGCAGACTGCTGAAGTTGTAGCCAGGATCCGTTATAGGATGAGGACTGCGCAGAGCAGGCAGAAGAGTTACGCCGATCATAGGAGTAGAGACTTGGAGTTCTCAGTGGGTGATCATGTCTTCATCCGGGTCGCTCCTTTGAAGGGCGTGATGAGATTCGGGAAGAAAGGGAAATTGGATCCGAGGTTCGTTGGACCTTTTGAGATTCTTGATAGAGTGGGGACGTTAACCTGTAGGGTGGCCTTGCCGCCTAATCTGGCTGAAGTACACAACTTCTTCCACGTATCCATGTTGAGGAAGTACATCTCGAATCCTTCTCATGTACTCAACCTTGAGCCTCTTCAGATATTTCCTCATATGGCATATGAAGAGAGACCTGACCGGATATTGGAGAGGCAAGAGAGGAGACTCCGTAAAAAGACTATTCCAATGGTCAAGGTTAAGTGGTTGAATCATTCTGATAAAGAGGCCACTTGGGAGACAGAGGCAGATATTAGGACTCTCTATCCAGAATTATTTGGTAAGTTCTAATTTCGAAGACGAAATTCTTTATTAGGTAGGGAGGAATTGTAGCACCTAAGATTTAACAATTTAAATTCCATGCCTAAAAACTTTCTTATTTATATATATATTTATGATTTTAATTGCTTGGAATTAATTGCTTAAATTTCCTTTAAAGAGTAAGTGCTCAAATATTTTAAGTTCTTTATTATTGAAATTTTTGAGACAGTGGCTTTCGGTTTCGGCGTATGGAGATGGTGGATTTTGGCGGGAAATTCCAAGAATTTCTATTTTAAAAGTTTAGTAGGGAGGTAAGAGGAAAATTTAGAAGGGAATTCAAAAGTTAGGAATTTCCGGGTATCAGAAATCATTTTTCTTAGTATTGCAATATTGGGCTTATTCTTTAACTATTTCGAAATTTAGAATTTTTATAAACCTGGATTAGTAAAACCTAATTTAATATTTTTTATTAGGAGTTTTTAAACTTAGGAATTTTATTAGTGTAAAGTTAGTAGGTAAAAGTTGTACTATAAAGTTGTACTTTTAAAAGCACACGCACACCTACTTTTACATGCTTACACCTATACATATACACACATATACACCCAACATTTTAAAACACTCAACTCATTTTATTGGAAACCCTAGCCACCCAAAATCCACACTAGCCGACTCCCTCTCTCTTTTCTTTTTCCCCTCCCCTTCAATCGGCCGTTTCTCCCCCCTCCAACATTCAGCTGCCGCCGCCCTCCACCACCATTTTCGATGTCGGGAAGCCACCTAGGGAGGTCCTTCTAGCTATGGTTTGAAGTGTTTCGCCCTCTCCCCTTTCCTTGGTTTGAAATTTTGGTAGAAAAGGGTTAAGGCAAGTATATGCAATTTTTGGGCTTTCATTCAAGCTATTTATGTTCTTGCTCTTATCCTCTTGTGATTTTTCGAAATGCTTGTTATTATATGCTTGTAGGGTCTAATTTTTAACAAAATTTCAGTAGGGTTCTTGGGGAAATTTCGAAATTTAGTTGCCATAGCTTTTAAAGAAGTTGCATGATGATTTATGATTGAGGGCATGAAGTATTTTGAATGCAAATGAGTAATTTCGAAAATTCAGTAGTTGCATGCTTAAAATTTCGAATTTTACATGATTATTGGGCTGTATTTGAGGGTTGATTAGTGCATTGTATTGTTTGGCAATTGGTTTCAATTATTGGTCAAGAATCAAGACACAATTGGTGCATGATTTTGACATTTTTTAATTGTGGAGTGGGAGTGGGGTTGAGGGCTTCCTAAGTGCTTGGGATAAGTCCTAAGTGATGTTAATAAAGGTGTTTTGTGGATTGGTATGGAGTAGAGTTAAGGAAAAAGGGTTATGGGGTTGAAACATTGAGTTAGAAGTAAGTTGGGTGTTGTTTTCATTGAGCAGGGGGTTACTGTTCCGGGGCAGGGGAGGTAGTAACCCTGGTCTGGTCATGGCTAGGGCTGGTCCTAGGTCAAGTTCATGTCGTTGTGGTCGCGTCGGTATAAAATGGGCTCGTTTCGGGTAATATTTCATCAAGTTATGGATTTTTGAAGTTAAGGTATTGGTGCAGAATTTTGAGGGCAAAAGTGGGCTGTCCGAATTGGGTTTTTGTTCAGGTTGTATAGGCTGTCAAATGAGGTTGAAGACAGGTCATATGGTTAGTTTGTAGTGTTTTGAGAGTGTCGGTTTGAGCGGTGTCAAATTTGGCTAAGGGATGATAGAGTTAAGGGTTTTACGGTTTGGTTGCTCGGTTTAAGGCAAGGTTGAGGAAAGTAAAGAATAGTTGGGCTTTTAGCTTAGGGGCAGCCACTCAGTCACCTTGTACCCATATTTTTTAGTTGAGTTCCATTTCTTAAGTTGCATATTCATGTGCATGATTTTCGTCTTTGAGCCAAACAATATTTTCAAAGGAAGTCGTTACAAGTTCTTGCATGCTAAGTATTTTGAGTCGAGTCAAGGAAGGAAAGAAAATATTTTTGAACAAAGTGAGTTGATTGTGACTGGACAGGGCAATGTGGGTTGAGGGATGCCTCACCCACTTGCCATAGACGTGTAGTAAGCGGCTGGGAGACATCCCAGCTCCCCTACCAAAAGAGACGTGTAGTTAGCGGTCGGGTTCATCTCGGCTTCCCTACCAAAAAGGAAAGTAAAGGGGCAAATCGCGTCGGGAGAAATCTCGGCGTCTTGCCGGCATAGTGCACTGCAGCCATGTTCATGATCAAAACTTGAGTAACAATTCGAGGATCTAAGTTCTAAAGCAAAAAACAAAATTTAAAGTTTCAAGTATCAGTCGACTCGCCTCAATTTATACAGTTTTATGTTATGCATGTGTTTCAGTTAAGTCAAGAAAGTTCAAAAGTTTCATAGCGTGAGTTGGTGTGAGTTCATACTTGCATGTTGTCTCATTTCCCTTATTTCACGCATGTTTACAGTTTATGTTTCAAAGTATATTATGTATAGTAGTTTGAGTATTTCTTGGAGTATTTTTAAAACCCTTGTTATATCATTGTTTATACTTTCTGGGTCATTAGACTCACTATGCTTGTTTGTTTGCCAGGTGAGGAGGAGTTCGTAGGGACCGAGGGGCAGGGTCCTTGAGGGGAGGTCTCCAGCGGAGCGAGGCCCTACGACCGTTGCTATTTCTTGTTTCCGCACTAGTTTATGATTGTAATAAAGAGTTTAAACTTATGTACTTTTGGTAATGGCCAGGATGTGTTTTTCCTGTGCTTAAATTTCTAAGTCTTGAAATTTTTATCGCTCTTTTTTCGCAACCGTATGGGGTTGCTTTTACTTTCGAAGTTATGATTATCGCAGTGGTTATCTTTTTGCTGCATTTATTGCTTTTGTTAGAATTGTTGTCTGGGCAGGAGGTTTTGCTTACTTACAAACAAGTCATGGCAAATTTTTTTAAAAAAATCCGTATTTCTTTTATTATTTATTTAAGTATAGAGGTTAGTATCGTTTCACTCACCAGTGCTCCGATTTTATCTATTCCATCAGGTACTGGAGGTTTTACCGTCTATTACGATGCTTCTAACCGAGGCTTTGGATGTGTTCTTATGCAGCATAAACATGTGATAGCGTATGCATCAAGGCAGCTGAAGCCGCACGAGACTCGTTATCCGGTTCATGATCTTGAACTCGTTGCGATCGTATTTGCTTTGAATATCTTGCATCACTATCTTTATGGTGAGTCTTTCGAGATCTTTTCTTATCATAAGAGTCTTAATTATTTATTTTCACAGGCATAGCTGAACATGAGATAGAGAAAATGGTTAGATTTGTTGAAGGATTTCGACTGTGAAATCAAATATTACCCGCAAAAGTTGAATGCAGCTGCAGATGCCTTGAGCCAAAAGCTTTGTTTTTTATCTCTTTCTACTATCGGTGTTTCTCAGTTGATCGATGATTATTGCACTTCTGGTTTGGAGTTTGAAACAGATAGGAGGACTATCAGAGTCTCTGCTATTCAAGACGAGCCATAGTTATTTATTTTGATCAAATAAGCACAGAAGTCTGATCCGAGCACTCAGATTTCAGTAGAGAAAGTCAGATCTGGGCATAAGTCTAAATTCCAGGTTAGAGATGATGTTTTGTTTGTGAATAACCGTATTGTTGTGCCCGGTGTTTCGGAGTTGAGGCAGCATATTCTCTGAGAGCCACATTGCGTCGGTTCAGTATTCATCCTGGAGGCCGGAAGATGTACAATGATCTGAAGAATCAGTTTTGGTGGAAGAAGATGAAGAGAGATGTTGTGAGATTTGTATCCCGATGTTTGAACTGTCAGCAGGTGAAAGCAGAGAGGAAGCAACCGGGTGGTCTGTTGCACAGTCTATCTGTTCCTAAATAGAAGTGGGATCACATTTCAATGGATTTCGTCACGAGGCTACCACGATTTGTTCGAGGATGCGATGCTATTTGGGTAGTGATCGACAGATTGACAAAGTCTTCTTGTTTTATTCCATACAGAATGACGTATCGTCACGATTAGATGGCTGAGTTGTATGTTAGCAACGTTGTGAGATTGCATGGTGTGCCGAAGTCGATCATTTCAGACCGAGACCCTAGATTCACTTCGCACTTTTGGCACAGTCTTCAAGAGGCACTTGGTACTTGATTGGATCTGAGTACAGCTTATCATCTTCAGACCGACGAACAGTCAGAGCGGACTATCCAGACGTTAGAGGATATGCTTCTAGAAGTAGTGCTAGACTTTGGCACTAGTTGGCAGAATTCTTTGCCTCTTTTCAAGTTTTCTTACAACAATCATTATCAAGAGAGTATCGGTATGGCACCTTTTGAAGCTTTGTACGGTAAAAAGTGCCGATCTCCTTTGTTTTGGGACGATGTGTCCGAGTCAACTGATTTGGGACCGGATATGCTTAGAGTTATGGCAGAGCAAGTAAAGACCATTCAGACGAGAATGATGTCAGCTCAGGATAGACATGCGAAGTATGCAAATATCAGACACAGACCTCTGAGTTTCGATCAGGGAGACCGAGTATTCCTTAATATTTATCCTTTCGGAGGCACTATTAGATTTGAAAAGAGAGGGAAGTTATCTTCGAGATTCATCGGACCGTATGAGATTCTTGAGAAGTTAGGAAATCTTGCCTACAGGCTTGCACTCCCTCCATCTTTATCTGGCATTCATGACGTTTTTCATGTCTCTATTTTGCAGAAGTATCATCCAGATCCTTTTCATATTCTTCAGCCTGACGAGGCCGAGCTCGACGAGACTCTAAGCTACTCTGAGCGACCGATTCAGATCCTTGATCGGAAGGAGAAGCAGCTCAGAACCAAGTCGATTCCTTTGGTGAAAGTTCAGTGGAGTAGTCACAGAGTCGAGGAAGCGGCTTGGGAGACAGAATCCGACATGAGACAGCGTTTTCCTGAGTTATTCGGATGACATGAGTTCTTCTTACTGTCTTTTGTCCTTTATTCTATCTTATGTGATTGATTCTTATTGATTTCGAGGAGAAATCTCTTCTTAGAGGGGGAGAATTGTAACGCCTCAAATTTATCTTAATTGAGTTTATTTGAGATAATCGAAGATCACAGAATTTAAGAGCTGATTTGATTTTGATCAGGGTCTATTTTGCAATTTTTGGATTTTTTCAAGGACTAAAATGAAAATATAGATTTTATTAGATATTTATAAGGTTTTGACTGGACTTCATCCCTTCCATCACGCCTTCTCCCTCCATTGTTGAGCTCCAAATCGTTTCTTCAAGCTTTCAGATCCCGATTTCCGGTATCACGGCAGCGAGAGCTTCGTTCTATCGTAAGTATTTCTCCGATCAGTTATACTTCTATTTTTGGATGTTGTTAGAATCGATTGAGTTTCGGTTATGTCGTTCTTGAGATAGTTTTATCGATTATTCTCAATCGGTTTTGAAATAGAGCGTCGTTCGGATTTGTTATTATTTTTGGAAGCCTAATTCGAAAAAGTGGATTTTGAGATGTGTTTAATTTGATTTTTATTTGATGTTTTAGCATTGGTTTGAGTTGTTTGCAATTCTATATTGCTGTCTGTGTTTTCGGTTTGATCAGTATATAGCCGTTATGCCGCCGATTTGAGTTTTGGGATTTTGAACTATTTGAGTTGTTGAACTTTGGCTATTGGGTTTGTTCGTCGTTGTTGATCTTCTTTTGCCTCCGTACAGATTCTTTTGAAGTTTGTTGAGCCCAGAGTTAGAAGAATTCGAACGTCAAAGAGTTGGACGAAGAGCGGTAAAGAGTTTACCTTGAGCCTTTGTTGTTTTAGGTTGTATGGGTTTTTATATAACCTCTTTTGTAGCTTATCCAGAGTTTGAGTCATTCGAGTTGAAAGGTACAAGCAGACATCGTTTCAGCGGGATAGCACACTCAAGACAGTTGGTTCTTGATTTTTCCTTAAATCACATACTTGCATCAATACTTGTTCTAGAATGGAGAACTTGTATTTTGTTTTTTGAACTTTTGTTATATGGCTTAATGCTTTACGTTTTTATTATGCATTCATCTCGAGCCTAAATCTTTGATTTTCAGCGGGCTGTACGCCCTTTTTGTTAAACGTTTTGGGGGCTATAATCGAGTGGCCTGGGTTTAGAAGTTCACCTAGTGTCAGCATACTCCTTGTAGTCGAACCAAAGTCTAGAGGATGGATATACATGGCACCACCTCGATCGGGAAAGTCGATGAGTTGTTACGTGATCTCATCCTCGGGATCCCAAAAGCATAGCAGCAATCCTTTGTTTATCAGAGTTGATATCCCGATTTTAAAGACATGCATTTCATTCATATTAACATTGAATATGCTGTCTTTATTTTAAGTTATTAAGATAATACTTGTTATTGAATGTTATGTTGCTTTTATTGGGAATATCATTCTCACCGGAGTTATCCGGTTGTTGCTTTGTTTTGTATGTGTACTTGGAAACAGGTGGGGTAGGATCGAGTCAGAGGAGGCTTGGTTAGCTTTGAGATCAAGCAATAAAAGTGAGACTCGGTTTAAAAGTCGAATCAGCATGTCAAGCTAGTTTATGTTTTGAAGCATGTTTAAAACTCGAACTTGTTGATGTTTGTAGTATCTAATATTCGAATATTGAGGATTGAATGTTGTCGTTGCATGTATTATATTTCTTCGTGATATATTGAATGGATATTGGAGTTGAGTTGGTAAGCTTATTTTCTGGAAAATTGGTTCAGGGTTTCCCTCGCTCGATCGGTAGAGTTTGACCGATCGAGCGAGCAGTCTGTAGCCTCCTTGCTATTTTTCAAAAACCTTGCCCGCTCGATCGGTTGAGTTTTTCCGATCGAGCGGAGCTACTCCTTGAGGCGGACATCAGAGTTTAGCAAGTTGCTCGCTCGATCGGTCGAGTTTTACCAATCGAGCGAGACACTGTTCATTTTAAATTTTTTTTCTTTTATTGATTTTTAATCTTGAATCTTGTATGCTTAATTACTGTTTAATCTGATATTAGATGTTTAGAAGCGAGGTCTCACAAAATATCTTAGATACTGACCATGCATATCTTGTTCGATCTCCCACGAAGCTTCCTCAATCATTTGGTTACCTACCTTGAATTCCAAGTCTCTACGCCGCTGGTCAGCATAGCTTTTCTGTCGACTCTGAGCTGTCAACATTCTGTCTTTGATCTTTGTTATCAAGCTCACTTTCTGAGCCACTAACTCGGGTCCCAACATAGATCTCTCTCCAACTTCAACTCATTGCAAGGGAGTCCTACACCACCTCCCGTATAACACCTCTACCTCATATGAATCAAGTTCAATTATAGAGGCTCTCAAAAATCTTATCTATTGAATGCAGGCTTACATTTCTAGCTCCCAAATATCAGTGTCCTAATAACCTTGCTTCCGCTGCGTGCTCTGATAAAAAAATATTTTATCGTTCTCATGTGCCATTCTAATCTCAATCAAGACTATCTTTATAAACTTCCTTTGCTAAGCAAAACTTAAAGAGAACCATTGCAGCTTACTTATGATCCACTATAACCCAAATTTTATATTGTTACACACTTAGTAGTACCATAAGTGAGAGTCCAAATACATGCTTATATCAACTCATAAATAAAACCCAAAAGTTAACCCTAATGTTCATCTTCCAAACAACAACGATTGCATCATACCACAAAATCTATTTACAAATCATGATCCTGTATTAGAACTGTGCAATTTCTCAACATGTTGCTGCTAAATATTCCCTCTCCTGAAGGCAAGGACACCCTATAACCCGAAACCAGACTATCTTAAACTACCCCAACTTAGCAACAAAACTTGCAGATACAAATGCGTAGCACCCTGATATGAATCTAGAAGGCTATCAAAGATTCATATTGTTCCAAGATTTTTCTCATAATTTGCCATCGAGATTAGAAGGAATTGAGATCCATGACAATCAAGTTGGGGAGCAAAGGAGCCAAGTTGGAATGCATGGAGCTCGAGGTGGAGTACTGAAATTTATTGGAAACTCTAAAGAGATCAAAATCCGATCTAACCGTTCAGAATGTAGATTAATAGCTTATAAAGCTACAGTCCAAATTTCACCCCGATCCGACGGCTAGAACTCGAGATATAAATTTTGCAAGAATTTTACACAAAATTAGAGCTCAGCAGCACCCCAGCGCCCAACTTTCAGCGTCCCAGCGCCAGTTCGAGATTTACACACACTCGGCATGTAGTGTGTGTTTTCGGATTTTTTAGTATTTTTTATTATTTTGAGTATTTTTATTATTTTGAGTATCAGAGCTTATTAGGAAACTTTAAGATGATATCTTTTTGATATCTTTTGTATTATTTTGCTTTATATTTTATCATTTTGTAGTTGTATTATAAATGCAACATATACATTCATTATTGAGAATATAATAGAATGAAAATTATGGAAATTGATTTTTATCAATTATAATTCTTTCTAGAATTATGGCAAAGCTTTGCTTTGTGTATCAAATCAAACTTATCAAAGTTCATAGTTTTGTGGCGTTTGTCAATTGATTATCTTCGTGGATTGTCAGAAACAAGTTTTCTGAAGGTTTCATTGTGATTAATTGTTTATCTTGTGATTATATGTTGCTAGTTTCGTTGCAAACTAGAGGTGGATATCCAAACTTACTTGTGTCAAAAATATTGGGACAACACAATTGAATCTTTTTTTATTGAATTGAGGGTGCGATTCATTTATAATCATGTTTGTTTTTCATGCCATCCAAGATTCCTATCATTTGGTATCAAAGCTTATGGTTTCTTTGATCCAAGTAAGTCGTATCTTTTTGTTTTATTCTTCGTTCTTCGTGTTTTTCGTTCTTGTTCTTTCATTCTTTGTTGAGTCTTCTCTTTGTCGAATTTCTGTTTCGTTTATGTCTATCTTGTTGCTCAAGTTTTTTGTATCTTGTGCTGCAAGTTATTTTATGAAAAAAAAAATTAAAAAAAAAAAAGAGGATTTAGAAATTGGTGAGAAAAAAAAAAAGAGGAGAAAAGAAGCGAGAAAACTTGTGGCTAAATTTTTTACAGGTCAAGGACAAGATTTGAGGACAAATCTTTTTAAAGAAGGGAGTCTGATATGAATCTAGAAGACTATAGAAAATTCATATTGTTCCAAGATTTTTCTCATAATTTTCTATCGAGATTAGAAGGAATTGGGATTCATGACAACCAAGTTAGGGAGCAAGGGAGCCAAGTTGGAATGCATGGAGCTCGAGGTGGAAGACTGAAATTTATTGGCAAATCTAAAAGATCAACATCCGATCTTCATCGTTGAGAATGTAGATTAAGAGCTTATAAAAATACAGTCCAAATTTCAGCCCGATCCGATGGCTAGAACTCGAGATATGAATTTTCCAAGAATTCTGCACGAAATTAGAGCTCAACAGCGCCCCAGAGCCCAATTTTGAGCACCTTTGGGATTTACACACACTCGGCGTGTAGTGTATTTTTTGGATTTTTTTAGTATTTTTTATTATTTTGAGTATTTTTTATTATCTTGAGTATTCTAAGCCTATTAGACAACTTTTAGATGATATCTTTTTTATATCTTTTGTATTATTTTGCTTTATTTTATATAATTTTATAGTTTTATTATAAAACAACATATACATTCATTATTGAGAATATAATAGAATGAAAATTATGGAAATTGATTTTGATCAATTATAATTTTTTTCTAGAATTATGAAAAAGTTTTGCTTTGTGTATCAAATCAAACTTATCAAAGTTCATAGCTTTGTGGCGTTTGTCAATTGATTATCTTCGTGGATTGTTAGAAACAAGTTTTCTGAAGGTTCCGTTGTGATAAATTATTTACCTCGTGATTATCTGTTTCTAGTTTCGTTGTAAACTAGAGGTGTTGGAAAATGCGGCGATCAGATCAATTAGGATTGATACCCGGTGCAGCGGAAGTTTAAAATTTTTATATGGAACGATTCCATAGTGGGTATCAACCTTACGATTAAATTGTGTGTGTAAAAATTAAATAACGATTATAAATTTTTACCTCCAATCTCGAAGCGAGATTATGGACACCAACAGATTGCTCTGCTCTTGTTGTATATCCCTGGAACTGATGGACGAACTGTTCTTCAATCAGGTCCACGAACGGATATTTAATCCCTCTGATAGATTGCACTAGAAAATCTATCAGAAGTTTCTACGAAGAGATTAACGAATTTGATCCGTTAAACCAGACTGCAATTCAAAATTCACAGACTGGATTTTATCGAGCAGAGGGGAGAGGGGTCAGCCACTTCAGAGAAAATTACTAGGGTTTTTCGAAAACTTTGTGACCTGTTCTATGCAATTTCTGTACTGCAATAACTTATTTATAATGTAGGCCACTAACAGCTTAGGGCCCATTAGTCATAAGTTCAAGCCCGACAAGCAAAGCCCGCATGTTCAGAAATTAATATAAAATTCATCGTGACTCCGATTGATAAACCGATTTCATCAATGTGCACAGAAACCATTTCTGCACCTTTTAAAGTCAAGATAAATTTTTCTGAATCCGAATTCAGTGGTTTTCAAAAATGCCCATCCCTATGTCATTTTAGGAAATCTTACTCCTCTACTCTTAATTAAGAAGTCCAACTTCTTTGTTCATTAAATTTAACTCTTTAAATTTAACTATCTCAACGGGGATTAAAAATCCATTACTCTGTGTGACCCTCAATGGTTCAGGGATACAGCTAGCCGTGGGCTCACAACTCCTTGTGACTCGGAACAACAATTTCCGACTTGCCCATCGAATCATGGTATGAGCGCCTAGCAACATCGCCCCATGATTCCCTAGGTATCACTGATAGTGCCTGCAAGAACCAATAGATTTTGGTTAGCGTACAGTACGGTCCCTTCATCCATATATCCCGATCGAATCAACAACCATTGGTATATCGAGAGTCGTTCGAGATTCGATAACTATGCAATACATCTTGAAGATCAAATAGTGACATCGCATGTGCTACTAAGAAACCATTTCTTAAACCACATCATGTACTCTGGCCAGAGATTCGTCACACTAATATCTCCTCAGATCGCATAGGATATCCACACTCGCAAGTATGTGGTGAATCCTTGACAACAAAGCATCGACTCCTATATGTGTTGTAACTGTACCCAATCCCGACACCTGATGACCCCAATAGAGTCGGTAAACGAGTCAAAGCATAGTACTAGCATATAGAGTCTCAATGATGTTTCAAGTAGTAAGGACTAATGGTGTACAACCAAAACCGCGGACTATATCCACTCGATAAGTGATAACCACTTGGAAAGTCCGGATAGGGTAGTTCGATCATTCATCATATGAATATCCATTTGCATGCTTCAAACATCTCTATGTCCCTTACCAATGAAACGTGGTACTCCGCATCGCAAATGCTAGTCTCAAACTCGAGCGATCCTTATCCTTATTATCGGACGGCTCAATCGACTAGGAACAGTTTAGAATATACAGTGACTATAAGATGTGTTTCATGATAGACATCTCCATGTTCTACCACATCTTACATACACTATAGTATATTCAAGGTCTTTATCAAAACAACAATAGTATATCACAATATAACAATATGAAGAAAGATAAAGTCATTGCCATTAATAAAAGTGTAAATAATATTAAACAAAAGATTGTTTATACAAAGAGTCATCAAAGCCCTTAGCCACAAGTTGGCTCACCGGGCACCTACTCTTTCAATCTCCCACTTGCCCTAAAGCCAACTAGTCATACTACGTTGACCCATTGCTTCGCGATGTTTGTCAAATAATGGTCCTGGAAAGGGCTTAGTAAGTGGATCAGCGATATTGTCTGCAGAGGCCACTCTTTCGACAGTGATGTCTCCTCTTTCCACAATCTCCCGGATGATGTGGTATTTCCTCAGTACGTGTTTGGATCTTTGATGAGACCTTGGTTCCTTTGCTTGAGCAACGGCACCCGTGTTGTCACAGTACACCGGGACTGGACCAACAAATTCAGGAATGACGCCCAACTCTTGGACGAACTTCCTCATCCAAACGGCCTCTTTAGCAGCAGCTGATGCTGCAATGTATTCAGCCTCAGTGGTGGAATCCGCTGTGGTGTCCTGCTTGGAACTCTTCCAAGAGACAGCACCGCCATTGAGCATGAACACAAATCCAGAGGTTGACTTCGAGTCATCCACGTCACTTTGGAAGCTAGAGTCGGTATAGCCTTCCAATTTTAGTTCTCTTCCTCCATATACCATGAACATATTCTTAGTCCTTCGTAAGTACTTAAGAATGTCCTTCACGTCTTTCCAATGCATTTGACCGGGATTAGCTTGATATCTGCTCGTGACACTCAGAGCAAATGCTACATCCGGTCTGGTAGATATCATCCCATACATGATACTACCTATGGCTGACGCATATGGTACATGTGTCATTTTCTCTATCTCTTCATCCGTCTTGGGACACATAGACTTGGATAGAGAAACTCCATGACACATGGGTAGATGTCCTCTCTTGGACCCATCCATTGAAAACCGTTTCAATATGGTGTCGATGTAGGTTGATTGAGTGAGTCCTATCATTCTCTTAGATCTATCTCTATAGATCTGTATCCCAAGAATATAGGATGCCTCACCCAAATATTTCATCGAGAATCTACCTGATAACCATATCTTTGTTGACTGCAACATTGTAAGAGTGGGTGCCCAGTGAGCCAACTGTGTGGCTTTGGGCTTTGATGACTCTTTGTATAAACAATCTTTTGTTTAATATTATTTACACTTTTATTAATGGCAATGACTTTATATTACTTCATATTGTTATATTGTGATATACTATTGTTGTTTTGATAAAGACCTTGAATATACTATAGTGTATGTAAGATGTGGTAGAACATGGGGATGTCTATCATGAAATACATCTTATAGTCACTGTATATTCTAAAACCGTTCCTAGTCGATTGAGCCGTCCGATAATAAGGATAAGGATCGCTCGAGTTTGAGACTAGCATTTGCGATGCGGAGTACCACGTTTCATTGGTAGGGAACATGGAGATGTTCGAAGCATGCAAATGGATATTCATAGGATGAATAATCGAACTACCCTATCCGGACTTTCCAAGTGGTTATCACTTATCGAGTGGATGAAGTCCGCGGTTTTGGTTGTACACCATTAGTCCTTACGACTTGAAACATCATGGAGACTCTATATGCTAGTGCTGTGCTTTGACTCGTTTACCGACTCTATGGGGGTCATCAGGTGTCGAGATTGGGTACAGTTACGACACATATAGGAGTCAATGCATTGTTGTCAAGGATTCACCACATACTTGCGAGTGTGGATATCCTATGCGATCTGAGGAGATATTAGTGTGACAAATCTCTGGCCAGAGTACTTGATGTGATTTAAGAAATGGTTTCTTAGTAGCACATGCGATGTCACTAATTTGATCTTCAAGATGTATTGCATAGTTATCGAATCTTGAGCGACTCTCGATATACCAATGGTTGTTGATTCGATCGGGATATATGGATGAAGGGACCATACTGTACGCTAACCAAAATCTACTGGTTCTTGTAGGCACTATCAGTGATACCTAGGGAATCATGGGGCGATGTTGCTAGGCGCTGTACCTTGATTCGTTGGGCAAGTCGGAAAGTGTTGTTTCGAGTCACAAGGAGTTGTGAGCCCACGGCTAGCTGTATCCCTGAACCATTGAGGGTCACACAGTGTAATGGAGTTTTAATCCCCGTTGAGATAGTTAAATTTAAAGAGTTAAATTAATAAACTAAGGAGTTGGACTTCTTAAATAAGAGTAAGGGAGTAGGATTTCCTAAAATGACATAGGGATGGACATTTTTGGAAACCACTGAATTCGGATTCAGGAAAATTTATTTTGACTTTAAAATGTGCAGAAATGGTTTCTGTGTACATTGGTGAAATCGGTTCATCAATCGGAGTCACGATGAATTTTATATTAATTTCTGAACGTGCGGGCTTTGCTTGTCGGGCCCTAGCTTATGACTAATGGGCCCTAAGGTGTTAGTGGCCTGTATTATAAATAAGTTATTGCAGTACAGAAATTAAACATAACAGGTCATAATTTTTGAGACAGGATTTTCGAAACCCTAGCCTCCTCTCAAAAGAAATCGGCCGAACCCTCCCCCTCTGTCAGAGAAAATTTCGGTCTGTGATTTTGAATCGCAGTCAGGAATAACGAATCAGATTCGTTTAATCTCTTCGCAGAAAAACTTCTGATAGATTTTCTAGTGCAATCTGTCAGAGGGATTTAAACCCCATTCGTGGACCTGATTGAAGGAGTTCATCAGTTCCTGGGAGATACAAGAAGCGCAGAGAAATCTGTGTGGTGTCCAATAATCTCGCTTCGAGATTGAAGGTAAAATTTAATAATTTTTATTTAAATTTTACACACACTTATAATTTAATCGTTGAACGGTTGATACCCACAATATGGAATTGTTCCATAATAAAATTTTTTAAACTTCCGCTGCACCGGGTATCAATCGTGATTGATCTGAACGCCAGTTTTTTCCAACAGTGGTATCAGAGCCAGGTTGCTCAGATCAAACGATTGAATTAATCAATTGTACAAAATTTTTGAGTCTCGGTTTTTGAAACAAAATAAATATTTTTAAATAAAATTTTTTTTTTTCGGGGCAAAACCCGGGCAGCGATTGGATCGCTGCCCGGAGGGGGCGGCGATGGTCGCTGCCCCCGGGGGAGGCGCACGGCGCCGCCCAAAGGGGGCGCACGGCGCTGCCCAGGGCGGCGCACAGCGCCGCCCAGCGGCGGCGCCAGGCGCCGCCAGGGCAGCAATTGTTGCTGCCCTAAGGGGGCAGCCGGGCTGCCCCCGGCCCGCGCCCCGGGTGCGGGCCGGCCCGGGAGTGTCCCGGGCGGCCCGCGGGAAAATTTATATTTTTATTAAAAATTAATTTTAATATGTTAAAATTTTATTTTTGGTCCGGTCAAAAATTGTTTTTGATTGGTTCACGAGATTTCGGATCGAATTGTTCGAGTCCGTAAATTTTAAAATTGATTTTGGATAAATTTGAATTTTTGGAAAATTTTAATGTTTTATCCGTAAATTGAATTTTGAAATCAATTATTTTGGTACAATTGATGATAAGATATGATCTTATGATATATTGAGTAAAATATGATTTTATTTGTAAAATTGGATTTTATAGATAAAATATGATTTTATTTGATATAGAGATAAAATATGATTTTATATGTGAAATGAGATTTTATATATAAAATATGATTTTATCTTGTTTAAATTTGAATTGCCACTGCATGTTATCCAATAAATTAATTTTGAATTAAATGTTATTGGATAAGGATGATCGATTGCCATGACCAATTTTGTAGGTGTATGTTAGGAATTTACATTTTGTTTTTATTGTTGTTGGTTTTATTAATGGGCCTGGTTTATGGCCCGATATGAATGTCATATGTAATAAAAGTGGGCTTGGTTTATAGCCCGTTCCCACCCCTAAAAATGTATCCCCTACTTGTCATTGTTATTTATTGTAAATACATTAGATTTAGTGGGAGATCAAGATTTGAAGACGGTGGGCCCAGCAGACAATAAAGACTGAAGAAATGTAAATTGGAAGCACATGTAATAGGATTGCATTGCATACTGCATATCACCTAGGATTGGACTAAGACCCGTGATTGGCAACCACGGGTCAATTAGAAATGGAATCGATCATCCTATATAATATATGATATTATGATTGTATGCATGTTTTAGACATAATTGCGTGAATCCGGCAAGCATGCAATAAAATGATTATGATGAGACAAATTTTTATAATTAAAAATCCCTCATTTTAAATATGATTTAAAATTTATATCAAGATAAATAAAGGAAATTTAAATTTGTTTAAATGTTCCCACCTTCCATCAACGGTCAATGTATGTGATGCTACCCGCGGATACGGTCCGGCTCATATTATTGGGGGGGCCCGTCCGTCGGAAAGCTGTACATTGGATCGACAAATGTTGTAAGTTGGGTGGAACTCCCATGGGATCGGCTCATATTATTGGGGGATCCACATGGCGACCGTCCATCACAACTTAATATTGATGGGTCATCTTGACATGTCACTTTAAACGGCGTCATATTATTGGGCCCTTATTGGACATGAGGTAAACACATGGGGGTTGCTTTGGAAGCAATTGGGCACTACCTTTTGAGAATTATGGTTGGCTGATATTATTCGGGACCATAAGTTTGTCAATTGGGCTCCATGTTCTCACTAAGGAAAAAGTTTCCCGTTTTCACTAGAGGGTGGTGAAATCGTTAAAATAGTGGGAGTGAGATTCATAAAATTAAATTCGCCTATTTTATGTCTTAGTAAATTGTTAAACAATCATTGATATATGTCTGTTTTTCTTTTCAGTATTTCATACAATGAATTCGCGAAATCCATTATTCTCGATCCTCGAACAAAACAAGTTGACTGGCGCCAACTATACGGAATGGTTCCGGAAGTTGAAGATTGTCTTAACTTCGGAGAAAATGCTCTACGTGTTAGAGAAAGCACCTCCGAAGGAAGCACCAGCTGACATAAGTCCGGAGGAATTGGCCAAACTTGATGCATGGTGTGACCATGACATCAAGACCAAATGCTATATGCAAGCCTCGATGTCTGATGAACTCCAGAGGCGATTTGAGGACACGGTGAATGCTGCTGACATTCACACGCAACTCAAGGAACTTTTTGGGGCTCAGTCGAGGGCTGAAAGGTTCGCTACTGTTAAGGAGTTGATGACGTGCCGCATGTGTGAAGGGACTTCGGTCCGTGATCATGGGGTACGAGTGATTTGGCTCATACAGAAGTTGGCGACCCTAGATTTGGTGTTGGAGCATGAACTCAATGTGGATTTATTGCTTCTGTCTCTTCCTTCTTCATTTGATGGATTTGTGATAAATTTTAATATGAACAAGATAGAGGCCACCCTTGAAGAGATGGTCAATATGCTCGTTACATATGAATCCACACTTAAGAAGGATAAGCCAGCTTTCTTGGTGGGCTCCTCATCTTCTGCGAAGAAGGGGCCAAGTATGAAGGGCAAGAAACGTTCTACCCCACCCAAGAAAGTCGAGCCCGAGAAGAAGCAAAAGACAAAGGCTTCAAACAATGGAAAATCCAAGGATGTTTGCCATTACTGCAAGAAGCCGGGTCATTGGAAGCGCAACTGCAAGGAATATCTTGAGCAGTTGGGAACTGCAAAGGGTATGTTCTATATTGAAATAAACATGTCACTTAATACAACTTCTTGGGTATTGGATACCGGATGTGGATCTCACATTTGCAATGATTTGCAGGTGATGACAAGAAGTCGCAGGCTTAGAATGGGTGAGACCCAGCTGAGGCTCGGGAATGGTTCCAGAGTTGAAGCTACGGCCATTGGAGATGTTTGTTTGACTTTGCAGAACGGTTTTAAATTATTGTTAAGAGATGTTTTATTTGTGCCAGATTTAATTAAAAACATTATTTCTATTTCTATGCTTGATAGAGATGGTTATTCTTGCAATATTGTGAATGGGATTTGCAATATTTACAAGAATGAATGTTTAATTGGAAATGGACAACTTGAAAACGATCTATACAACTTAAAACTAAAAGACGTTCCAGTGAATTATGTTGATAAACCGGCGACAACAAACAAAAGGAAAATCGATAGTCAAAACCGGCAAACCTTTGGCATGCTAGGCTAGGTCATATTTCCTCAAGAAGGATGAACAAGCTAGTGGGAGAGGGCATGTTTGATATGTCTGATATTAATTCTCTACCTACTTGTGAATCCTGCCTAAAAGGAAAAAATGACTAAATCTCCTTTTAAGG
Organism: Henckelia pumila; assembly: GCF_033568475.1. Taxonomy (NCBI): domain Eukaryota; kingdom Viridiplantae; phylum Streptophyta; class Magnoliopsida; order Lamiales; family Gesneriaceae; genus Henckelia; species Henckelia pumila. The sequence goes on from NC_133122.1 coordinate 74,208,589, forward strand.
GGAAACCTGAGCGTAGTCAGAATCTGTTGGATTTGATCCATACAGATGTTTGTGGTCCATTTAGAGTAGGGACTCAACATGGCCACACCTACTTCATTACCTTTACTGATGATTATTCAAGGTATGGGTATTTATATTTAATGAAATATAAGTCTGAAGCATTTGAAAAGTTCAAAGAATTCAGGGCTGAAGTAGAAAACAAGCTAGGTAAAAGTATTAAAGCACTTCGATCGGATCGAGGTGGAGAATACTTGAGTACCGAGTTTTTGGACTATCTGAAAGAGAATGGGATTCTCTCTCAGTGGACTCCTCCTATGACACCACAGCTTAATGATGTATCGGAGCGTCGTAATCGAACTTTGTTGGACATGGTTCGATCTATGATGAGCTTCACTGAGCTTCCACCTTCGTTTTGGGGCTATGCGCTTGAAACGGCGGTATTGTTGTTGAACAACGTCCACACTAAAGCAGTGGACAAAACACCATACGAGTTATGGAATGGCAAAGCTCCTAAGTATTCGTACTTGAGGATTTGGGGATGTCCTGCTTACGTGAAGCGGACAGTGGGAGATAAGTTGGATAGTCGATCCAGCTTATGTTATTTTGTAGGGTATCCGAAGAATTCAATCGGATATTATTTCTATTATCCTGCTGAAACAAAGGTGTTTGTTTCTAGGAATGCCACCTTCTTGGAGAAGGAGTTCTTATTGGATAAGAAAGGCGAGATGATGGAACTCGAAGAAGTTCGAGAAGAACCCGAAATACAAAATAACGATCCTACACCTCAGGAACCATTGCTGGACACGCCTGCACCTAGAAGATCCGAAAGGACTTCTAGACCTCCAGTTCGATATGGTCTTCTTCTTGAAGGGGATCAAGATGAACCCGACATTGGATGTGATCCAAGAAACTTCAAGGAAGCAATTTCTGATGCGGATTCGAATTTATGGCTTGAAGCTATGCAGTCAGAATTGGATTCGATGCATACAAACCAAGTTTGGTCTTTAGTAGATCCTCCCGATGGAATTGTTCCAATAGGGTGTAAATGGATCTACAAGAGAAATCTTGGGCCTGATGGTAAGGTATTGACCTACAAGGCGCGATTGGTGGCGAAAGGTTATACTCAAAGGCAAGGAGTTGACTATGATGAAACCTTTTCACCAGTTGCAATGTTCAAGTCCATAAGAATCCTGATTGCCATAGCTGCATGGTATGACTATGAGATATGGCAAATGGATGTGAAGACTGCTTTTCTTAATGGAGACATTAAGGAAGAAATCTATATGAAGCAGCCTGAGGGGTACACATCCATGGGAAGCGAGCATAAGGTATGCAAGCTTCAGAGATCAATTTATGGTCTAAAACAAGCATCAAGAAGTTGGAACCAGAAATTTGATGAAACAATAAAAGATTTTGGTTTCATCAAGAACCCGGAGGAACCTTGCGTGTACAAGAAAGTAGTTGAGGATGCGGTGACATTCTTAGTACTTTATGTTGATGACATCCTACTCATTGGGAATGATGTAGGGATGTTGCAGTCAACAAAGATATGGTTATCAGGTAGATTTTCGATGAAGGATTTGGGAGAGGCATCCTACATTCTTGGGATACAGATCTATAGAGATAGGTCTAAGAGAATGATAGGACTCACTCAATCAACCTACATCGATACCATATTGAAACGGTTTTCAATGGATGGGTCCAAAAGAGGACATCTACCCATGTGTCATGGAGTTTCTCTATCCAAGTCTATGTGTCCCAAGACTGATGCAGAGATAGAGAATATGACACATGTACCATATGCGTCAGCTATAGGTAGTATCATGTATGGGATGATATCTACCAGACCGGATGTAGCATTTGCTCTGAGTGTCACGAGCAGATATCAGTCTAATCCTGGTCAAATGCATTGGAAAGCCGTGAAGGACATTCTTAAGTACTTGCGAAGGACTAAGAATATGTTCATGGTGTATGGAGGACGAGATCTCAAATTGGAAGGCTATACCGACTCTAGCTTCCAAAGTGATGTGGATGACTCGAAGTCAACCTCTGGATTTGTGTTCATGCTCAATGGCGGTGCTGTCTCTTGGAAGAGTTCCAAGCAGGACACCACAGCGGATTCCACCACTGAGGCTGAATACATTGCAGCATCAGCTGCTGCTAAAGAGGCCGTTTGGATGAGGAAGTTCGTCCAAGAGTTGGGCGTCATTCCTGAATTTGTTGGTCCAGTCCCGGTGTACTGTGACAACACGGGTGCCGTTGCTCAAGCAAAGGAACCAAGGTCTCATCAAAGATCCAAACACGTACTGAGGAAATACCACATAATCCGGGAGATTGTGGAAAGAGGAGACATCATTGTCGAACGAGTGGCCTCTGCAGACAATATCGCTGATCCGCTTACTAAGCCCTTGCCAGGACCATTGTTTGACAAACATCGCGAAGCAATGGGTCTACGTAGTATGACTAGTTGGCTATAGGGCAAGTGGGAGATTGTAAGAGTGGGTGCCCAGTGAGCCAACTGTGTGGCTATGGGCTTTGATGACTCTTTGTATAAACAATCTTTTGTTTAATATTATTTACACTTTTATTAATGGCAATGACTTTATATTACTTCATATTGTTATATTGTGATATACTATTGTTGTTTTGATAAAGACCTTGAATATACTATAGTGTATGTAAGATGTGGTAGAACATGGGGATGTCTATCATGAAATACATCTTATAGTCACTGTATATTCTAAAACCGTTCCTAGTCGATTGAGCCGTCCGATAATAAGGATAAGGATCGCTCGAGTTTGAGACTAGCATTTGCGATGCGGAGTACCACGTTTCATTGGTAGGGAACATGGAGATGTTCGAAGCATGCAAATGGATATTCATAGGATGAATAATCGAACTACCCTATCCGGACTTTCCAAGTGGTTATCACTTATCGAGTGGATGAAGTCCGCGGTTTTGGTTGTACACCATTAGTCCTTACGACTTGAAACATCATGGAGACTCTATATTCTAGTGCTGTGCTTTGACTCGTTTACCGACTCTATGGGGGTCATCAGGTGTCGAGATTGGGTACAGTTACGACACATATAGGAGTCAATGCATTGTTGTCAAGGATTCACCACATACTTGCGAGTGTGGATATCCTATGCGATCTGAGGAGATATTAGTGTGACAAATCTCTGGCCAGAGTACTTGATGTGATTTAAGAAATGGTTTCTTAGTAGCACATGCGATGTCACTAATTTGATCTTCAAGATGTATTGCATAGTTATCGAATCTTGAGCGACTCTCGATATACCAATGGTTGTTGATTCGATCGGGATATATGGATGAAGGGACCATACTGTACGCTAACCAAAATCTACTGGTTCTTGTAGGCACTATCAGTGATACCTAGGGAATCATGGGGCGATGTTGCTAGGCGCTTTACCTTGATTCGTTGGGCAAGTCGGAAAGTGTTGTTCCGAGTCACAAGGAGTTGTGAGCCCACGGCTAGCTGTATCCCTGAACCATTGAGGGTCACACAGTGTAATGGAGTTTTAATCCCCGTTGAGATAGTTAAATTTAAAGAGTTAAATTTAATGAACTAAGGAGTTGGACTTCTTAAATAAGAGTAAGGGAGTAGGATTTCCTAAAATGACATAGGGATGGACATTTTTGGAAACCACTGAATTCGGATTCAGGAAAATTTATTTTGACTTTGAAATGTGCAGAAATGGTTTCTGTGTACATTGGTGAAATCGGTTCATCAATCGGAGTCACGATGAATTTTATATTAATTTCTGAACGTGCGGGCTTTGCTTGTCGGGCCCTAGCTTATGACTAATGGGCCCTAAGGTGTTAGTGGCCTGCATTATAAATAAGTTATTGCAGTACAGAAATTAAACATAACAGGTCATAATTTTTGAGACAGGATTTTCGAAACCCTAGCCTCCTCTCAAAAGAAATCGGCCGAACCCTCCCCCTCTGTCAGAGAAAATTTCGGTCTGTGATTTTGAATCGCAGTCAGGAATAACGAATCAGATTCGTTTAATCTCTTCGCAGAAAAACTTCTGATAGATTTTCTAGTGCAATCTGTCAGAGGGATTTAAACCCCATTCGTGGACCTGATTGAAGGAGTTCATCAGTTCCTGGGAGATACAAGAAGCGCAGAGAAATCTGTGTGGTGTCCAATAATCTCGCTTCGAGATTGAAGGTAAAATTTAATAATTTTTATTTAAATTTTACACACACTTATAATTTAATCGTTGAACGGTTGATACCCACAATATGGAATTGTTCCATAATAAAATTTTTTAAACTTCCGCTGCACCGGGTATCAATCGTGATTGATCTGAACGCCAGTTTTTTCCAACAAACATCTCTACATCATTCCCAATGAGTAGGATGTCATCAACATAAAGTACTAAGAATGTCACAGCATCCTTAACTACTTTCTTGTGCACGCATGGTTCCTCCGGGTTCTTGATGAAACCAAAATCCTTTATTGTTTCATCAAATTTCTGGTTCCAACTTCTTGATGCTTGTTTTAGACCATAAATTGATCTCTGAAGCTTGCATACCTTATGCTCGCTTCCCATGGATGTGTACCCCTCAGGCTGCTTCATATAGATTTCTTCCTTAATGTCTCCATTAAGAAAAGCAGTCTTCACATCCATTTGTCATATCTCATAGTCATACCAAGCAGCTATGGCAATAAGGATTCTTATGGACTTGAACATTGCAACTGGTGAAAAGGTTTCATCATAGTCAACTCCTTGTCTTTGAGTATAACCTTTCGCCACCAATCGCGCCTTGTAGGTCAATACCTTACCATCAGGCCCAAGCTTTCTCTTGTAGATCCATTTACACCCTATTGGAACAATTCCATCGGGAGGATTTACTAAAGACCAAACTTGGTTTGTATGCATCGAATCTATTTCCGACTGTATAGCTTCAAGCCATAAATTTGAATCCGCATCAGAAATTGCTTCCTTGAAGTTTCTTGGATCACATCCAACATCGGGTTCATCTTGATCCCCTTCAAGAAGAAGACCATATCGAATAGGAGGTCTAGAAGTCCTCTCGGATCTTCTAGGTACAGGCATGTCTATCAATGGTTCCTGAGGTGTAGGATCGTTATTTTGTATTTCGGGTTCTTCTCGAATTTCTTCGAGTTCCATCATCTCGCCTTTCTTATCCAATAAGAACTCCTTCTCCAAGAAGGTGGCATTCCTTGAAACAAACACCTTTGTTTCAACAGGATAATAGAAATAATATTCGATTGAATTCTTCGGATACCCTACAAAATAACATAAGGTGGATCGACTATCCAACTTATCTCCCACTGTCTGCTTCACGTAAGCAGGACATCCCCAAATCCTCAAGTACGAATACTTAGGAGCTTTGCCATTCCATAACTCGTATGGTGTTTTGTCCACTCCTTTAGTGTGGACGTTGTTCAACAACAATACCGCCGTTTCAAGCGCATAGCTCCAAAACGAAGGTGGAAGCTCAGTGAAGCTCATCATGGACCGAACCATGTCCAACAAAGTTCGATTACGACGCTCCGATACACCATTAAGCTGTGGTGTCATAGGAGGAGTCCACTGAGAGAGAATCCCATTCTCTTTAAATAGTCCAAAAACTCGGTACTTAAGTATTCTCCACCTCGATCCGATCGAAGTGCTTTAATACTTTTACCTAGCTTGTTTTCTACTTCAGCCTTGAATTCTTTGAACTTTTCAAATGCTTCAGACTTATATTTCATTAAATATAAATACCCATACCTAGAATAATCATCAGTAAAGGTAATGAAGTAGGTGTGGCCATATTGAGTACCAACTCTAAATGGACCACAAACATCTGTATGGATCAAATCCAACAGATTTTGACTACGCTCGGGTTTCCCCTTAAAAGGAGATTTAGTCATTTTTCCTTTTCGGCAGGATTCACAAGTAGGTAGAGAGTTAATATCAGACATATCAAACATGCCCTCTCCCACTAGCTTGTTCATCCTCCTTGAGGAAATATGACCTAGCCTAGCGTGCCAAAGGTTTGCCGGGTTTTGGCTATCGATTTTCCTTTTGTTTGTTGTTGCCGGTTTATCAACATAATTTATTGGAACGTCTTTTAGTTTTAAGTTGTATAGATCGTTTTCAAGTTGTCCATTTCCAATTAAACATTCATTCTTGTAAATATTGCAAATTCCATTCACAAAATTGCAAGAATAACCATCTCTATCAAGCATAGAAACAGAAATAATGTTTTTAATCAAATCCGGAACAAATAAAACATCTCTTAAAAGTAACTTAAAACCGTTCTGCAAAATTAAATAAACATCTCCCACGGCTTTAGCTTCAACTCTGGAACCATTTCCGAGCCTCAGCTGGGTCTCACCCATTCTAAGCCTGTGACTTCTTGTAATCACATGCAAATCATTGCAAATGTGAGATCCACATCCGGTATCTAATACCCAAGAAGTAGTATTAAGTGAAACATTTATTTCAATATAGAACATACCCTTCGCAGTTCGCAACTGCTCTAGATATTCCTTGCAGTTACGCTTCCAATGACCGGGCTTCTTGCAGTAATGGCAAACATCCTTGGATTTTTCCATGTTTGAAGCCTTTGTCTTGTACTTCTTCTCGGGTTCGATTTTCTTGGGTGGGGCAGAACGTTTCTTACCCTTTGTACTTGGCCCCTTCTTAGCAGAAGAAGAGGAGCCCACCAAGAAAGCCGGTTTATCCTTCTTTAATGTGGATTCATATGTCACAAGCATATTGACCATCTCTTCAAGGGAGGCCTCTATCTTGTTCATATTGAAATTCACCACAAATCCGTCAAACGAAGAAGGAAGAGACAGAAGTAGTAAGTCCACGTTGAGTTCATGCTCCAACACCAAATCAAGGGTTACCAACTTCTGTATGAGCCAAATCACTCGTACCCCATGATCACGGACCGAAGTCCCTTCACGCATGCGACAAGTCATTAGCTCCTTTACAGTAGCGAACCTTTCAGCCCTCGATTGAGCCCCAAAAAGTTCCTTGAGTTGTACGTGAATGTCAGCAGCATTCACGGTGTCCTCAAATCGCCTCTGGAGTTCATCAGACATCGAGGCTTGCATATAGCATTTGGTCTTGATATCATGGTCCCACCATGTATCAAGTTTGGCAAACTCTTTCGGACTTACGTCAGCTGGTGCTTCCTTCGGAGGAGATTTTTCTAACACGTAGAGCATCTTCTCCGAAGTCAAGACAATCTTCAACTTACGGAACCATTCCGTATAGTTTGCGCCAGTCAACTTATTTTGTTCGAGGATCGAGAAAAGTGGATTACGCGAATTCATCTTATGAAATACTGAAAAGAAACAGACAAATATCAATGATTGTTTAAGCAATTTACTAAGACATAAAATAGGCGAAATTTATTTTATGAATCTCACTCCCTCTATTTTAACGATTTCACTACCCTCTAGTGAAAACGGGAAACTGTTTTCCTTAGTGAGAACATGGAGTCCAATTGACAAACTATGGTCCCGAATAATATCAGCCAACCATAATTTTCAAAAGGTAGAGCCCAATTGCTTCCAAAGCAACCTCCATGTTTTTACCTCATGTCCAATAAGGGCCCAATAATATGACGCCGTTTATTGTGACATGTCAAGATGAACCATCAATATTAAGTTGTGATGGACGGTCGCCATGTGGATCCCCCAATAATATGAGCCGATCCTATGGGAGTTCCACCCAACTTACAACATGTGTCGATCCAATGTACAGCTTTCCGACGAACGGGCCCCCCAATAATATGAGCCGGACCGTATCCGCGGGTAGCATCTCATACATTGATCGTTGATGGAAGGTAGGAACATTTAAAAAAATTTAAATTTCCTTTATTTATCTTGATATCAATTTTAAATCATATTTAAAATGAGGGATTTTCATTATGAAAATTTGTCTCATCATTTTTAAAATTTTGTATGCTTGTCGGATTCACACAATTTTGTCTAAAACATGCATACAACTATAATATCACATATTATATAGGATGATCGATTCCATTTCTAATCGACCCGTGGTTGCCAATCACGAGTCTTAGTCCAATCCTAGGTAATATGCAGTATGCAATGCAATCCTATTACATTGAGCTTCCAATTTACATTTTTTCTGTCTTTATTGTCTGCTGGCCCCACCACCGTCTTCAAATCTTGATCTCCCACTAAATCTAATGTATTTACAATAAATAACAATGACAAGTAGGGGATACATTTTTAAGTGGTGTGAACGGGCCATAAACCAAGCCCACTTTTATTACATATGACAATTCATATTGGGCCATAAACCAGGCCCATTAATAAAACCAACAACAATAAAAACAAATGTAAATTCCTAACATACACCTACAAAATTGGTCATGGCAATCGATCATCCTTATCCAATAACATTTAATTCAAAATTAATTTATTGGATAACATGCAATGGCAATTTAAATTTAAAAGGATAAAATCATATTTCATACATAAAATCTTATTTTATATACAAAATCATATTTTATCTTTTTATCAAATAAAATCATATTTTATCTATAAAATCCAATTTTATACATAAAATCATATTTTACTCAATATATCCATAAGATCATATCTTATCATCAATTGTACCAAAAATAATTAATTTCAAAATTCAATTTAACGGATAAAATATTTAAATTTTCCAAAAATTCAAATTTATCCAAAAATCAATTTTAAAATTTTCGGACTCGAACAATTCGATCCGACGCCTCGTGGACCAATCAAAAACAATTTTCGATCGGACCAAAAATAGAATTTTAACATATTAAAATTTAATTTAAAAATTAAAAAATTAATTTTTCCCGCGGGCCGCCCGGGACATTCCCGGGCTGCCCGCGCCCTAATGGGGTCGGGCCGGGCAGCCCGGCTGCCCCTAGGGCAGCGACCATCGCTGCCCCCCCGGGCAGCGATCCAATCGCTGCCCGGGTTTTTGCCCGAAAAAAAAATTTTTATTTTTAAAATATTTATTTTGTTTCAAAAACCGAGGCCTAAAAATTTTTGTACAATTGATTAATTTAATCGCTTGATCTGAGCAACCTGGCTCTGATACCACTGTTGGAAAACGCGGCGATCAGATCAATCAGGATTGATACCCGGTGCAGCGGAAGTTTAAAATTTTTATATGGAACGATTCCATAGTGGGTATCAACCTTACGATTAAATTATGTGTGTAAAAATTAAATAACGATTATAAATTTTTACCTCCAATCTCGAAGCGAGATTATGGACATCAACAGATTGCTCTGCTCTTGTTGTATATCCCTGGAACTGATGGACGAACTGTTCTTCAATCAGGTCCACGAACGGATATTTAATCCCTCTGATAGATTGCACTAGAAAATCTATCAGAAGTTTCTACGAAGAGATTAACGAATTTGATCCGTTAAACCAGACTGCAATTCAAAATTCACAGACTGGATTTTATCGAGCAGAGGGGAGAGGGGTCGGCCACTTCAGAGAAAATTACTAGAGTTTTTTGAAAACTTTGTGACCTGTTCTATGCAATTTCTGTACTGCAATAACTTATTTATAATGTAGGCCACTAACAGCTTAGGGCCCATTAGTCATAAGTTCAAGCCCGACAAGCAAAGCCCGCATGTTCAGAAATTAATATAAAATTCATCGTGACTCCGATTGATAAACCGATTTCACCAATGTGCACAGAAACCATTTCTGCACCTTTTAAAGTCAAGATAAAGTTTTCTGAATCCGAATTCAGTGGTTTCCAAAAATGCCCATCCCTATGTCATTTTAGGAAATCTTACTCCTCTACTCTTAATTAAGAAGTCCAACTTCTTTGTTCATTAAATTTAACTCTTTAAATTTAACTATCTCAACGGGGATTAAAAATCCATTACTCTGTGTGACCCTTAATGGTTCAGGGATACAGCTAGCCGTGGGCTCACAACTCCTTGTGACTCGGAACAACAATTTCCGACTTGCCCATCGAATCATGGTATGAGCGCCTAGCAACATCGCCCCATGATTCCCTAGGTATCACTGATAGTGCCTGCAAGAACCAATAGATTTTGGTTAGCGTACAGTACGGTCCCTTCATCCATATATCCCGATCGAATCAACAACCATTGGTATATCGAGAGTCGTTCGAGATTCGATAACTATGTAATACATCTTGAAGATCAAATAGTGACATCGCATGTGCTACTAAGAAACCATTTCTTAAACCACATCATGTACTCTGGCCAGAGATTCGTCACACTAATATCTCCTCAGATCGCATAGGATATCCACACTCGCAAGTACTGTTGGAAAACGCGGCTCTCAGATCAATCACGATTGATACCCGGTGCAGCGGAAGTTTAAAAATTTTTTATCATGGAACAATTCCATGGTGTGGGTATCAACCATTCAACGATTAAATTATTGTGTGTGTAAAATTCAAATAACAATTAATTAAATTTTACCTTCAATCTCGCAACGAGATTACTGGACACCAACAGATTTTATCTGCTCTTGTTGTCTCTCCCTGGAACCGATGAACTTTTTCAATCAGGTCCACGAACAGAGGTTTAATCCCTCTGATAGATTGCACTAGAAAATCTATCAGAAGTTTTCTGTGAAGAGAATAAACGAATCTGATTCGCTATTCCTTACTGCGATTCAAAATCACAGACCGGAATTTTCTCGGGCAGAGGACAGGGAGGGGACGGCCGAAACTTTTGAGAGGCTAGGGTTCGATTTTTGCTTCTCAAAAATTATGAGCTGTTGTGTGTAATTTCTGTACTGAAATAACTTATTTATAATGCAGGCCACTAACACCTTAGGGCCCATTAGTCATAAGCTGGGGCCCGACAAGCAAAGCCCGCTCGTTCAGAAATTAATATAAAATTCATCGTGACTCCGATTGATGAACTGATTTCACCAATGTGCACAGAAACCATTTCTGCACATTTTAAAGTCAAAATAAATTTTCCTGAATCCGAATTCAGTGGTTCCCAAAATGTCCATCCCTATGTCATTTTAGGAAATCCTACTCCCTTACTCTTATTTAAGAAGTCCAACTCCTTAGTTCATTAAATTTAACTCTTTAAATTTAACTATCTCAACGGGGATTAAAACTCCATTACACTGTGTGACCCTCAATGGTTCAGGGATACAGCTAGCCGTGGGCTCACAACTCCTTGTGACTCGGAACAACACTTTCCGACTTGCCCAACGAATCATGGTAAAGCGCCTAGCAACATCGCCCCATGATTCCCTAGGTATCACTGATAGTGCCTACAAGAACCAGTAGATTTTGGTTAGCGTACAGTACGGTCCCTTCATCCATATATCCCGATCGAATCAACAACCATTGGTATATCGAGAGTCGCTCAAGATTCGATAACTATGCAATACATCTTGAAGATCAAATTAGTGACATCGCATGTGCTACTAAGAAACCATTTCTTAAATCACATCAATTACTCTGGCCAGAGATTTATCACACTAATATCTCCTCAGATCGCATAGGATATCCACACTCGCAAGTATGTGGTGAATCCTTGACAACAATGCATTGACTCCTATATGTGTCGTAACTGTATCCAATCTCGACACCTGATGACCCCCATAGAGTCGGTAAACGAGTCAAAGCACAGCACTAGCATATAGAGTCTCCATGATGTTTCAAGTCGTAAGGACTAATGGTGTACAACCAAAACCGCGGACTTAATCCACTCGATAAGTGATAACCACTTGGAAAGTCCGGATAGGGTAGTTCGATTATTCATCCTATGAATATCCATTTGCATGCTTCGAACATCTCCATGTTCCCTACCAATGAAACGTGGTACTCCGCATCGCAAATGCTAGTCTCAAACTCGAGCGATCCTTATCCTTATTATCGGACGGCTCAATCGACTAGGAACGGTTTTAGAATATACAGTGACTATAAGATGTATTTCATGATAGACATCTCCATGTTCTACCACATCTTACATACACTATAGTATATTCAAGGTCTTTATCAAAACAACAATAGTATATCACAATATAACAATATGAAGTAATATAAAGTCATTGCCATAAAAGTGTAAATAATATTAAACAAAAGATTGTTTATACAAAGAGTCATCAAAGCCCATAGCCACACAGTTGGCTCACTGGGCACCCACTCTTACAATCTCCCACTTGCCCTATAGCCAACTAGTCATACTACGTAGACCCATTGCTTCGCGATGTTTGTCAAACAATGGTCCTGGCAAGGGCTTAGTAAGCGGATCAGCGATATTGTCTGCAGAGGCCACTCGTTCGACAATGATGTCTCCTCTTTCCACAATCTCCGGATTATGTGGTATTTCCTCAGTACGTGTTTGGATCTTTGATGAGACCTTGGTTCCTTTGCTTGAGCAACGGCACCCGTGTTGTCACAGTACACCGGGACTGGACCAACAAATTCAGGAATAACGCCCAACTCTTGGACGAACTTCCTCATCCAAACGGCCTCTTTAGCAGCAGCTGATGCTGCAATGTATTCAGCCTCAGTGGTGGAATCCGCTGTGGTGTCCTGCTTGGAACTCTTCCAAGAGACAGCACCGCCATTGAGCATGAACACAAATCCAGAGGTTGACTTCGAGTCATCCACATTACTTTGGAAGCTAGAGTCGGTATAGCCTTCCAATTTGAGATCTCGTCCTCCATACACCATGAACATATTCTTAGTCCTTCGCAAGTACTTAAGAATGTCCTTCACGGCTTTCCAATGCATTTGACCAGGATTAGACTGATATCTGCTCGTGACACTCAGAGCAAATGCTACATCCGGTCTGGTAGATATCATCCCATACATGATACTACCTATAGCTGACGCATATGGTACATGTGTCATATTCTCTATCTCTGCATCAGTCTTGGGACACATAGACTTGGATAGAGAAACTCCATGACACATGGGTAGATGTCCTCTTTTGGACCCATCCATTGAAAACCGTTTCAATATGGTATCGATGTAGGTTGATTGAGTGAGTCCTATCATTCTCTTAGACCTATCACTATAGATCTGTATCCCAAGAATGTAGGATGCCTCTCCCAAATCCTTCATCGAAAATCTACCTGATAACCATATCTTTGTTGACTGCAACATCCCTACATCATTCCCAATGAGTAGGATGTCATCAACATAAAGTACTAAGAATGTCACCGCATCCTTAACTACTTTCTTGTACACGCAAGGTTCCTCCGGGTTCTTGATGAAACCAAAATCTTTTTGTTTCATCAAATTTCTGGTTCCAACTTCTTGATGCTTGTTTTAGACCATAAATTGATCTCTGAAGCTTGCATACCTTATGCTCGCTTCCCATGGATGTGAACCCCTCAGGCTGCTTCATATAGATTTCCTCCTTAATGTCTCCATTAAGAAAAGCAGTCTTCACATCCATTTGCCATATCTCATAGTCATACCATGCAGCTATGGCAATTAGGATTCTTATGGACTTGAACATTGCAACTGGTGAAAATGTTTCGTCATAGTCAACTCCTTGCCTTTGAGTATAACCTTTAGCCACCAATCGCGCCTTGTAGGTCAATACCTTACCATCAGGCCCAAGCTTTCTTTTGTAGATCCATTTACACCCTATCGGAACAATTCCATCGGGAGGATCTACTAAAGACCAAACTTGGTTTGTATGCATCGAATCCAATTCTGACTGCATAGCTTCAAGCCATAAATTCGAATCCGCATCAGAAATTGCTTCCTTGAAGTTTCTTGGATCACATCCAATGTCGGGTTCATCTTGATCCCCTTCAAGAAGAAGACCATATCGAACTGGAGGTCTAGAAGTCCTTTCGGATCTTCTAGGTGCAGGCGTGTCCAGCAATGGTTCCTGAGGTGTAGGATCGTTATTTTGTATTTTGGGTTCTTCTCGAACTTCTTCGAGTTCCATCATCTCGCCTTTCTTATCCAATAAGAACTCCTTCTCCAAGAAGGTGGCATTCCTAGAAACAAACACCTTTGTTTCAGCAGGATAATAGAAATAATATCCGATTGAATTCTTCGGATACCCTACAAAATAACATAAGCTGGATCGACTATCCAACTTATCTCCCACTGTCCGCTTCACGTAAGCAGGACATCCCCAAATCCTCAAGTACGAATACTTAGGAGCTTTGCCATTCCATAACTCGTATGGTGTTTTGTCCACTGCTTTAGTGTGGACGTTGTTCAACAACAATACCGCCGTTTCAAGCGCATAGCCCCAAAACGAAGGTGGAAGCTCAGTGAAGCTCATCATAGATCGAACCATGTCCAACAAAGTTCGATTACGACGCTCCGATACACCATTAAGCTGTGGTGTCATAGGAGGAGTCCACTGAGAGAGAATCCCATTCTCTTTCAGATAGTCCAAAAACTCGGTACTCAAGTATTCTCCACCTCGATCCGATCGAAGTGCTTTAATACTTTTACCTAGCTTGTTTTCTACTTCAGCCCTGAATTCTTTGAACTTTTCAAATGCTTCAGACTTATATTTCATTAAATATAAATACCCATACCTTGAATAATCATCAGTAAAGGTAATGAAGTAGGTGTGGCCATGTTGAGTCCCTACTCTAAATGGACCACAAACATCTGTATGGATCAAATCCAACAGATTCTGACTACGCTCAGGTTTCCCCTTAAAAGGAGATTTAGTCATTTTTCCTTTTAGGCAGGATTCACAAGTAGGTAGAGAGTTAATATCAGACATATCAAACATGCCCTCTCCCACTAGCTTGTTCATCCTCCTTGAGGAAATATGACCTAGCCTAGCGTGCCAAAGGTTTGCCGGGTTTTGACTATCGATTTTCCTTTTGTTTGTTGTAGCCGGTTTGTCAATACAATTCACTGGAACGTCTTTTAGTTTTAAATTGTATAGATCGTTTTCAAGTTGTCCATTTCCAATTAAACATTCATTCTTGTAAATGTTGCAAATCCCATTCACAAAATTACAAGAATAACCATCTCTATCAAGCATAGAAATAGAAATAATGTTTTTAATTAAATCTGGCACAAATAAAACATCTCTCAATAATAATTTAAAACCATTCTGCAAAATCAAACAAACATCTCCAATGGCCGTAGCTTCAACTCTGGAACCATTCCCGAGCCTCAGCTGGGTCTCACCCATTCTAAGCCTGCGACTTCTTGTCATCACCTGCAAATCATTGCAAATGTGAGATCCACATCCGGTATCCAATACCCAAGAAGTTGTATTAAGTGACATGTTTATTTCGATATAGAACATACCCTTTGCAGTTCCCAACTGCTCAAGATACTCCTTGCAGTTGCGCTTCCAATGACCCGGCTTCTTGCAGTAATGGCAAACATCCTTGGATTTTCCATTGTTTGAAGCCTTTGTCTTTTGCTTCTTCTCGGGTTCCACTTTCTTGGGTGGGGCAGAACGTTTCTTGCCCTTCATACTTGGCCCTTCTTAGCAGAAGATGAGGAGCCCACCAAGAAAGCTGGCTTATCCTTCTTAAGTGTGGATTCATATGTAACGAGCATATTGACCATCTCTTCAAGGGTGGCCTCTATCTTGTTCATATTAAAATTTATCACGAATCCATCAAATGAAGAAGGAAGAGATAGAAGCAGCAAGTCCACATTGAGTTCATGCTCCAACACCAAATCAAGGGTCGCTAACTTCTGTATGAGCCAAATCACTCGTACCCCATGATCACGGACCGAAGTCCCTTCACGCATGCGGCACGTCATCAACTCCTTAACAGTAGAGAACCTTTCAGCCCTCGACTGAGCCCCAAAAAGTTCCTTGAGTTGCGTGTGAATGTCAGCAGCATTCACCGTGTCCTCAAATCGCCTCTGGAGTTCATCAGACATCGAGGCTTGCATATAGCATTTGGTCTTGATGTCATGGTCACACCATGCATCAAGTTTGGCCAATTCCTCCGGACTTATGTCAGCTGGTGCTTCCTTCGGAGGTGCTTTCTCTAACACGTAGAGCATTTTCTCCGAAGTTAAGACAATCTTCAACTTCCGGAACCATTCCGTATAGTTGGCGCCAGTCAGCTTGTTTTGTTCGAGGATCGAGAATAAAGGATTTCGCGAATTCATTGTATGAAATACTGAAAAGGAAAACAGACATATATCAATGATTGTTTAACAATTTACTAAGACATAAAATAGGCGAATTTAATTTTATGAATCTCACTCCCACTATTTTAACGATTTCACCACCCTCTAGTGAAAACGGGAAACTTTTTCCTTAGTGAGAACATGGAGTCCAATTGACAAACTTATGGTCCCGAATAATATCAGCCAACCATAATTCTCAAAAGGTAGAGCCCAATTGCTTCCAAAGCAACCCCCATGTATTTACCTCATGTCCAATAAGGGCCCAATAATATGACGCCGTTTAAAGTGACATGTCAAGATGACCCATCAATATTAAGTTGTGATGGACGGTCGCCATGTGGATCCCCCAATAATATGAGCCGATCCCATGGAGTTCCACCCAACTTACAACATTTGTCGATCCAATGTACAGCTTTCCGACGGACGGGCCCCCCCAATAATATGAGCCGGACCGTATCCGCGGGTAGCATCACATACATTGACCGTTGATGGAAGGTAGGAACATTTAAACAATATTTAAATTTCCTTTATTTATCTTGATATAAATTTTAAATCATATTTAAAATGAGGGATTTTATTTATAAAATATTTGTCTCATCATATTTAATTTATTGCATGCATTGCCGGATTCACGCAATTTATGTCTAAACATGCATACAATCATAATATCACATATTATATAGGATGATCGATTCCATTTCTAATTGACCCGTGGTTGCCAATCACGGGTCTTAGTCCAATCCTAGGTAATATGCAGTATGCAAATGCAATCCTATTACATATGCTTCCAATTTACATTTCTTCAGTCTTCATTGTCTGCTGGGCCCACCATCTTCAAATCTTGATCTCCCACTAAATCTAATGTATTTACAATAAATAACAATGACAAGTAGGGGATACATTTTTAGGGGGTGGGAACGGGCTATAAACCAAGCCCACTTTTATTACATATGACATTCATATCGGGCCATAAACCAGGCCCATTAATAAAACCAACAATAATAAAGACAAAATGTAAATTCCTAACATACACCTACAAAATTGGTCATGGCAATCGATCATCCTTATCCAATAACATTTAATTCAAAATTAATTTATTGGATAACATGCTGTGGCAATTCAAATTTAAACAAGATAAAATCATATTTTATATATAAAATCTCATTTCACATATAAAATCATATTTTATCTCTATATCAAATAAAATCATATTTTATCTATAAAATCCAATTTTACAAATAAAATCATATTTTACTTAATATATCATAAGATCATATCTTATCATCAATTGTACCAAAATAATTGATTTCAAAATTCAATTTACGGATAAAATATTAAAATTTTCCAAAAATTCAAATTTATCCAAAATCAATTTTAAAATTTACGGACTCGAACAATTCGATCCGAAATCTCGTGAACCAATCAAAAACAATTTTTGACCGGACCAAAATAAAATTTTAAATATTAAAATTAATTTTTAAATAAAATTATAATTTTTCCCGCGGGCCGCCCGGGACACTCCCGGGCCGGCCCGCACCCGGGGCGCGGGCCGGGGGCAGCCCGGCTGCTCCCTTAGGGCAGCGCCTGGCGCCGCCCCTGGGCGGCGCCGTGCGCTGCCCTGGGCGGCGCCGAGCGCCGCCCTGCGCAGCGCCCAGCGCTGCGCTGGGCGGCGCCGAGCGCCGCCCCTGGGCAGCGCCGAGCGCTGCCCTGCGCAGCGCCCAGCGCTGCGCTGGGCAGCGCACAGCGCTGCCCTGGGCGGCGCCGTGCGCCGCCCTGGGCGGCGACGGTCGCCGCCTTGGGCGGCGCCGTGCGCCCCCCTTAGGGCGGCGCCGTGCGCCGCCCGGGGCAGCAACAATTGCTGCCCCACCGGGCAGCGATCCAATCGCTGCCCGGGTTTTGCCCCGAAAAAAAATTTTTTTTTTATTTAAAAATATTTATTTTGTTTCAAAAACCGAGACTCAAAAATTTTGTACAATTGATTAATTTAATCGTTTGATCTGAGCAACCTGGGTCTGATACCACTGTTGGAAAACGCGGCTCTCAGATCAATCACGATTGATACCCGGTGCAGCGGAAGTTTAAAAATTTTTTATCATGGAACAATTCCATGGTGTGGGTATCAACCATTCAACGATTAAATTATTGTGTGTGTAAAATTCAAATAACAATTAATTAAATTTTACCTTCAATCTCGCAACGAGATTACTGGACACCAACAGATTTTATCTGCTCTTGTTGTCTCTCCCTGGAACCGATGAACTCTTTCAATCAGGTCCACGAACAGAGGTTTAATCCCTCTGATAGATTGCACTAGAAAATCTATCAGAAGTTTTCTGCGAAGAGAATAAACGAATCTGATTCGCTATTCCTTACTGCGATTCAAAATCACAGACCGGAATTTTCTCGGGCAGAGGACAGGGAGGGGACGGCCGAAACTTTTGAGAGGCTAGGGTTCGATTTTTGCTTCTCAAAAATTATGAGCTGTTGTGTGTAATTTCTGTACTGAAATAACTTATTTATAATGCAGGCCACTAACACCTTAGGGCCCATTAGTCATAAGCTGGGGCCCGACAAGCAAAGCCCGCTCGTTCAGAAATTAATATAAAATTCATCGTGACTCCGATTGATGAACTGATTTCACCAATGTGCACAGAAACCATTTCTGCACATTTTAAAGTCAAAATAAATTTTCCTGAATCCGAATTCAGTGGTTTCCAAAAATGTCCATCCCTATGTCATTTTAGGAAATCCTACTCCCTTACTCTTATTTAAGAAGTCCAACTCCTTAGTTCATTAAATTTAACTCTTTAAATTTAACTATCTCAACGGGGATTAAAACTCCATTACACTGTGTGACCCTCAATGGTTCAGGGATACAGCTAGCCGTGGGCTCACAACTCCTTGTGACTCGGAACAACACTTTCCGACTTGCCCAACGAATCATGGTAAAGCGCCTAGCAACATCGCCCCATGATTCCCTAGGTATCACTGATAGTGCCTACAAGAACCAGTAGATTTTGGTTAGCGTACAGTACGGTCCCTTCATCCATATATCCCGATCGAATCAACAACCATTGGTATATCGAGAGTCGCTCAAGATTCGATAACTATGCAATACATCTTGAAGATCAAATTAGTGACATCGCATGTGCTACTAAGAAACCATTTCTTAAATCACATCAATTACTCTGGCCAGAGATTTATCACACTAATATCTCCTCAGATCGCATAGGATATCCACACTCGCAAGTATGTGGTGAATCCTTGACAACAATGCATTGACTCCTATATGTGTCGTAACTGTATCCAATCTCGACACCTGATGACCCCCATAGAGTCGGTAAACGAGTCAAAGCACAGCACTAGCATATAGAGTCTCCATGATGTTTCAAGTCGTAAGGACTAATGGTGTACAACCAAAACCGCGGACTTAATCCACTCGATAAGTGATAACCACTTGGAAAGTCCGGATAGGGTAGTTCGATTATTCATCCTATGAATATCCATTTGCATGCTTCGAACATCTCCATGTTCCCTACCAATGAAACGTGGTACTCCGCATCGCAAATGCTAGTCTCAAACTCGAGCGATCCTTATCCTTATTATCGGACGGCTCAATCGACTAGGAACGGTTTTAGAATATACAGTGACTATAAGATGTATTTCATGATAGACATCTCCATGTTCTACCACATCTTACATACACTATAGTATATTCAAGGTCTTTATCAAAACAACAATAGTATATCACAATATAACAATATGAAGTAATATAAAGTCATTGCCATAAAAGTGTAAATAATATTAAACAAAAGATTGTTTATACAAAGAGTCATCAAAGCCCATAGCCACACAGTTGGCTCACTGGGCACCCACTCTTACAAGTATGTGGTGAATCCTTGACAACAAAGCATCGACTCCTATATGTGTTGTAACTGTACCCAATCCCGACACCTGATGACCCCAATAGAGTCGGTAAACGAGTCAAAGCACAGTACTAGCATATAGAGTCTCAATGATATTTCAAGTAGTAAGGACTAATGGTGTACAACCAAAACCTCGGACTATATCCACTCGATAAGTGATAACCACTTGGAAAGTCCGGATAGGGTAGTTCGATCATTCATCATATGAATATCCATTTGCATGCTTCGAACATCTCTATGTCCCTTACCAATGAAACGTGGTATTCCGCATCGCAAATGCTAGTTTCAAACTCGAGCGATCCTTATCCTTATTATCGGACGGCTCAATCGACTAGGAACAGTTTAGAATATACAGTGACTATAAGATGTGTTTCATGATAGACATCTCCATGTTCTACCACATCTTACATACACTATAGTATATTCAAGGTCTTTATCAAAACAACAATAGTATATCACAATATAACAATATGAAGAAAGATAAAGTCATTGCCATTAATAAAAGTGTAAATAATATTAAACAAAAGATTGTTTATACAAAGAGTCATCAAAGCCCTTAGCCACAAGTTGGCTCACCGGGCACCTACTCTTTCAAGAGGTGGATATCCAAACTTACTTGTGTCAAAAAGATTGAGGCAACACAATTGAATCTTTTTGTTATTGAATTGAGGGTGCGATTCGTTTATAATCGTGTTTGCTTTTCATGCCATCCAAGATTCTCATCACACTCGAATCATTCAGTACATGAGCAGGAAAACCAGCGATAGCGATCATACCTGTAACAATCGTAGATTTTGGATCTGCTTGTTCTTGCATCATAGCAAACACCCATCCTGGGATGGTCTCCTTGGATAGTGGACAATCTTTCTTATAATTACCTTTCTTATTACAGAGAAAGCACACATTTGTTCCCAACATGCACTGGCCTGTGTGGGATCTTCCACACTTCTAACAGATGCTACGTTTGTGGCTTTTAGAGAATTAATTGCCAAGGGTCTCGGCCCTTAGGGTCGAGGTTGCAACTGTTGCTGTGGTTCGTTCTGTGTTGGATCCTGGTACGGTCTCTTTCAGTTAGGCCCTTGCTGATGACGGTCTTCATAATTCATCCTCTTCGCCTGCTAATCCTTAGTTGTGTCATTTCTATCCTTCTCTGACAGCATGGCCTCATCAACTGCTACATGGTAAGTGGTTGCCCCACTTAATCTAACATCACGGCGGATAGAGGCATTCAGACCCTCCATAAAATGCTTCAATTCCTCCGCTAGGTGATTCGCAATCATGGGCACAAAGTACCGCCCTCTCTCAAACTTATTGTCATATGCGGCGATGGTCAGGATTCCCTGATGCAGCTCCAAAATTCTCTGGCAAGTCTTGTTCTATTACTTACCGTGAAGTATTTACCATAGAAGACGTCTTTGAACTCGTTCCAATTCAGTGTGGTCAGGTTCACAGTAAACTTAGCTCCTTTCCATGAGACACGGGCATCATCCCGAAACATGAAAGTAGCACATATCACCCGATCCGCATCAGTAAATTGCATAAATTCGAAGATATACTCCAAAGATTGCACCACTCCTCAGCCACTATGGGTTCAGAGCCTCCTTTGAACTCATTTGGCTCCAACTCCATGAACTGCTTGTAAATCGGGTTCCTAACCGCTCCCGTGCGATTATTCCCCACAATGGTTGTCTGTGCCTGAATCAACTGGTGAATCTGAGACCCTTGAGTACGACTCTGCTCCTGCAACAATGCAGCTAGTCCTGCCAAGAACTGGTTTTTCTGGTTATTCTGATTACCCTAATTGTTTGGGTCGTTGGTCTCATTGGTTTGGCATCTCCGAGTTATCATAGTTCCTGATGTCCAACATTGTCCACATAATCAATCACGATTTTAAACATAATAATTTTACTTTCAACATGCGTAACTCGTAATTCTAACATACTTTCATGCATCAAATTCAATCAATAGCATAAAACTTACAGACATGAATACGAAGCATTCGAGTCGTGGCGAGTATACCAAGCTGTAACGTCCCAAAATTCGAGAACGCTACTGAACATAAATTCTTTTATATTTCTAGGGAAAAAAAAATTCGGAAATAAAAATCTTATGTAAAATGGTTAAATGTGCACCACCAAAAGGATAAAATAGTTCTCAACAACTTTGCCAACAAGGGAAAACAATAAAATGAGTAAAACTTATTTTTCTTCCTCAAGAATAAACGTAAATTGTGCACAATAAAATTGATCTCATAACACAGCGCTCATGCATCTCTCGCCGACCCGACCGTATGCTCTTCTTCATGCCTCGACTTCATACTCATCAATAAATTCATCGATAGCACCTGCACCATTCAAGTATAGTAAGTCTAAAGACTCGGCAAGGAAATGCATATAAAACTCATATGAAAAAAAACATGAAACTCAATGCAGTGCCATAAATGAATGTAACATAAACACTTATCATTTTCGTGTGACGAGGCACATGTAATTGTGGTAATCATATCATATGAGCACATGGGTTTCCCATTGTACAACAAACATATAGATGTACCATCCCTACTAGCCTTGACCAATATGTGCACCGAATACTGTCCATACTGACCTTAGCTAATAGGCACACCATCTCTGTACCGTCCATACTAGCCTTGACAAATATGTGCACCGAATACCGTCCATATTGACTTGGCTAATATGCGCACCATCTCTTCGCCGTCCATACCAGTCTTGGCCAATATGCGCACCGAATACCGTCCATATTGACCTTGACTAATATGTGCACCTTCATTCTTTGGAAAGGCCCCTCCGAAGCTCATCCTAGAGTACCAAGCTCGTACTTCTACTACACGAACACATACAACATCAAAAGTATTTTAATGCATTCTTATCATAAATTTTCATAACCTTTTCATTTCATGCTCTTAAGCTTTCGTGATAAACGTCATGCATGCTAAAACTTATATAAATCCAATCATGCATGTAATACCTCATAACATTTCATGACTTTCATGGAAAAATAACTTTCATGAAGGTATAAAACATAAAAATGTGTTACATAACATAATCGATCCACGTGAATCGTTTTGTCCGTCCCGAACATTAAAAACTTGAAACTTTTGCATAAATATTCTTAAAAATACTTAAAATATCTTAAAATATCATAAACATAATTTTAGGACCCCATTTAAAATCGACCAGGACAGGTCGAGCAGGGTAGGGGTGCCACTAAATACTTTAGTGGCGCCCCTGCACTGCAGCTAGCACTGGGGTGCCTGAAAATTGGCGCCCCAGTGCTGCAAGCAACGACCTTGCGCTGCTGCAAGCAGGGCGCGACTCCGCTATTCTTCCGATTCTTTCGACATTAATCCATCCTTTTTCAAGTTTGAACACTTACCCATTGAAAAAATATTATCAAACACATGAATAACTTCAAAAGATCCGCACAACATAACCCAACTTTTCAAAGATTTTAACAAAAAATTCACGAAACTTCCTCGTCAAAATTCTGATTTTTTCAACATAAATGCCCTTGAATCTCAGCAAACTTATACCGCAAATATCAGGAACACATCACGCTTTACGATTATACAACATGCTCATACAACTTTCCAAAATCATGTATCAATCAACACCATAAGTCAACCTAGGGTTCATATCAAACATATTTATACTCTTGAACGGTGATTTTAAAAAAAACGTTAAAAATTTATGATAGATTGAACTTTGGAGTTAACCTGCACCTTGGGAGCAACCTAGGCTTGAAATCTGAAGAATTTAGTCCAAGTTTTGATGCAGCTTTTTGAATGTGAAACTTTGAGAATGGAGAAGGAGAAGGCGGCGTGTAGAAAGGAAAAGATTTTGACGTCTTTTATGTTTGTGACTAATGGGCTTGAAATTCAACCCATTAGTTGCAAACAAACTTTTAAAATAAAATACTCTACCCAACTTGAAATTCATTGCATCAACTTTAAACTTCTGATTAAAAATTAAACATTTTCTCAAATTTCTCAAAGGCTAGCATCGTTCTGTCGGTCCAGAATTAATTCCAAACCTGAAAACACTAAAATAATTTGAAACTCATCAAATAACATAAATCACATAACTTTCACATAATAATTAAATTTCATAATTAACATGCATAAATAATATAAATCATTTAAATTTTTTGTGATCAAGCTAGTGAACTTTTGGACCTTACACATATCTCGTATAAAAACTTGAAACTTTAAAGAAATGGCATAGTATGAACATATCAAAATAACTTGTCAGTTAGGGGTGATGGAATACATGCATTTGTGGCAGCCGTTGTTATGAGCACATATTTTGAAAAGGTCATCCCTGGAGATCATCCCAAGGTGCCAGTTCCACATTCTCTTGAGCACATATTTTGGAAAGGTGATCCTCGGAGCTCATCCCAGGATGTTAGTCCTCTCATTCTTGTGAGCATGTATTTTGGAAATGTCATCCCCGGAGCTCATCCCAGGGTCCCAATCCTTTCATTCTCGTGATGTTCGTCTCGTATTGTCACCACAAAGTCATACACAAAAATATTTTCATGCATCAATACTTTATAACTTTTTCATCTCATGCTCGTAAACTTTCGTGATAAACATAATGCATGCTAAAATTGATATAAAATCCAATCATGCATATAATTCTTCATAACATTTCATGACTTTCATGATAAAATAGCTTTCATGAAGAAAAATTCAAATAAAGATGCATTATAAAACTTAACCGATCCACGTGAATCGTTTCGTTCGTCCCGTACATTAGAATTTGAAACCTTTTTCAATAGAACATCTTAAAAATACTTAAAATATCTTAAAGGATCATAAACTTGAATTTTGTACTTCAAATGCGAAAATTAACATTTTTGGACAGAAATATTTGCGCTGGGGCGGAAATTTCGTACACAAGGCGTGGGGGCTCCCAACTTTAGGCTCCCTATGCCTGACAGCTGCCTGCGCACGCAGGCAGTGGCGCAAGGTGTGGACCTCGATTCAAATGCGTCTTTTTCGGTCCCAAGTCAAATATACACACTCATCCATTAAAACATATGATTAAACAAATGAAAAAATTCAAAATATCCATACAAAACAATCCAACTTTCAAAAGTTTGATTCAAAACTTCACATCCAACACACCCACACCAAAAATTCTGATTTTTTCCCGTCTAAATCCATAAATCTCAATAAACTTTAATCAAAGAGATCAGGAACGCATAACACTTTATGATTCTACATCATACTCCTGAAATCCTTGTAAATCATGCATAAAAACGACATATACACATAGAGTTCATATCAAAATACCTAATACTCCTGAATGGTGGTTTCAGAACGTTAAAAAATTTTCTGATCGTGGTAGTTTGGATTTAGCCTGCATCTTGGGAGCGCTCTAGCCTCGAATATCTGAAGAAATTGCCCCAGCTTTTGAATTCATATTTTGAATGTGGAAGTGAGAAGGGGAATAGACGACATTTATGAGAGAGAAAAGAGTGAAATCTTTTTGACTCTTGAATATTTTGTGACTAATGGGCTTAAAGTTAGACCGTTAGTCTCAAACACTAACTTTTAAAGTTTTCTTGCACCCAACTAATAAAATACACTGCATCAACTTTAAAATTTAAATTAAACATAATAAATTTTTCTTAACTTGTGTGAAGGCTAGACTCGTTTTTTCAGTCCAGAATTAAATTTTAAACCTGAAAACATTAAAATAACTTGCAACACATTAAATATCAGGCATAACATAACATCGTATAAATTAAACATATCAATTAAATATCATGAATAAAATCATTTAAATCATTTAAAATTTTTATGATCGAGCTAGTGGACTTTTGGAGCTTACAATTATGAGACGGAATATAAAATGCAGACCCGTGATAATAGCATGATCTTGTGAAAAGGCATCCTTCCTAGCCCCTGGGATTGTTATATAATAAAGAGGATAAAATGATGAAATTACCAAAATGCCCATCCAATATTTCTAATAAGCGACCTAGCATTTTCGTTTCTCACTAAACCTTTCCCCACCCTCACCCCCAAATCTTGTTTGTTGCAAAAGAAAAAGATGTTCATCATAAATGAATTCGTTCTTTTGAGTTATTTTAAATGTTTCTATTGCACCAGCGAAATCAAAGACCAAACAATGTTATTTCTTTCAAAAAAAACCCAAACAGATAAGCTGCTAGTTTTAGGGGCCATAGGAAAAACCTTCCGAAATTTTTGAAAATTTAGTCTATGGAAAACATCAAAATGATCAAGTTGGCCTCAATTAGTAGTTACCAGAACAATTGTGAGAACCCGAAATTTTAGTCAAAGAAAAAATTTCATTTGAGGACTGAAATTGAAATTTCAGCCAAGGAATAAAGTTCAGTTGAGGACTGAAATTTAGTTGAGGTTCGAAATTCAGTCGAGGTCCAAATTTTAGTTGAGGACTAGAGTCAGTTGCCGAAGTTCAGTCGGCTGAAATTCAGTTGAGCTAAGTCAGCAGACAAAATTCAGTCGAGCTACAACTGCAGCTCCAAATTTGTAACTGACGCATTAACTTGAAATAATGGCAATTAAGGGCAATAAATGGGCAGCCTAAAATTCAGAATTTTTCCTATAAATAGCACTCAGATTTCTGATTAAGGGTTACACAAGATTCTAAGAAAATGCACACAGAAATTCAAGTGAGAGAATTCAGTTGAGCGACCAGTTGAGCGCCCAATAGAGCTTTAGTTGAGTAAGAGCAGAATATGAAGAACAACTGAAATTTCGGTTAGCAATCTACGGTAAGTGGGCTTTCGGTTATAAAGCTAATATTATGTTTTAAATTCTGTTCCAGCATGTATATCTATTTTCAAGGTTTGAATATCTGAAATTTGTGATTTTGATGCACTAATTCTTGTGTACTAGTGGTAGTAATATATATTCTGAACACTCTGCTTTGTTTCTGTTATGTTCTGTTCTGTTCTGATTTCTCACCCTTTAGAGGATAAACATATAAGGAGTTGATATAAATTAACCACGAAAATCATAAGTTAATTTGGTGTATAATCTGATTTTGTATTTCTAAATTATATAAAACTTCAGTTCAGTTCTGATTTCTGTATATGTATAAGATATCTGTTAAAAACTGATTTTAAAAGATGAGATAATTTCTCCCATTTACTGAGTGACACTCATATCACTCACCCACATAAACCATCAGATAAAACCGAGGAAGAAGTCGAGGATGATGAGTAGAACCAGTTTTGGGACTGGTAAAGATTGAAGTGGTGACTGATGCTTCAATTCTGTTTTAGTGTTATGATTTTAGCCGCTGCATTTAGACTCTGTATTTTTCGATTTGAATTATAAAATTAATTCGATTCCAGTTTGATGTAGCCAAAAATCACTTGTATATGACACGTTGCTTCCGCAAAATCCGGAGTATCAACAGATCCTTGTATGCTCCCTGTCGAGATCTTCAGTGGGTTGTTCCTACGTCACAAAACAAAGTCAGAGGAGCCGGGAGGGTTCCCGACGAAGGCACTCCGATGCTCAAGTCAGTTATTACTCAAGGAATAATAATCGAGAGTAGAGCGATATAGTGCTTAAGAAAGTGTGTACCTTAATAATGAGGTGACTTTAGCTATTTATAGAGATTCAGAGAGTTTCACGGGCTTGAGCCTCTTATGAGCTTTTGTAGAATTCAGGGCCTGCTTGAATTAAATATATATAATATTTAAATAAGATTGGGCCTTAAAAATATTTGGACTGGACCTTCATGATTGGGCTCAGGCCCAGTTGAATTTTTAGGTGTAACCTGTCATAGGCCCCCCACTCTCGGGCGTGTCGCGTGTGTTGAGAGGACCGAGAGTAGAATTTTTATCGGATTATTGTCAGAAATTTAGTTGCCGAGAACGAATATTGTTTGCCACTGCGGGGATCGACTCTTCAGATATGGAGATACCATGATGGAGAAACCGTAGTAGGACTGTGATGCAATGAAATTAAATTCCGGGCAGAATAATAATTATAGTGTAATTGGATAGGAATCAAAGTTCTGCCAGAATATGAACTGTAGAAACCAAGTAGGACTCTATCAACTATTATCATTATAAATTTAGCACCACAGTATGTTTGCAACACAACGTACTAACTCAATTTTATTTTTGAATTTTTGTGAGTGCAGCCTTCGTACGATTGCTATTAAAAATAAAAAGAGGAGGGAAAGGTTTACATGGCAGGTAATTAATCCCATAATTATTTCTCTCTCCTTTTTTTTTTGTTAACATACGGTCCATGTTGGCTTTCTTCTTCACATTACCGAGGTGTTGTATATATATCATATATATGTGTATCGGTTATACATGAGTATTCTTGCATCCATGGTCATGATCCATCATCTCCTACGTTATTCACGGCAAAGGGACGGCGGGCTCCTGGGCAGGTACGTGCGGTGGTGGGTGGCGACGGGCAGCGGTGTCAAAAGAGTGGCGGTTTCGCTCAGGAGGGTTTCGGAGTCCGCAAGCCTTGAGATCGTCAGTCATGGCCGTGTTTTCGGGTGGGAACGGGGCCAAATTCTGCACTTGAGATTGGACGTCGGTAGGTCGATCGGAAAGGGTGATGCTGTAACTCTAGGAGGGTGTCAGAGTCCGCAAGCCTCGAGCTCGTCAGTCGTGGTCGTGTTTTCAGGTGGGAACGGGGCTAGATACTGCACTCGAGGTCGTACGGCGGCAACTCGATCGGAGGTGGTGACGACAGCTCGAGGAAGGAAATCTCTGCAGCCGCTTGCACTCCGAGGATGTTGATGGTGGTTGTTGCGCGAAAGTGACGGCCAGCCCACCGATGATCGTTCACCGGAGAAGATGGCCTCCGATGGCGGGGCGACTGCGATGGCGATGATAGCCATGGGTGATGCCGTTGATGATGGTCACATGGTTTATGATTCCTATACACGTATACACATATATATGATATATCTTAGAAAATAAATAAATAACTTTTATGCTTATGTATTGCATCTTATTATTTGTTATTAATTTTGAATAAACTGGCATGAATATTGCGTAGAATATATATATATATATATATATATATATATAATATGATTTTGAATTTTTTTTTATTTTTTATATGATTTATTCTTTAAAAATCGTTGCAGGTTGCCCTTCACGGGGTAAGGTATTTTCGGTGTTAGTTGCTAACCGAGATACTTTTTCCCTTTTGCCAGCGGAGTCTGGCGATGACAGTGAAATTGATCACGAATGTTTATCTCCCTTAAGTGACTTGAGAACGTCGGGAACATATGATATAGAGAGATCGCCTCTTGTAGAAATTGTGAGTGAGTCGAATTCTTGCTATAATAGTGATTCCCAAGGGTCTTTGGTGAGATTGGGCGAGCGGATTTTGGATAAGTCGGAGATTTTAAGTTCATGCCAAGAACTTGAATTATCCTCTAGAAATATTCTTAAGATTCCGAAAAATGAAGATTCTTGCCATGAACCGCCTCCGGGTTATTTCACTGTATATCTAGAGTACTTTAATTTTGGTTTTTCGCTTCCTCCTCATGCCCTTTTGATGGAAATTGTAGATAGTCTTGGGGTGAGGTTAAGTCAATTAACACCAAATGCGATTCTCCTTTTTATGTGTTTCCTATGTAGAGTGAGCGAAATTAAAATGTTTCCAACTATAGACTTATTTTATGCGCTCTTCTCGGTGCGTCGTGCCATGCCGGGGTCCTATATTTATTTTCTTCTTCGGGGAGATTGTAAGTTTTTATCTCGTTGTCCATCTCCGAAAAGCGATTGGAGAAAAAAATTTGTTTATGTCTGGGATTATGGTTGGGGGGTTCCCATAGTTTGGAGTCTGGGCCATAGGAAAATTATCTTTAACAAGACTCATCGTGAATTGCAAGTCGAATGTTGCTCCTTAGGTCTTTTCCAAAATTTGGTGGATCCAAAAAGTTTGCTTCCTGCTGGTATTTGATTTTTCACTCTCTTGCATGCTATTGTATTTTATTTTTAATTTAATGTACCTTGCTCGGTGTAACTTGAGAACTTCTTGTATTTAGTTATGTATTATTCTCCTTGTTTTTTTGTAGGATAAAAAATCAACTTGGCGGAGGTACGGGCATGCATAGAGAAAAATGAGAAGGATGTGTCAAAAATTCTAAGAAAAGACTCAGCAAAGGAGCGAGCTATTGCTGGTTCTCAAGAGCTTTCCCGGAGGAGGAAGTCTCTCGGGCCTTCAAATCATGCTCACCGTTTGGGCCCACCATCCAAAAGATCTGATGTGCATGACAGAAAAAATGGTGGCAAAAGAAAAGATGTTGTAGTTGGACCCGACTTCGATGCGCGTAGTAAAAAGGGTGAAGATCTAAGAGATTCGAAGAAAAAACGTGACAATGAACGAGTAGTTGATCTAAAAGCTCTCGAGGGTCGCCACTTGTTCGTGGAAGGAGTGAACCAAAATAATAATGCTGGATCTTTTTGGGATTTGAAAGATCCGGAGATTGGTTGGAGAACGGGAGCGGACCTGATTGGAGATCATGATAGGTTGCATCTACTGCCTCAACCTACCAAAGTGTTAACTCGGTCTCTTGCTTCATCCGCCTTCCAGGTATATTATTACTTGCTTGTTGTTATTTATTATGATTTTTACATAATAAATAATTTTTTTTATCTATGGGTGTTTACAGATTCTATCGCTTGCTCACACTTTTTAATTTCGAGAAGAGAGGTCTCGAAACTCCGAGAAAAAATTTGATGACGAGCTGACATCATTAAGGGGTGAGTGCAAAAGACTTGGCAAGGAAAACAGTAAAGCTTGAGATGATTTTCTCAAGTCGCAAAAGGAGCTTGAAGAGCAAAAAGTATGATGCAATGTGCGAGAAAATGGAGCAACTTAGGGGGGAAATATTCCCGTGAATCGGAGACTGGAGAGATTTTTCTCAACTCGTCAGTAGGCAAGAATCTTTTGCGAAGTACTGGAGAAAAAACAATTGAAGGCTATCGAGAGTCCACAGCTTTTAAAGACGAAGTGATTCAGCGGGCGATCGTTATTCATGATGAAGTTGTAGTGGATTGCCGCAAAGAACTACGGAAAACTAAATTAGTTTCGGAGGAAATTATTATGATGATTCACTCTAAAATTCCGGAGCCTAGAACTGCATCTGCAAGAGTCGAGGATGAATCGGACCTACCCTTAGGAGATTTATTGGGAGGTATGGGTGACGAGAAGATGATCGAAGCTTTGCGCTCCAATTTCTAGCTTATACAAGCAATAACGACGGGTGTGTGTCGAAGCTACATGGAGAATACTCTTTGGAGCCGTGGAGCAGTTTAGTTTTATTATTTCTTCCCACTTTTGGGCAAAAATTTTTTTTTTGTAACAAAGTCAAAGTCCTAGACTTTGTTTGTTCTTTTTGAGTAAGTAAGTAGTTGGTGGAGGAACAAAGAAAAAATAATAATTCTTTATATATATATATATATATATTCAATTTTGTCGATTATCATATCTCTTTTGCATTTT
Organism: Henckelia pumila; assembly: GCF_033568475.1. Taxonomy (NCBI): domain Eukaryota; kingdom Viridiplantae; phylum Streptophyta; class Magnoliopsida; order Lamiales; family Gesneriaceae; genus Henckelia; species Henckelia pumila. Next base: position 74,240,148 of record NC_133122.1, read on the forward strand.
GAATTTGCTATTGCATACTTATTTGATGAATAAAATATTATCGCTTTAATATCTGAGTACTTGGGAGGGGATCAATCTCCCAAGATTTTGTCTCATGGGGAAGTCCTAAACCCACTTGGTATGTGGTGAGGTATCCCGGGACTTGTAATATTATTATTTCGTCCTGACCTCTTACAGCGTCATAAGTTCAAATGTCCCATGGGGCTGGCCAAGCCTCTTATTGTTGGGAATTTTTTTTTATGATTGCTAGGGTCTATGACGTTTATGTCATAAGTAAGCGCTTGTATAGGAGAGGAGATATGATATGTTTTCGACAAAGTAATCTGCTTATATAACAAAATAATCAAATTAGTTGAAAAATGTATCACAAAATTGCAATATGAAAACATAAGAAAAATATGCTAATAACATAAAAGGTAAATTTAGCCTATTATTGGCGAGAATTGCAGTTTATGCATAAAAATTCTTCAGGTTGGCCACGTTTCAAGGTCTGGGAAGTACTCTTCCATCTGAATGTTGGAGGCAATATGTTCTCATCTTCACAATCTCAATTACTTTGTACGGGCCTTCCCATTTTGGGTCCAATTTACCCACAGACTTCAAGATGTCAGATTTTCTCAAAACCAGGTCTCCTACTTGAAAAGATCTTGGTTTGACTATGTCATTGTATGCTTTAGTCATACAAGCTCAATATCTCTCAGCTCGTGTCGAAGCTTCATCTCTCAATTCGTCCACCAAGTCCAATGAAATTCGGAGGGCTTGGTCATTCCCAGATAAAGTGTATTGTTTCACTCACCATGATTGCTCTCCAATTTTGGCAAGAGCCACAGCTTCCGCTCCGTAGGCCAGATTGAAAGGAGATTCTCCAGTTGAAGAGCGTGGAGTGGTTCGATATGCCCATAGAACACTTGGCAACTCATCTACCCATTTCCCTTTGGCATTGCCTAGGCGTGTTTTGAGGTGTTGTAGAATGGTCCGATTGGTGACCTCGGTTTGCCCATTGGCTTGAGGATTCCTGACAGAAGTGAAGAACTGCTTGATAGAAAGTCCTTTGCACCAATATTTTATTTTCGCTCCAAAAACTGAGTTCCATTGTCTGAAACCAAAGTTTGAGGAATGCCAAATCTGCATACTATATTCTTCCATAAGAAATTGATTACATCTCTTTCGGATATTTTGGCCAATGGTTCATCTTCGACCCATTTGGTTAAATAATCCACAGCAACTATCAGAAATTTTCTTTGTCCGATAGCAGGAGGAAAATGAGCTACCAAATCTATTCCCCATTGAGCAAAAGGTAAAGGACTTTCTAGGGGCTGCAAGATTGTAGCCGACTGGTGATGGAAGTTAGCATTCTCCTGACATGCATGACAATGCTTCGCTAACTCGATAGCGTCTTGCTTCATCGTTGGCCAAAAGTATCCTTGGCGTAGTGCTTTCCCTGCGAGAGCTCTGCCAGCTAAGTGATTTTCACATATTCCTTCATGAATTTCACGGAGCACATAGTTTCTTTTAGCTGGCGTTAGACACTTTAGGTATGGTGAAGAGAAACCTCTTTTATAAAGTTCTCCGTCAATGATCGTGAACCGAGCAGCTCTCACTCTATGTTTTCGAGCTTCGACTTGGTTAGCAGGTAGGTTACCCTGCCTCAAATAGTCGATTTTTTCATCTTTCCAACTAGGTTATTCGTTGTCAGCACAAAAGATTGTAATATCACTTCCATCTTTTTCTTCCTTGTCATATGTTAGGAATGTTATTTTCCTACTATCAATGTTGGCCAAGGAGCTTGCTAACTTGGCAAGGCGGTCCGTTGACTCATTTTCCATTCTAGGTATCTGCTTCACATCGTAGCTGTCTAAACGTGAGAGAAGCTCATTCACTTGATTGAGGTATACAGGCATTTTATCTTCCTTTGCTTCATAATTTTCATTAACCTGACTGACGATGAGTTGAGAGTCACTGTGTATCGTCAGTCTTTTTGCTCCGACCGATAGGGACAATTTAATTCCCATGATGAAAGCTTCATACTCTGCTTCATTATTTGTTGCAGGGAATAGAAATTTGATGGCATATTGAAATTTATCTCCCCGTGGGCTCTCCACAACTATAACTGCCCCACTTCCTGTAGAAGTTGATGACCCGTCGACATAAATCATTCATGTCGGGGTGGAGCTTTCTTCTTGAGTTACTGTCATCTCTACTAGAAAATCAGCCAGAATATGTGCTTTAATTGTTGGACGCGGGCGATATTCAATTCCATATTGGCTCAACTCGACATCCCACCTAACCATTCTTCCTGATGCTTCAGGACTTGAGATAATTTGTTTGAGAGGATGATTGGTAAGTACAATTATTGGATGAGACTAAAATTAAGGACGTAGTTTTCTCGCTGCAGTTACCAAAGCCAGTGCCAGTTTCTCGATCTTTGTATATCTTAATTCTGCTCCATGTAAAGTTCGACTTATACAATAAATTGGTTTGTGCTAACGTCCTACTTCAGAGACCAATACTGCACTTACCGCCTCCGCAGATATTTCCAGATAAATCAACAGGGTGTCACCTTTGTTTGGTTTGACCAACAGCGATGGAGAGGTCAGATGTACTTTCAACTCGTCAAATGCTTGTTGACACTCTTCTTTCCATCAAAAACCTTTCCCACTCCTCAGCATTTTGAAAAATGGTAAACTCTTGTCTGCAGATCTTGAGATAAATCGGTTGAGGGGGCCAAATGTCCTTTCAATTCTTGAATGCCTTTCACACTTTTCGGGGGATTCATATTTAAAATTGCTTTGATTTTTTTAGGGTTGACCTCTATTCCTCGTTCTGACACCATGTAACCAAGGAATTTGCCTCCTCGTACACCAAAAGTGCATTTATCCGAATTAAGTTTCATCCTGTATTTTCTGAGTATATTGAAGCATTCCTCAAAATCTTCCAAGTGATTAGACGCTCGAATACTTTTGACGAGCATGTCATCTATATAAACTTCCATGTTACGCCGGTCAAGTGTTCGAACATGGTATTTACCAGACGTTGATAGGTAGCTCCAGCATTTTTCAACCCAAACGGCATAACATCATAACAATAAATTCCCCGTTCAGTGATGAAACTTGTTTTTTCCTAGTCTTCTGGCGCTAGGCCGATCTGATTGTATCCTTGATATGCATCAAGAAACGTGAGGAACTCACATTCTGCTGTCAAATCAACTAATAGGACAATTTGTGGGAGTGGAAACAGATCTTTGGGACATGCCTTGTTGAGATTAGTGAAATCTATACACAAACATCATTTTCCTCCATGTTTCGGTACTAAGACAATATTTGCAAGCCAATCTGGGTATGTAACTGGCCTGATGTATCTTGCCACTAAGAGTTTTTCCACTTCAGCGGCTATATGCCAATTTTTCTCTGGGCCAAATGCTCTTTTATTTTGCTTCACCGGTCTCATTTTCGGATCAACACGGAGGTGATGGAGCGCATATTCATGTGGTATTTCGGGTAGAGGCTCATCACCCCAAGCAAACACGTCCAAATTGCGACCAAGGAAATTTCTCAGCTTCTCTTCCAAATCAGGAGGTAATTCGGTCCCGATTTTCAGTTTCTTCTTGGGGTCATTTGGAACAATTTCTATGTGCTTTAGAGTTTCGGTTGCTGTCATTATTTCTTTGCTCTCAGCTTCCTCATCCACCAAATATATCCCGTTTTCACGAAAAAAATTTCCTGGTCTTGGGGGTTCTCTCCTCACTAGAAACTTGTCTTTTACGATTTCCTGATGAACCCCGTAGTGTCACCGCATGACACTCTCTTGCTAGGCGATGGTCACCAATGGATTCTCCTACTCCTCCTGGAGTTGGAAACTTCAGTTTCATATGATAGGTCGATCCGATTGCTTGGAATATATTGAGACTTGGTCGTCCCAATATCACATTGTATGCAGATGAAGATTTTACTACAAGGAATTTCACCATCTTAGTAGACCGTTTGGGGTAAGAACCCAAAGAAAGAGAAAGCGTTACTTCGCCCAAAGCTTCAACTATTTCTCCGGAAAATCCGACCAGTGGAGTGTTGACTGGAGTTAACTGCGCATTACTTATACCCAACTTGATGAATGCATCATGAAATATTATGTCGGCCGAACTTCCTGAATCCACTAGAATTTTCTTTACCCAAAAATTGGAGATTGTGGCTGAGATGATTAAAGCATCATTATGGGTACCCCGAGGGTTCTCCAAATCTTTGTCACTGAATCATAATCCATCTTGGATGGTTCCAATTTCATATATCGACAAGGATATGGGGCTAGATAATTTTTTGGTTCCTTTTGCTGCCCGCATAAGGGCTTTTCTTGCATTGTTTGAGTCGCCACAAGCAGGCCCCCCCAGTGATTACGGCGATTACCCTTCCCGTGGGTAAATTTTCATCAGCTCTTTCATGTTGTTTCCCAGTTTCATCATGGCGCTTTTGATAGTCACGTTTTGGTTGTTCGTCCCGACGCCTGTCATCTCGCTTTTCACCGTGGGACTTGTCCACAAAATTTCCCAAATGTCCGCGCTTGATGAGTTTTTCAATTTCTGCTCGCAAACTGAAGCAATATTCTGTAGTATGACCTTTATCTTTATGAAAATGACAGTACTTGTCCAAACGCTGGTGCTTTGGATTATTTTGCATTGGGCGAGGGGAACGCAACAATCCTTGTTTTTCAGCCACTACCAATATATCGGTCAGACGTGCATTGAGGGGTATATTCTGGAGGCGGGGGCTCTGTGCTATTCGCTTCTCGTCTCGCTTTCTAATATCCAATTTATCTTCTTCTCTTTTTCTTTTATTCAAGTAGTGTGGCTCTATAGATTCTTCAACCCGCATGTATTTCTCAGCTCTTTCCAGTAATTCCTCTAAGTTTTTGGGCGGCATTATTCCAGCTAACAAATCATGATTCACATGTAAAACTTCGTGAACCGCGTGAGTAAACCGCCGAACATAGTCCCTCAAACTTTCCCTTTCATTATGAATGATTGTGAACAAATACGCTTCTGTTTTCGGGTATTTCTTGTTAATTGAGAATTGCTGAATGAAGCAGTCAGTAAGTTGCTCCAAATTGACAATAGATCCAGTGGGTAACTTATTGAACCATGTGAGTGCTCTTCCTGATAAATTTGTTCGGAAAATTTTACAATATGCAGCATCTGTGATATCATACAAATCCGCTTTTGCGTAGAATTTGTCAATATGATCTTGGGGGTCACTCGTTCCATCGAACTCAGGTAAGCTGGGGATTTTGACCCCCTTTGGTAATGCTTCAAATAGGATGTCATCAGTGAAGGGGCTTCGACGTGACGTCAAAATTGCTGACGAATTCTCTCCAGTTACATATGTGCGAGATCCATCCTTCCGGGTTGGATTAGTGGTTTTGTTTTCGCCAGAGGTGTCATGAACTGTGTGAACACTTGCTTCACCAACTTTCTGAGTAGTATTTTTCTTGGTCTCCCCTTGATCTTTATCATTCACTTTAGACTTATCTTTATTTGGGTCTTCGTTATTAGGGTCAAGAGATGATGAGCCTTCAGTCTGAGCCTTTTCCTTGATGCTTTTGCGCTTACGGGTTTCTAGGTACTGAGCAACTGCATCTTTTGCTGCGAGTGCTGCTGTGTTTTCCATTAGCGAAGTCAAGGCTTCATGGGTGAGAGTAATGCTTGGTGGTGCGTTTCCATTGTTATTATTTCCTTGAGATATTTTTGAACTAATATGTGCTCTCAATGACGTAAAGAACAAATTTCCACAGACGGCGTCAAGCTGATGTAGCCAAAAATCACTTGTATATGACACGTTTCTTCCGCAAAATTCGAAGTATCAACAGATCCTTGTATGCTCATTGTCGAAATCTTCAGTGGATTGTTCCTACGTCACAAAACAAAGTCAGAGGAGCCGGGAGGGTTTTCGGCGAAGGCACTCTGACACTCAAGTCAGTTATTACTCAAGGAATAATAATCGAGAGTAGAGCGATATGGTGCTTAAGAAAGTGTATACCTTAATAATGAGGTGACTTGAGCTATTTATAGAGATTCGGAGAGTTTCACGGGCTTGAGCCTCTTATGGGCTTTTGTAGAATTCAGGGTCTGCTTGAATTAAAAATATATAATATTTAAATAACCTTGGGCCTTAAAAATATTTGAACTGGACCTTTATGATTGGGCTCAGACCTAGTTCAATTTTTAGGTGTAACCTATCACAGTTTATGCAAAGATACTGTAATTTCAGTTTATGAATGAAAGACTGGTTTTCTGGAATTTCTGAAATCTGAGGCTGGTCGTTTAATGTGAAAATATTAAATAACGTCGATGTCAAGTACTAGGTGCAGTTTCAGTGCATAACAACGATGGATGCCAGACCATTTGTAAGTAGCACAAGGATATTCCATTTTGATCTTGTGTTATTGGAATTTTCTTGAACCCCCAAAAATGATAAATTAATTAGAAAATTAACGTAAAAACATAAGACCCTAAATCCATACGAAAACTCCACATAACAACTACAAATCGAATTAAAAATTCAGAATCAGAAGGCAACAAAGAATTACGTGCGATGCAATTCTCAAAGGGCTCGTTTGGTTACTTTACTAATAGTCTCGGTACTAGTTATACTGTATAATCTCGTGTTTTTCTTGTCATATTATTTATTTATCTATCTATTAATTATTTATTATACATCAATCAAATCATTAATTATTTATTTCACATCAATCCAATAATCGAATTTAAATTACTATATTATCCCTTATAAATAATATTATTTATATTTTATTTATTGTTAAAAGGATAAAATGATAATTTATCATTTTTATATAAAATTTAATCAATCAATCAAAAAAATCATAATCTATCAATCATATCAAATATTATATTAACTATTATTTTTTATTACATTACATTACTTATCAAAGTACTATTTATCCTATCACCCGAACCAAACGGTAGCAAAGAATTTCGGCAAAGAGAGCGTACGTCGTTAAAGCGCAGCCCAAATTTCTATATGACAGAATTATTATTTATTATCTTTAACCGGATATTTTTTTGATTGGGTTACCCGTCAAACAGATGAATTCACGCAAGTTTTTGCTTAAAATTTATACTAAAAGCCGGATAATTTATCGCATAACATTAATCATCTTTTATCTTCCATTATATTATCACTCGTTTTATTTAGGTTATCTATCAATTGCCATTAATTTTTAACTCGTTTTATTTAGGTTATCTATCAATTGCCATTAATTTTTAATAAAATGTTGTGGACTTGAAAAATTGCTTTGTAAACTTGGATTTATCAATTCTTATGGTGGTTTGAAAGAAAAAATGGTATGGTACTCGTACCCGGCGACGACCCCAAAGCAGGTAGCCCTCACAGTGTGCGGTTTGCTCACCGGCGTCGCCTTCATCGCTGTCGGAGCCCACCTATCGTTTACCAACGTTGGGCCTCAGCAAGCCCGCGCGCAGGCCCGCAAAGAGTTCGTCAAAGCCCGCCTCAGAAAACTTCTCGAAGACTGAACTCTCTACAGGTAACCGACTTGCATTTTAACATTTAAATAGACTTTCTTACACGTAGCTCACCAATTCATACGTTCTAAAGCTTTACGCGCTATATGTCGGGATCCATTTTGATTTAAGGATGTTTTAAGGTATGTTGGTTCGATTTGGTTTATGTGAATGTGGCAAGTCGAAATCTTTTGAGCTGTTCCAGCTATATATGAGTCTGTTTGTGTTTCTTTTGACTGGTTTTAGTGTTTTAGTCCACAAGCTTAGCTAAATGTTTCAAGTTCTTGAATACCTTTCCCGGTTTTTCATTGTTTGATTTTTCAATTTTGGCTGGTGTAGGAGTATTGGTTTATAATTTTTTTACATGTTAAATGAGGAAAAAATGTGGGTTGTGGTGACTGTTCACTGTTGTTCTGCTGTACTTCTCATGTAAAATAATGTGGTCATAAAAAAGTTGATGGAAATTGACAAGGAATCTTGTGCCGAGGAGTGAACTTAACAGACAAGTGCTTTTCTTGGCCATGTTTAAGCAACAAAGTAAAATAATTTTTTTGTTTGAAGCAATGGTTGCCAACTCGTCTTCCTTGGTTTGTCCCCTGCTTCCGTTTGAGAATTTTCATGATGGGATTTCTATATCTAAAATGAGCATTGTTCTAATAAAGAAATTTTATCCAAGAGAGTGGCTGTATAAGTTTGGAGTGGTCTCAGCTTCAACCTCATTAGAGGTGATTCACTCACATTGCCGATATTTCGGTTGCTTGTGTTAGATTTGCGGTACTGACGTATTGTGATGTGTTGATATGTTTTCCATGTTCCTTATCTCAGATATTGGGTTCTGAAACTTTGTCTACTCCCACTCCCTTAGTAAGCTACGGTCCCATCTAGGGCGATGATACCGATACTGATACTTTCTCTATAACTTGAGTTGTTTTGCATTTAGAAGTGAGCCTCTCCATAGCCTTATTGGCTGGCATCAATTTTGCCACTTTTCGTTGAAATATTTAGAATTACCTGGTAAGTGAACTTGTTTGTATGATGGAGTGAAGGATTGGTTAAATATATTCTATGCACTAAATACTTTGTTGCTTGAACATGGCCAAGAAAAGCACTTTTCTGTTAAGTTCTCTCATATCATTCATTTGCCACGTTTTGGTTGTGGTTATAGACTCAAAAGCAGTTTTTTTTAATCATATTTATTTTCAGGGGTAGATATCATTGACCTGCTCTATCAATTTGGCTATCTTGTTGTGTCTATCACATGGACTTCTTCTCTGTTATTTGACATGAGGTTATGAGAAGAATATCGAGCGCTTGTGCATTAGATATTCCCTCATGGTGTCTGGTTATTCTGTTTGGTCGGATTACTAAATTCATTTGTTATGCAGAAATGAATTTTATTTCTAAAAGCCATCCATCATTAAGGGACAGAGTTCAATGCTTTCTTGTTTGAGACAACCGCCGCCGCCGCCGTCACCGCCACCACGGCTACCCACAGAAAATAATCATATTTCATCTCCAGCTTCTCAAGGTAAAGCTCTGATTTTACTGAATAAAATATAAGAGCAATATAATAGAAATCAAGTCCTGCCTGAACTGTCAGTAAATGCAGCACCGACAGTACAATAACATTTCTCCATCCTCCAATTGAAATTTCTCTATTCCCGCCCATTATTCTATACTTTCCTTTTTTGTGTTGCACTTCTTTAACCTGTATATGATAGTATTAACTCTGAATCTGTATTCAGGTTGTTCTGAGGATAATACACCAACATCAAGTGTCCAACTCTCCCCCACTGTTAACCTTAGTCGAGAATACACGCTTGCTATTAAAACATATTCTTACAATGAGATTCGAAGAATATTTGACCGCAGTGGCTCTTTTGATCGATATGTGGACATAGAACATGTAGAATACTTCGAGGAACCTCCTGTTTTGGAACAAATTCTGCGACCAAGCCATGAGCATGTTGTAGAGACACTTTCAGTGATTCAGCCCAACCCCCTTATTGAACTCATTACCACCTACTTCGAGCACAGCGAAAGTACATCACATTTATGCCTCCATCTCTATCAAAGTGTACACCAAGCTCGCCTCCTCTATACCCCTATTCATAACTTTCTTGATGACCTCCCTCTCGAATTTAATTCCGATTCCTACCCCCTCTCTCATTCCCAATTTAACTTGGGGTTTAACATCTTTCTCAAATTTTACCGCCTTGAAAATCCCTTCTCTCCTGATTCCTACAACTTCAACAATATCCGTCAAGGCTTCTCCGAGCTCACAGATCAGCTTAATCAACGCCTCAAAAAGTCACAATCGAGGGTCCATTTTATCCGTAACTGCTCTACTGGATCTGCCTTGTGTGTGATTGCAGCAGGTGTTGGAGTGGCCATATCGGCCATAGCCATAGCTAGTCATGCCCTTATTGCCCTTGTTGCAATCCCAATATGCCCTACAATTTTTCCATACTATGTGACTAAGAAGGAAATGGTCCACCTAGCTCAACTGGATGCTGCAGCAAAGGGTGCTTATTTCCTTCGCAATGATCTAGACACTATAGATCGCCTTGTCGATCGTTTATATACTGCCCTTGAGAACGACAAGCTAATGGTTCACATGGCGCTGGAGAGAGGTGTGGACCGGTATCCGGTTCAGGAGGTGTCGAAACAGTTTTGGAGAAACCGTGCAAATATTGTGCGAAAGCTAGCAGATCTTGAGGAGCATTTGTTCCTTTGTTTTGCAGCGATTAATCGGGCCAGGTCCCTTCTCCTCCATGAGATCAATCCGCAGCGAAATCATCATTCTGGCTGATTTGTCACCAAGTAAGCTGCTTCCTGTTTGAGCATTGAAACTTTCATAGTTTCATATCCATACATTTAACTCATGCTTCCGCAGTTGTTACAGGAAAACTGACGGTGGTTCAAATGAAAGGAATCAAGCTGACTAATCCTCTTTATTTTCATATTCAAGCTTCAGCTTGAACATTTTAGCCAATTTGCATATTGGCTTGAAACTAGAAAATATTATCATTTTGAGCTGAATTTCTGAGCTCAATTCATCTGGTTTGAATTTGGTTGTCAGGCTCTATTAAATTTGAATCAAGTTACTTTACCATCACTTGGGTTCATGTAATTATGAATATGTATTTACAAAATATTAAATAGCTCGTTTGTCATTGAATCAAATATTTTAGGCTTAGAATCCGACTCCGGGTATGTTCATATAAGGTTCGAGTTTAATAAAATTGAATTCAAGTACAATAATATTCGAATAGGCTCAAGCAGTTTACTGAGTCTGCTCGATTCATTTGCACATATACCAATACATGGTGTTGCCCACACTCCAGAGCCCATACGTTTACAATGGCACTTTCATTGGCATGCTCTAATGTCTTTGCTTGTTCAGGTTGGAAGCTTTTCACCTGATGAATTTGACGAGGAAACAAAATCCATTGATATTGGCACCCACAACCTGCTGCAAGAAGCTGTGTATGGCCTGAAACCTGGTATTGCACTTGCTGTTGTGAGTATGAGATTAATGGTTGTAATGTGAAGACAAAGGAGTAACATTTGAGCATTTTCTTACCAATATTGGATCACAGACTCTCTCTCTCTGTTGATCTAAAGAAGTTAAGGTTCATGTCAGGTTTTGGAGATTCCTTATTTCCCAGAAAAAAAGAACTAAATAGTTATCTGACTGCCTTGTTAATCTCAACATATTTGGATGTATTACTGATTTCTCAATGGAGCAAGATCTTTTACTTATCATACTTAATGGAGAAGCTCTCCTTGAGACATGATATAGCGAAAATATGAGATTGGAATAGGCGATTGTTCTTTAACTATGGATGATATTGATTATTTTGATGATTTAAAATGGATTAGGGTGCGAAGTGCATGCATTAAATACTAACATGTTAGTGAAAGTCGTTAAAGTAAAATGTTTTGTTTGACTTCTTTAGAGATAGATAATCTTACATGTTGCAAATTGATTTTACAAGGCAGCACATAAGCATAGAGAGCTATAATTTCTAATGAATCTAAGTGTACTGTTGTTGTTTTGTTTTTGTTGTTTTGTTTTGTTTTTTCCCGGAAGTTCTAATAGGTGTTAATAATATAGTTGAAATCTTTTACACAATACGACAGTCTAAACGTCAGCACTAGGAAATCTTCATCTAGTGGCTGTACCACCTAGTTATTCATGAGAATTGAACAAATGATTTACTTCAATATAGATTGGAGCATCGAACACTTGTTTTATAAAAAAAAATATATATGGCAGTAATTATTCAATTCAAAATTTCTAAATCGTGGAACAACATTACATCATCTATCAACTATTTTTAGCAAGAAATCTTCCTCAAATACTTCATATACTAGTGCTATATAATATAATATATATATATATATATATAATTAATTTTGATCCTCTGCACCTTAGGATGCAGTAAAACTGTGTGCGACCACTAAAATCCGGTAGTGGGTTTTAGTGGTGGCCACCACCGGATTTTAGTGATTGCACACAGTTTTCCTGCACCTAGGGTGCAGGGGATTGTATCTGTATGTATATATATATATTTTTCAGCTGTCCAAAAATATTTTTTGACCTCGTCCTTTACTACCGGGTTTTAGTTGTTTTTTATTTTTTACATAACTAAAACACGGTACCGGATTTTAGTGGTCGGGAACGAGTTGTGCATCATTGGTTGGGCAGCTGAAAATTTCTCTCTCTATATATAAATATATGTATTAAATGGTCATGATCTGACTAGACCTAAACTGTATTCGTCAATAAAAATATGAAGTTTAATTTCACAATCTTTGATCGCCGACATAGATGACTCGAGGATGTTTGGGATAGTTTATAAGCTCTTGATAACAGCTTTTAAGTTGTTTCAGAGCTCATAAGCTCTTTAAATTTGTTTGACAAATTTTTTGTCAAACAACTTATAAGCTGTCAAAGACTCAAATAAGCTGTTTTTTATAAAGTAAAGTCATCCTTAGTTTTTTCAAAAAAGATCTTATTTTGATATTTTACTTCTTCATATTATTCCTATATATTTTATTAAATTCTCACTATGCCCTCTGCCATTTTTTGTACATAATTTATCAAAAATTTTCTAAATTAAAATTAAAAATAGTTTTATTTTTTAAAATATGTTTAATATTTATGATAAATTTAAAACTATTTTTGTATGTATATTACTATTTAAATTATTTTCATAGTATTTTATCATTTTTGGTAATTTTGACAATTAAAAAATTTTATAATACCAAACACATCAAAATCTTTTAGTTATTTAAAATAAGTTCATTCAAATACTTTAACAACTTATTTTAAAAATAAAACCTGACAGCTTATAAACTCTTAAAACATCTTATAAGCTCAAGTTTTTTTTAATAAGTTTAGGCAAACACTAGACAATTAATTGTAAGCATAAAAATATGAAGTTTCTTCTATTGACAAAGAAAGGGAGTTGAGTGGAGCCAAGATAATCACGAACCCGCTCTACCCAATATTCGAGAAACCCAATTTTGTCATAATTGCGGTGAGGAAATTCCATTCGACGCGATCATAAGTCTTACTCATGTCCATTTTTAGTGCGATTAATCCTTGTCGTCCCCGTGTGCGTCGACGAAGTGTATGAAAGCATTCAAAGGCAGTCACAATATTATCCGAAATGAGCCTGTTCGGAACCAAAACACTTTGCTCCGGTGAAATAATGTCATCAAGAAAACCCTTTAATCTGTTCGCCATTGCCTTGGATACAATTTTATCGATTACATTGCAAATACTAATAGGTCGATATTAAAAAATGATCTTTGGCTGCTTCACTTTTGGGATGAAAACAACAACAATTTGATTTAGATCCCCAATTGAAGTCCGGCCATTAAAAATTTCATGTGCCACAGTTGTAACATGACTATCAGCAGTCATCCAATTCTCTTGAAAGAATCTAGCATGAAAACCATCTGGTCCTCAAGATTTCCAAGAACTCATGCCAAACAAACCATGTCGAACCTCGTCTGGACAATAAGGTGCATCTAATTGAGAGCTCATCTAAGGCGTGATTTTGCAATCAATCCCCTCTAAAAAGGCTCTGTTTGGTAGGATTATTATTAATCCTTGTATAATTTATCTTGTCTAATCCTACGTTCTTCTCGTCATATTATTTATCCTTCTATTAAGTATTTATTTTACATCAATCAAATCATTAATTATTTATCTTACATCAATCAAATCATCGAATTTAAATTACTATATTACCTCTTATAAATAATATTATTCATATTTTATTTATTATTAAAAAGGACAAAATGGTAATTTTGTATTTTTATATAAAATTCAATTAATCAAATCAAATAAACTATAATCTATCAATCAAATCAATTACTATATTCACTATCATTTCTTATTTATTTTTTATTACATTATATTACTTATCTATATATTATTTATCCTATCATCCCTACCAAACGGAGCCTGGCCGCTTCGGATGGATGGGAAGTAGAGAACAAACTTGTAAAATAATCCACAATGATATTAGTCACATTTTGGAAGTTAGAGATCCATTCCCTATTGTTGTTGATCATACCTCCAATATGATTTTTCGTGTCGGATAGTTGCTTTACTATGAAAGTACTTTGTATTACGATCACCACCCACTAGCCAATCTGTCCGAGAGCGTTGCTTCCAGTAATATTTCTCAAGATACAATAAGTGATCTAGTTGTCTATCCAACTGAGCAAGAATAGAAGGTTGAATCGGACCATGAGGTTGGGCATTGAAAGTGGAGATATCATTTTGCACTTGGCGGATTTGTGAGGAAATATTCCCAAAAGTTTTGGATCCCCAACTATTGAGTTTCTGTCCGTACCAAAATAAAATTGTTTGAAGATCCGATGGACTATGACAATGAGGGATTCCAGAACTATCCCAGCAGTCAGCCACAACCTGTTTATAGACCTTACTAATTCTTCAAAAAAGATCAAACTTAAATAATTGTTGTCGAGGTAAAGTATCCGTAAAAACGCTATCAATATGCGAGAATTCAATTAGCAATAATCTATGATCATAATAAAAAAAATCTAGGTGAGACACAATGGTATTTTTAAAGATATCTTGCCAATTCAAATTGGCAATTGCCCGGTCGAGCCGTTCCTAAATATATCGAGGTGTTATTGACGATTATGCCAAGTGAATTCTAGGCCTATGGAACCAAGATATTTAAGACCACCTGTAGTAACCCAGATTCTATTTTAAGATAATTATATGGTAAACATGATTAAGAGTTAGTATTTAACCAAATCAAAGGCTTAATTGGGCTTCATAAGCAAGAATTGGACTTATATGCATGGGCAGGATCGGAAGCTCCGAACCCAGATCGGAAGCTCTGAAACATGCATATCGGAAGCAACGAAATGAAGTAGTTGACTTTGGAATCATGCACGGATCGGAAGCTCCGATCTCAAGCAGCCAGCAAGTCTCGATGACTAAGCCACGAGTTTTGAAAAGTGTTGGACATGCACCAGATCGGAAGCTCCGATCCCGGATTGGAAGTTCCAATCGCCACGTGTCGCATATGTAGAGATCAAAAGCTTCGATCCCATGAACGAAGGTTCCGATCGTTGCCGAGTCTTGGCCTATAAATAGGGGTCCTCGGATTCATAAATGAATTACGAATTCCTAAATTTCCTTCTTCAGTTATATAAGTTCCTAAATTTCCTTCTTCAGTTATATAAGTGCGAGTTATACACTTGAGGGCCCTATCGGGTTATAAAGAGGTTCTGAAATAAAAAAGTTGTTGTTATAGACATCCAGAATGAGCGACATCAACAGCTAACTACGGACAAAAGTATGGTCCAAGAATCTTATTAAGTTATAGGATTATCTATTAGCTTAGTTAAGACTTTTAAAATTTGTGTAGTGATACAGTGACTTTTGATCATACTCTTGGAACCTAGATCCTACAAGACTCGAACTAGCTTAGAGGTACATACATATTGACTGAGATTTCCAGCGAGTGTACATGTCTATATGTTGCATGTATGGTTTACCTCTTTTCATATTCATATGTCATGTGCGCATACACGTTGATCCTATTCCTTTGTTATACCTATATTTAGTCTACAACCGGATGTACCGCTATAGCAGAGGGTTCTATGAGATATTCTAGAACCGAATGTATCGTTATAGTGGGGGGGGGGGGGTTCTAGGTGAGTGTGGTTGTACCCAAAGGTTTGATCCAAGCGATCACACCACTCATTGGCTCCGGTCATTAGCATGACTTTCAGATGGCCTATTACCAGTCATCACGATTGCATGCATCATATTTATATGTCTACTCATATTTACTTACTGGTTAATCGCTCACGTCTTAGTTATTATCTTGGACACCCCATTCCACGGGACAGGTCGCAGGATGGACGGAGCAGGGATTTCGAGGCAAGACTAGGGAGCAGGAGTTATCACCGAACATTTTATACAACAGAATTCGATATAGCTATATAATTTCATATGACGGTATATTTCATTTATTTCGATATGGTTGTATAACTATTAAATTAAGACTTTGAACTGTTTTATTAAGTTGTGATGTAAATTATGGGTTATGTTTCCGCACGTGTTACTCTGTTAAGTTCTTATGTTTTAAATTAAGATTAATGCATGCAATAGTTGCCAGTTAGTGGGTGATTCAATGCGGGGCCACTACACCGCCAAAATCGAGTGTATCCCAAAAATAATTCCTGTAGGAAGTAGATTGGTCGCTGCCGCCAAATTTTTCATACAAGGAGAGAATTTCATTGAAATCTCCTGCAACCATCCAAGGTAGATCGAATAAGCCATAGAGACGTGGAAGAAAAATCCATGATTGCGTCTGCATACCTCTGTTCGGATGTCCATAAATCCAGTTAAATGCCAACACTGGCCATTTTCCGATGATATAACACTACAAAAAAGTGAGTTTTCTGATAAGTACATTTTGTGCACTTAATTTGTATATGGTTTTACTTGACTTTTGGAATTTATTGGTAGATATTGCGTGAAATTGTTGTTGTTTTTGTGTTTGTAGTAAGTTATGCACTTCGATGTGTTCAAGTGGAAATAAGCTTAAAAGATGGAAGTTTACAAGGAAATTCAAGAGTTGGAAAAAAGAAGAAAAAGGCTGAGTTCGAGCTAAAGGGGCGCCAGACCTATCCCTAGGTGCGCCCGCGCTGTTATTTAAGAATCTAAGAAGAAAAGTCGAGCTGAGGGCGCGCCCGCGCCGTTGAAGAATGTTCAAAAGTTTGTTTTGCGAATTGAGAGCGCGCCCACCCTGTTTCCTGCACGCTCGCGCCGTCGTCTGTTTGGAATATTAGAGTCCGACTGTTTATGGAAACTTTGGGGATATCTTTGGTATTATTTTGGACGATTGTTAGGTCATATTTAGGGTATTTTTCAGAGTAAAAAAACTATCTATCAGCCGCCAATACACACAATATTCCAGAGAGCACTTTTGTGAGTTTGTGGAGTTGAAGAATTGAAGATTGCTTGGAACGAAGACGAAGACTTTTCGACCGGACACGGAAGAAAGACTACGGCTTTGTTTCTTCTTTTTATTTTCTTTTGATTGTTGAATTATGTTTGAGATATTAAACATTATTTGGTTTTTATTGAATTCGAGCATGAACTAAACTTCTCTAGTCTAGAGGTTGACGTAACTTGGTTGAGACATATTCATGAATCTTTGATTTTAATAAATTGAATTTCTATAGATTAATTGTGTTTCTAGAATTGAATGTCTTCTTAATTTACTGGCCATAAATTGAGTTGTTATATTTACTTAGAATCATTGCTCGGGAGAGGGGATTTTGAGTAGGATCAATAGGAACTACACTGTTAATTGTTTATATAGCTCGGGAGAGTATATAGCTTTAATAGAACCTTTAAGGAACATCATTTTACACATATCACTACATCTAGATTTTTAATAGGGATATTGAAATCGAATTGTAGTTGATACACTCTATTTGTTGCTCGGGAGAGGAGAATAGAATAATCTAAGTGTTCTTGGTTATTAATCGAAGGAAATTCATAAAATAGATTAATTAGGATTGAATATTTTCAAGACCAAGTGAAATCAAAACCTCTGGACTATTTTTCTCTGATTGATCATTTCTAGAAATTTGTGTGTGTGTGAGCTTGATAATTTCTCATTATTTATTTTATTTCTTCTGCAAAATTCTCGAAGTTTGATTTTCTAGATAAAATTAAGACTATTTTAATTACAAGTATTGAATATTTTCATTTTACTCCCTGTGGGATCGACACTCTCTCTTTCACTATACTAAAACTTGACACTCGTACGCTTGCGAGTAAAATTTCACAACAAGTTTTTGGCGCCGTTGCCGGGGAGTTATTTTGATTATTTTTTAGTCTTGTTACCAATTAGTCGAAGTTTTAATTTAGAATTTTCTTTATTTTGATTTAAGTACTAATAAATTGCTATTGCTCTTAATTGCAGTTTATGCGAAGATCTCAAAGTGTGAATTCTTTGCTCTTTGATCCAGAGATTGAACGAACTGCAAGAGCTTTGAGAAAAGTTAGGAAAGAAGAACAATTAAACATGGCTGAAGAAGATGTCAATGAATTGCCTTTGGTGCCAATTAGAGATCATTTCAGGCCAACGATCCAGGCTCACTATTCTGGAATCTCTAGAGGGACAATAAATGCCAACAACTTTGAGTTGAAGCCGGCCTTAATCAACATGGTTCAACAGAACCAATTCAATGGAACTGCCACAGCTGATCCTCACTTACACTTGCGCACTTTTCTAGAGATTACTGATACTGTTAAAATAAATGGTGTTTCTGAGGATACAATATGCTTACGTTTGTTTTCTTTTTCTCTCAGGGACAAGGCACGGAGTTGGCTGCAGTCATTGCGACTAGGACGCATAAAAACTTGGGAGGGCATGGCTGTGAAATTCTTAGAGAAATTCTTTCCACCATCCAAGGCAACCCAGCTGAAGATTGAGATCAGTACCTTTCAACAGCATGATTCAGAACAGCTATACGAGGCATGGGAAAGGTACAAAGATTTGTTAAGACGTTGTCCTAATCATAATTTTGCAGATTGGGAAGAAATAGAGTTTTTCTACAATGGACTGAATGCGCCTACAAGAATGTCTGTGGACTCTACTGCTGAAGGTACCATATTTGCCAAGGACCCCATTCAGGCTTATGATATGCTGGAACAGATGACTATCAATAGTTATCAATAGCCATCTGAACGTATGGGAGTCAAGAAAGTAGTGTATAGTGTGGATCCTCTTACATCCATTACTGCACAGTTATCTGCGTTGAGTACACAAGTTGCTTCTCTGAACAAGGTAAATATCGCAGAACCTGCAGGTGTATTAGTTGCCATAGAAGAATCTCATCCACCTGAGGAAGCACAATATATCAATCCCAGAGGCTATGGAAATTATCGAGGTAACCCTCCTCCTAATACTTATCATCCTGGTTTACGTAACCATAAAAACTATTCTTATGCCAACAACAAGAATGTGTTGAAACCCCCTCTGGGATTCAATACAAATAAAGGGGAAGGTAAAGCATCGTTGGAAGATGTGGTGTCTACATTTGTTACTGAATCTAACAAGCGGATGTCGAGGACTGAAACTCGAATGGACAGCATGGAGACACACATGTGTAGTTTGGGAGCTATGATGAAATCCATGGAGACACAGATTGGACAGCTTGCAAATGCTTTGAAGGATCAAAACAGAGGACAGTTTTCCAGCAATACTGAAGTGAATCCAAAAGAGCAGTGCAAAGCAGTTGAGTTGAAAAGTGGGAAGAAGTTAGAAGAGAAAGAGCAGAGCAAAGCCAAAGAAAGTGAAGAACCAGTGACTGAAGAAATTGTGGTTGAAGAGCCCAAGAAGGAAGCTGAATCTAAACCGATGTACAAGCCACAACTTCCTTATCCACAGCGGTTTAAGAAGAAGGCACTTGATGAGCAGTTTTCCAAGTTTCTAGATATCTTCAAGAAGATACACATCAATATTCCATTTGCAGATGCCTTGGAACAAATGCCTAATTATGCAAAATTCATCAAAGATGTAATGTCTAAGAAGAGGAGATTGCAAGACAACGAAGTGGTGAATTTGACAGAAGAATGTAGCGCAATCCTGCAGAAAATGTTGCCACAAAAGCTGAAGGATCCAGGGAGTTTTACTATCCCTTGTTTTATTGGTGGTTCTAAGGTAAATAGAGCTTTATGTGATTTAGGAGCTAGTATAAATTTAATGCCTTTTTCTGTTTACAGGACTTTGGAGCTTGGAGAAGTCAGGGCGACCACCATCACATTACAGCTGGCTGATCGGAGTATCACATACCCACGGGGTATTGTGGAGGATGTTTTGGTAAAGGTCGATAAGTTCATATTTCCAGCAGACTTCGTGATTTTGGACATGGATGAAGATGAAGAAACTCCCTTGATTTTTGGGAGACCTTTTCTAGCTACTGCATGCGCATTGATCGATGTATACAAGGGAGAACTCACACTTCGAGTTGGTGATGAAGCGGTGATTTTTAATATTTATCATACCATGAGGGGCCCAAATGAGGTAAGTACATGTAAGAGCATTGAAATTATTGATTCTCATAACTCTTTTTCATGTGCAGGAAGTACTGATCCGCTCGAACGATGTTTGGTGGCAGACGAGGTGGTTGATAAGGAAGAGGATTGGGAGTTACATGAACAAAAAGTATTCCTAGACAGCGCTCCGAAAGAAAAAATGGTGAGTTCTAAGGAATCTGAAACATTGGAAAATAGTGCACCAGAGGTATCCCCTGAAACTCATGATCTGAAAGCATTGCCTGCGCACCTATGTTATGAATTCCTTGGTGAAAATTCTACTTGTCCTGTTATTATATCTGCTTATTTGTCTGCTGTAGAGAAAGATAAGTTGCTGAGAGTTCTGAGAAATTTTAAAACCGCTTTAGGATGGTCAATTTCTGACATTAAGGGTATTAGTCCAACAAGTGGTTGGGTATGCTATGCTATTTCTGACAGTAGTTGGGTATCTCCTGTTCAAGTGGTGCCTAAGAAAGGTGGGATTATTGTGGTTAAAAACGAGAATAATGAGTTAATCTCCACACGTACAGTAACTGGCTGGCGAGTATGTATAGATTATAGGAAGTTGAACAAAGATACTCGTAAGGATCATTTTACACTTCCTTTCATTGATCAAATGCTTGATAGACTTGCTGGTTGCTATTACTGTTTCTTAGATGGTTATTCAGGCTATAATCAAATTGCTATAGCACCGGAAGATCAGGAGAAGACTACTTTTACGTGTCCCTATGGCACGTTTGCTTTCAGGAGGATGTCGTTTGGACTGTGTAATGTACCTGAAACTTTTCAGCGGTGTATGATGGCGATTTTTGCATATATGGTGGAGGACGTGATGGAAGTGTTTATGGATGACTTTTCAGTATTTGGTTCCTCTTTTGATCATTGCTTGCATAATCTGTCTCTTGTTTTGCAGAGGTGCCAAGAAAAGAATTTAGTTCTTAACTGGGAAAAATGTCAATTCATGGTTCAAGAGGGCATTGTCCTTGGACATAAAGTGTCATCCTATGGATTAGAGGTGGATCGAGCCAAAGTGGTTGCAATTGAGAAGCTTCCACCTCCGAAGAATATCAAGGGCATCAGAAGTTTTTTAGGCCATGCAGGGTTTTATCGGCGTTTCATTAAGGATTTTTCTAAAATCACAAAACCCCTGTGTAATTTACTTGAAAAATATTCTACATTCATTTTTGATGATGATTGTTTGCAGGCCTTTGAAAAGATCAAGACGACATTGACCACAACACCCATCATGATTGTGCCGGATTGGAAGGAGCCCTTTGAGCTTATGTGCGATGCTAGTGAATATGCAGTGGGCGCGGTATTAGGCCAAAGGAGAGATAAGATTTTCAGAGCTATATATTACGCCAGTCGCACCATGGATGCCGCACAGCAAAACTACACTACCACCGAAAAAGAGTAGCTTGCAGTAGTTTTTGCTTTTGATAAATTTCGTCCATATTTAATTGGTACTAAAGTAGTTGTTTATACTGACCATGCAGCAATTCGCTACTTGTTTGCCAAAAAGGATGCCAAGCCACGCTTGATAAGGTGGATTCTACTTTTACAAGAGTTTGATTTTGAGATCAAGGACAAGAAGGGTAGCGAAAATCAAGTTGCTGATCACTTGTCAAGATTGGAGCTAGAAGACGTGAAGGAGGAGGAGAGCATAAAGGAATTGTTTCCGGATGAACAAATCTTTGAGGTAAGTTCCTTTAATCCATGGTTTGCTGATATTGCGAATTTCTTGTCTTGTGGTGCTATGCCTCCAGAGTTGAATAGACATCAAAAGAAGAAGTTTTTCCATGACGTTAAGTTCTACTTGTGGGATGATCCCTATGTTTTCAAACGTTGTGCCGATCAAGTGATTCGGAGATGTGTGGCGGGGCAAGAGGCACATGAAATTTTGGAACAATGCCATTCCTCCCCCTATGGAGGACATTTTGGAGCCACCCTAACTACTGCTAAGGTACTACAATCTGGTATTTATTGGCCTACGTTGTTTAAAGATAGTTATACCTTGGTGAAATCATGTGATAAGTGTAAAAGAACGGAAAATATTTCAAGAAGGCATGAATTACCCCTCACAAATATTTTAGAAGTAGAATTATTTGATGTGTGGGGTATTGATTTTATGGGTTCCTTTCCCCCTTTTTTTGGGTACACTTATATTTTATTAGCAGTTGATTACGTTTCGAAATGGGTGGAAGCCATTGCCACCTCGACTAATGACGCTCGTGTTGTAGTTAAATTTTTGCAAAAGAATATCTTCACGCGGTTTGGAACTCCACGAGCAATAATCAGTGATGAAGGTACGCATTTCTGCAATAAGATTTTTAATACCTTGCTCACTAAATATGGTGTCAGGCATAAGGTGGCGTGTGCATACCATCCTCAAACCAATGGCCAGGCGGAGATCTCTAACCGGGAAATCAAACAAATCTTGGAGAAAACGGTTAAGACAAATCGGAAAGATTGAGCAATCAAGCTAGATGACGCCATTTGGGCCTACCACACTGCATTCAAAACACCCATTGGGATGTATCCCTACAGGCTGGTTTTTGGTAAGGCATGTCATTTACCGTTGGAATTGGAGCACAAGGCATTTTGGGCTATCAAGAAGCTAAACATGGATCTCGAAGCATCCGGAGAGTTGCGGAAACTACAGTTGAATGAATTGGATGAATTCCGAAGTGAAGCATATGAGAATGCCAAAATCTACAAAGAGCAAACAAAGAAGTGGCATGATAAAATCATTGTGCATAGGGAATTAGAAAAGGGTCAGAGAGTTTTGCTATTTAACTCTCGGTTGAAATTATTTCCAGGGAAGTTGAAATCGCGATGGTCAGGGCCGTTTCTCATAGAGACAGTTTATCCACATGGTGCCATTGAATTGCGGTGTACAGATGGAAGAACTTTCAAGGTTAATGGGCAGAGAGTCAACCACTACTTTGGCAACGAAGTACTACCCGCATCCAGTGCATTGCTTGATGATCTCAACTAAAGACTGGTGCACGTCGGGCTGATGACTTTAAACCAAGCGCTTTTTGGGAGGCAACCCAAATTTTTTAGTTTTTGTCTTTGTTTTCTCGTTTTATTTTTTTTGTTTTTTGTTTTTTTCGTTTTTACTTTTAATTTTGTTGTTTTGGAAGTAATTTGGTTTTTTCTATGATTTTTGCAGGATTTTTGATACCAATCTCGAATCGAAGGGGCACCCGCTCTATTAATTAGCGTGCCCGTGCCGCTCTAGCATGACAATGGTGAAATTTTTTCGAGCTCAAGGCGCGCCCGCCCCTCCTTCGGCGTGCCCGCACCGTCCCTGTACCATATTTGTGCCAAATGTTTTGAGATGAAGGCGCGCCCGCCCTTACCACTCGCGCGCCCGCCCCGCCCCTTCTATTACAAAACTCACAAATCGAGATGAAGGCGCGCCCACCCTTACCATACGCGCGCCCGTCTTGACACCGATTTCTTCCATATAACATACTCTTTTCTTTCCTTTCTCCCAAATCTTTTCCCTAATTTCTTGTCCACCTTCTTCCTCACGATTTTTTCCCCTCTTCTATTGTTATAATCGGCTCGTCTATCTCTTCATCTCCACCCCCCACAATCTAATTTCTTTCATCATCTATTTGACGCGGGACGGTCGAACCACTTTTATCCAGGGCACGCTTCATTTAATTTTTGGAGGATTGTACATTGGAGAAGCTTTTGATTATCTACTCTTCTCGGACTCATATGGAGTAAGTCGTTCTTTTGGTACTTCTAAAAGTGTTTTGGGTGGTGAGTATTTCGAAATTCTACTCGTGCGATTCATGGGTCTTGAAGTCTTAATTGATTAATCGATCTTTGAAGTGTGAATTCTATTGGATTGTTGCGGAAGCGGTTGTTGTTGTGTGTGGATTGTGGATTAGATTTAAGTTTGGGGAAGTTGTGATTGTGGTAAATTGGTTAATTGTTGTGTGACTTGTGGTGCACACTAAGTGTTTGATTCATGGCACCAAAGAAGAAACAAAAATCTGTTGCATCCTCTTCTCATGATAATCCGGAGCCTGAGCCGCAGCGTTTCTGGAATGAGAGTGCCGAACAACATTATCAAAATTGTCTAGTCAAAACGATATTACCAGAGCGTGGGTTTGATACGACATCGGGATTTGGGAATGATGAGTTTTTGAATACAATTGGTAGGGCTGTGAATGGGCGTCAATGGTTAAATTTTGTTAAGCCACCTCAGGATGCAGTCGTCCCAGTCGTTCGTGAATTTTATGCGAACTTGAAAGTAAAGCACATGCAGTTGAAAGTGCTTGTCTGAGGCCAGCTGGTGCCTTTTGATGCTCACACTATTAACACCCTGTACAACCTTCCGCCAGTATTTCACGATGAGTATGCGGAGTACCAAGCGAATGAAGTGGATTACGCGGCGATTCTGAGCCGTATTTGTGTTCCGGGCGCGGAATGGCGCATGGGCCGTGATCATCAGCCTTCCAAGTTGAAGAAAACCGAGCTAATTCCTGATGCTAAGCTGTGGTATAACTTTGTGTGTGCTCATCTTAAACCAACTGACCACGAGCATGAGGTGACACGAGAACGAGCGATTCTTGTTTATTGTATTTTGGAGGGCAAAGCAATCGACTTGGGACATATTTGTCAAGCAACTATTCAGGGTGTGGCAGCAGGTAAGACGACTGGCGGGTTTGCATTACCCGCACTTATCACTGATCTTTGTGAAGCGGCTGGAGTTGAGTGGGGCCATAATGAAGAATTGTTGAAAGCTACTGCTCCGATTGCTTGTCAAACTCATTTTCGCATGATACCAGCTTCTGAGCACCGAACTCGCACTGAGAGACGAGATTTTAATGAGAGAGTAGCTGCACGAAGCGGCCCTGCACCCCGACCTCAGGTTCCCCCTGTTGCGCCCGATCGTGTTGCTCTTCTGGAGGATGAATTGAGAGCACACCGTCAAGAGTTTCGGACATTTCAGCAGACTACTGGTGTCTTTATGGACTACATGATGGATTTTACAGATGCTTTGAGACATCAGTTTCCACAGGCTGCTAGTTCGACTCATCCATTTCCTCTGTATCCACAGTGGCCGCCCACTTTTGGCCCTTCAGGTCCGTCCCATGATGATGCCGCTGATGATGGCGACGACCATTGACGGTCGTCGTTTGTGGTACATGTCCTTTATGCTTTCTTGTTTTAATTCCTTGAGGACAATGAATGTACTAAGTTTGGGGGTTGTGTCAGTTCTGACTTTTATTGTTTTTGTTTAGTTGCTTTTGCTTTTGTTTTGTTTTTATTTTAGTTGTTTGGTTCTTAGGAGTTGTGTTGTGTTGGTGTGTGGCTGAATTTGAGAAATTTATGTAGTTGTGGTTTTTTGGTGAATGATGTTGAGAAATCATAATGAAATGGATTGATGGCCAATGATGTTAATTTTTGTTTTGTAACTGATGTCCATGACTACCTGCCTAGCTGACAAAATTTTGAAATAAATGGAACCAATTGAACAATTGAACTCCTATATATTCTGTGATTTTGCTTGAATCTGAATCTTGAGACAGACAAACATAAAAATGATTAAGGCATTGTTTGGATTTTTTGGGCCTTGAATTTTATTGAATCAATTTATCCTTAGTTGCCCATTTGAGCTTACACGCATATTAGTACTTAGAGGTACGATAATTCTAAAACTTGTTGTGAAAATCATCGTTTACTGCTGATGATTATTCCTTTCTGCACTGATTGAGATTTGTATGATTTAATTGTGGATTGAGACTTGTCTAGAACTAGTTCGGACACCCATCGAGGCGAAATACGGGCAAAACTGTGATTAGGAATGATTTAGGTGATTTGTATAAATTCGTTTGAGCCTTTCAAGCTACCTATTATTTATTTTATCCCTAGTACCTTGTTTGAGC
Source organism: Henckelia pumila (assembly GCF_033568475.1). NCBI lineage: Eukaryota > Viridiplantae > Streptophyta > Magnoliopsida > Lamiales > Gesneriaceae > Henckelia > Henckelia pumila. The sequence goes on from NC_133122.1 coordinate 74,266,207, forward strand.
TTTATTGAAAATCGAATGGCATGCGTGTAAACGTGTGATGAAACCCCCATTCGTCATTATTTCGAGGTCCTACATTGACTACCTGAATAGCTTATATACTATTTCATACCTTTAAGGGAGTAATTTGAATGCTAAATTATTATATGCTCCTAGTTTTTATTTGTGAAAAATGGAATGGTGTGGTGGATGAATGGAAATGAGGAAGGTAGTAGAAAAGAAAAAAAAAAGAGTTGAAAAAGTTGTGAAAAGAAAAGTTGTGAAAAGAAAAGTTGAGAAAAATCAATGAAGTGAAATAAGTGTGAAGTTGTGAATGAACATGAGTTGACATTAGAGTTGAGCATAAATGTGAATTACTCCTTATTTGAATTCTTTTTCTTCATTTGTAGCCATGAGCCAGGCCTTGCATTATAAGCTTATTAAGTCCTATTGACCGAGTCACAGTTGCCCAATATACTAGTGGAGATGGGTTGCGAGAATTTAGCCTATGGACTGTTGATTGAAACTTTAATGATTATGAATTCTTGATCGAAACATGCACACACTACGTTTTTTGAATTAAACCAATTGAGTGTGGTTGTGATGATATATCCTTGAATTTGATCCTGCTCTACCATGAAAGTCCTCATGATTTGTGAATGTTTGAATTGAGTTAAGAGAAGAGTATTTTGAAACGTGAGTTGCGGAGTTTATGAGTTTATGAGGTTGAATTACTTTTCTGGCTAACTTATTTTTCAAGTGTTAGTAGGACAGATATGATTGGATTTAAATTGTTTTGGAATTCCATACTGAGGTCATTAATCCATAGTCATTCTTGATGGTTGTTGTTCTTGCAATTGAGTGGAGTTTGTGTTAGTTTTGCTCGAGACAAACAAAAGTTCAAGTTTGGGGGAATTTGATAAGTGCATTTTGTGCACTTAATTTGTATATGGTTTTACTTGATTTTTGGAATTTATTGGTAGATATTGCGTGAAATTGTTGTTGTTTTTGTGTTTGTAGGAAGTTATGGACTTCGATGTGTTCAAGTGAAAATAAGCTTAAAAGATGGAAGTTTACAAGGAAATTCAAGAGTTGGAAAAGAGAAGAAAAAGGCTGAGTTCGAGCTAAAGGGGCGCCCGCCCTATCCCTAGGCACGCCTGCGCTGTTATTTAAGAATCTAAGAAGAAAAGTCGAGCTGAGGGCGCGCCCGCGCCGTTGAAGAATGTTCAAAAGTTTGTTTTGCGAATTGAGAGCGCGCCCGCCCTATTTCCTGCGCGCCCGCGCCGTCGTCTATTTGGAATATTAGAGTCCGAATGTTTATGAAAACTTTGGGGATATCTTTGGTATTATTTTGGACGATTGTTAGGTCATATTTAGGGTATTTTTTGGAGTCAAAAAACTATCTATCAGCCGCTAATACACACAATATTCCAGAGAGCACTTTTGTGAGTTTGTGGAGTTGAAGAATTGAAGATTGCTTGGAACGAAGATGAAGACTTTTCGACCGGACACGGAAGAAAGACTACGGCTTTGTTTCTTCTTTTTATTTTCTTTTGATTGTTGAATTATGTTTGAGATATTAAACATTATTTGGTTTTTATTGAATTCGAGCATGAACTAAACTTCTCTAGTCTAGAGGTTGACGTAGCTTGGTTGAGACATATTCATGAATCTTTGATTTTAATAAATTGAATTTCTATAGATTAATTGTGTTTTTAGAATTGAATGTCTTCTTAATTTACTGGCCATAAATTGAGTTGTTATATTTACTTAGAATCATTGCTCGGGAGAGGGGATTTTGAGTAGGATCAATAGGAACTACACTGTTAATTGTTTATATAGCTCGGGAGAGTATATAGCTTTAATAAAACCTTTAATGAACATCATTTTACACATATCACTACATCTAGATTTTTAATAGGGATATTGAAATCGAATTGTAGTTGATACACTCTATTTGTTGCTCGGGAGAGGGGAATTGAATAATCTAAGTGTTCTTGGTTATTAATCGAAGGAAATTCATAAAATAGATTAATTAGGATTGAATATTGTCGAGACCAAGTGAAATCAAAACCTCTGGACTATTTTTCTCTGATTGATCATTTCTCAAAATTTGTGTGTGTGTGAGCTTGATAATTTCTCATTATTTATTTTATTTCTTCTGCAAAATTCTCGAAGTTTGATTTTCTAGATAAAATTAAGACTATTTTAATTACAAGTATTGAATATTTTCATTTTACTCCCTGTGGGATCGACACTCTCTCTTTCACTATACTAAAACTTGACACTCGTACGCTTGCGAGTAAAATTTCACAACATTTTCGCAGCATGCAAATTAGCTATCCGCAGCGCGCATCGCAAGTTGCACACCAGTAAGCTGTTGAAACTCAAGGGTATCAACAGCGGGCATTGCACGCTGCGAAAACCTATATCCACAGCCTACGTTGCGCGCTGCAAAAACTAACATCCACAGCGTACGTGGCATGCTGCGGAAACTTACATCCGCAGCCTGCATTGAACACTGTAGATATAATAGTGACAACCTACTTTGCACGCTGCGGAAAGAGTTGGAACTTTATGATAATGTTTTTCGTAGCCTACAGCGCATGTCGCAGAAGGAGTTTAATAGCATACTTTGGCACGCTGCTAAAATAGTTTTGATAGCATATTTTTGGCAGCCAACATAATGATCATTAATATCGTTCTATGATTCAAATGTAACAAAAAAATTCAACCAAAAAATGAAAACTAAACAAACTAAATATTCATATTTCATTCATGAAAAAAAAGATCTTTACACAAATTGCGCGCAATCTTAGCTCTAATTTATATAAAGTTAATAAAACTAACTTATTTGTTCATCCTACCAATATATAAGTCTTAACACAAAAAAAAGATATGAATCCCTTATAAACTAAATACACATGAAAATGTGTAGACTTTCAACCCAATTGGGAACCTTTGCATTTGATTAAATGCCAGAAGAATTGACTTTCTCACATAGCTGCCCTTCAACGCGGAGGGGTCTCTCAACCCCATTATATTTTGTGGATGGATGCCATGGTTTAGGATCCGGATAGTCCACGATTTATGCTATGGGAGTGCCTCCTGATGCGACGGCCCAGCATACTACATATCATGACGTCTTTGTCTGAGCAGGATTCTATATGGATGGGTTTCCGGTACCCTTCACTTTTATTTAGCATTGATAGCATGTGTATACTCATACTTCTGTACTGAGCGTTGTTAGCTCACTTCCTCGATTTTTGCTCTGGATGCCCCATTCCATGGGACATGACTTAGGATGGATGGACCGGGTGGTAGCGATCGTTGATCTTTAGTAGGGTGGATTGTACTGTACCAGGTTTTCTATTTGTGAGATTTAGTACTATGTTTCGATTGGGTTGTATAACATTTGGAGTATTTTACTTTGGCTCGGTTGTATCCTGTTGGTGGTTGTAGTTGTATTATTTAAGTTTCCGCTGGATTATCTGATTATCATGTGGACAATTTTAAACTTTTAATAGTTTTACCTAAGTTTTCAAATTTTGTAATAAAAAATTTAATAGAGGTCAATGAATATTTATTGACATTTTGGATACATATAGACTTTTATAAAGTTTTAAAAAGTCAAGTTTAAATACCACATAACTTTTTAAAACTCTATGAAATTCCATGTTAAATACCACTAGACTTTTATAGAGTATATAAAAGTCTAAATTAAATACAACTATGTAATGCCCCGATTTTATTATAATTGAGTTTAATCGAGATAATCAGGGTTTTCAGTGATTGAGGATTGTTTTGTTATTTAGCAGGGGGTTACTTTGCAAGATTGGAGAAATAAAGGACTGAAATGCAAAAGTTGGATTTATATATTATTAATAGATGAAAGTTGGTATACCCATCACCTCACCCCATACCTCTCCTTCCTCCCCACTCTCTCTCCCTCTCGATTTCTCTCTCCCGGAAGCCATGAGAGGCGACTTCTAAGCTTTTCTTTCCGTTCGATTCGCTCGATCCGACCGTTAGATTTCATTTCCGAGTTGAGATTCACGATCACCTCAACGAGGGCTTTGTTTAGACGTAAGTTTTACTTCGATCTCTTGAACTTCAATTTTGTTGAGTTGTCAGAATTTGATAATATTGGAGTATGTTGTTCTTGAGCTAACATAGATCGTGTATTCGAAGCCGAATCGGAAAAAGAACGATGTTTGGATTTTATATGATTTTTTGGAGTTAAATTCGAAAATGGGGTTGTGAGATTTTGTTGGATTTTGATGGTTTTGATTTGTTTTGTTGATTGAGGAGTTGTTTTGGATGATTTGGGATTGTTGGTTGTTATCGGAGATTTTTGGTTTGACCGATTATAGCCGTTATGCCGTCGGAATCGAGTTTGGATTATTGGTTGTTTTGTTTCGGTTTGACTTCTGGGTTTGATTGAATTGGTAGATTGTTACCGAATCCGTATATTCTTCATTTTCAGATTGGATTGGAGTCTTGGAATTGGATTGAACTTGGAAGTTGAGTCTGTCGAGAATTGAAGACGATTTGAATCTTCGACGGACTCGAAAGGTAAAAGATGACTTTGAATTGAATGGGGTTGAATACTCGAGTTCGATTGATTCTCGAGCCCCGAAAATCACATACTACATGTTTATTTGCTTGTGTGAACTTGTTTGAGTATCTTGTTACACTTGCATTCATATTGAGCCGATTATTCAATTCGTTTGAATTTAGACGATTTAGAGAGCTATATTGAAGTGGGCTTAGATTTCGAGTTTTTCTAAGTACCAGAATACTTCTTATAGTTGCTCTGAAGTCTAGGGGTTGAGTTGAGCGACATCCACCTCGAATGGGTGTGTCGGTGAGTTGTTGTGAATACTTAGCCCCGAGATCCCAACCGAGTATCGATTGACATTTCAATTATCTGATTTGATAGTCCTGAGTTTTAAAGTCATGCATACATCCCTTTTCTTTGAAGTTGTTGATGTTTGTGGATTTTGATACGAGGTGTTTATTTGATATTGCATGTCTGTCTCTTTTACTTAGAAATTATATTTCTAACCGGATTATTCTGGCTGTTGTCTTTGTTTTGTATGTGTAACTTGGCAACAGGAGGATCAGGAGCTGGACCGAGTCGTCTTGGTTAGCTTGGGGTGAGATGGATAGAAGTGAGACTCCGCGTCATAGGGTCGAGTCTTTTGAACTTGTATTAGTTTTGTTGAGTCGTTGGAACTCTGATTTTAGAACTCGACTTATTTTGTATTGCGGAAAGGATTTAGAACTTGTGGTATGTTCTGATTTTGTGTTGTATTGTATGTTGGAGCTTGGATTTGATTTGATTCGTGTTTGGCTTGATTTTCTCCAGGTTCCCCTGTTTTCTGTCCGTTTGGCCTGCGCGCGGGCGAGGCTTGTCCTCGCGCGCGCGGGAGCTGCCTGGAGTGGCTCGGGTATTTTTGCCCGCGCGCGCGCGAGCCCCTTCCTCGCGCGGGCGCGAGCTTCCCTCGAGGCCACTGGCCCTTTCTCCTGCGCACGCGCGAGGCGATAGATCGCGCGGGCGCGAGGCGATAGATCGCGCGGGCGCGAGGCTTGTCTTTAAAAAAAAAAAAAAAATTTGATTTGTTCCCGCGACTTACCGTGTTCGATTATGTTTAATTATTTCGAGTTTAGAATCGGGGTCTCACATTAAGTGGTATCAAAGCCATAAGATTCTTGGAGTCGAACTAGAGTGAGTGGGGTAGATCGAGTCCGCATGAATTGAATTCTCGCATGTGTTTGATTTATTTAAATGATTATTTTAAATACGTGCGAGCATGCTTTATCGATTCTTGAATTAATTAAAATTACATGAGTTGTGATTTAAATTATAAAGCATGAATTTCGTGAGATATATTTGTCCTTGTACTATTATCCGTTTCCGAATATTGTTGAGATTCTTGGGTACTCAGAGCAGATTTTTGGACACCGAGGTTATGTGTTTGAGATTGTGTTTGAGATTTTGTGTCCTAACCCTTTGGTATCAGATGGCACCTCGATGATCTTTGAGAAGGAACCAATCACCTTTGACTCCTCCTTCGACTGAGAATCCGCCGCCAGTGATAACTCCTCCGAATGATCAGGACAGTACAGGAGTGGATGAGTTTGATGCTACTGCAACCCCGATGGAGACTCTTTTGAAAAGATTCCGATCGTTTCGACCGCCTACCTTGACTGGTACCGAGAACTCCATCGACTGTGAGAGTTGGCTAGATGACATGGATGAACTCTTCGATTCTCTTGACTACAACGATGACCGCAGAATCAGGTTAGTCAGTCATCAGTTGCAGGGTGTTGCCAAGAAATGGTGGACTACGACCAAGAGGGCGAACGAGAACCGAGGCACCGTGATTACTTGGGGTGTATTCAAGACTGAGTTCTACAAGCGGTTCTTTCCTGTCTCGTATCGTAAGGAGAAAGGTGCCGAATTTTCAATTCTGAAGCAAGGAAATTTGAGCATCGAGGACTATGTGAGCAAGTTTGACAGCCTTTTGAGGTTCGCACCTCATGTCGCCAATAACGAGGAAGCCAAAGCCGACCATTTCATTAATGGCTTGAACCCGGAGATCTTTACCTTAGTCAATACCGGGAGACCCAACAACTTTGCAGATTCCATGGATCAGGCGAAGGGAGCCGAAGCTGGGATTTTGATGCAACGAGGAAATCAGGCAGCTCCTCAGCAGCAGCAGAGATCTTTTCAGAATCCGCCTGTTCAGTTTCAGTCTCAACAGCCTCAGTATCAGTACCAACCTTCTCCGCAACCGAATCAGTCTCAGAGGGTTGATGGAGGCAACAGTGGCAGAAACCGGCGAGATCAGTATCGACCGAAGGGGAAGACTTTTAAGAAGTCTGGGAACAGTTCCTCGAGTTCCATTGGTTCTAGACAGTTCAGTTCTGGGCAGAGTTCAGGGTTCTCTGGAGTATCATGCAGCAAGTGTGGAGGACGCCATCCATCGGATCAGTGCCGTGGTGTGTTTGGTAGTTGCAACATCTGCCAGCAACCGGGTCATTTTGCTAGAGTCTGTCCTCAGCGGGGATCCGATAGAGCTCAGAGCGGTAGTTCTTCTCGACCATCCGCTCAGCCCGAGAGGTCATCTTCTGCAGTTCATTTCTTTCAGCCCCAGCAGCAGACTCATCAGGGAGGTAATCAGAATCAGAACCAACCTCCTCGACAACAGGCTAGAGTGTTTGCATTGACAGAGGATCAAGCCAATGCAGCCCCGAATGACGTGATAGCAGGTAACTGTTCGATTTTTGGTTATCCTGCGTTTGTGTTGATTGATACGGGAGCTTCTCCCTGTTTCATTTCTGAAAGGTTTGTCTTGATGCATGATTTATTTGCTGAGCCTTTATATGATGTTGTTTCTATTACTTCACCTTTGGGTGGAGGAATTGTTTCGGTGAGATTAGTCCGTAACTGCATCTTAGAATCCGAGGGGAATTCGATTGAGATTGACTGCATTGTACTTGGGTTATCTGATTTTGACTGTATCATTGGGATTGACGCACTGACCAAGTACAGGGCAACGGTAGATTGCTTTCAGAAAGTAGTCCGATTCAGACCTGTTATGGAAGACAAGTGGAAGTTTTTCGGTAAGGGTTCTCGATCCCGAATCCCTTTGATTTCTGCTTTGTCCATGACTCGTTTGTTACAGAAAGGAGCAGAGGGATATTTGATCTATGCAGTGGATGTTATGAGGTCTAGCCCTGAGTTGACAGAGATACCAGTGGTTAGCGAGTTTCCTGATGTCTTTCCAGAAGAGATTCCCGGATTGCCGCCGATTCGAGAGATCGAATTCAGCATTGAGCTTGCATTAGGTACTCAGCCTATTTCCAAGGCACCTTACCGAATGGCTCCTTTAGAATTGAAAGAGTTGAAGGAACAGTTGGAGGATCTGATTTCCAAGGGATACATCCGATCTAGCATATCGCCTTGGGGTGCCCCAGTCCTTTTTGTGAGGAAGAAAGACGGTTCTATGCGACTTTGTATCGATTATCGCCAGTTGAATCAGGCTACCGTTAAGAACAGATATCCTCTCCCTTGAATTGATGATCTTTTTGACCAGTTACAGGGTTCTGCAGTGTACTCGAAGATAGATCTGAGATCAGGGTATCATCAGCTGAGAGTTCGCGACGAGGATGTGCCTAAGACAGCTTTCAGAACCAGATATGGGCATTTTGAGTTCTTAGTCATGCCTTTGGGTTTGACGAATGCTTCAGCGGTTTTTATGGATTTGATGAACCGTGTCTTCCAGCGGTATCTATATGAGTTCGTCATTGTCTTTATCGAAGATATTCTGGTCTATTCAAAGAACCGTTCAGATCATGCCGAGCATTTGAGGATTGTGTTGCAGATTTTGAGATCCGAGCAGTTGTATGCGAAGTTATCAAAGTGCGAGTTTTGGTTGGACCGAGTCGTCTTTCTAGGCCACATTGTATCAGGAGATGGAATATCTGTTGACCCCAGCAAGATCGAGGCAGTTATGAATTGGCCGAGACCGACATCAGTGCCAGAGATTCGCAGTTTCATGGGTTTAGCAGGGTATTACCGTCGATTTATCGAGGGCTTCTCTTCCATTGCAAAGCCGATTACCCAGTTGACCCAGAAGAATGCACCATTTGTTTGGTCCGAACAGTGTGAGGCCAGTTTCATTGAGCTGAAGAAGAGATTGACCAGCACTCCGATCTTGTCTATTCCATCAGGTACTGGAGGTTTCTCCGTGTATTGCGATGCTTCTCACCGTGGTCTTGGATGCATTCTGATGCAGAGGAAGCACGTCATAGCTTATGCGTCAAGGCATCTGAAGCCTCACGAGACTCGTTATCCAATCCACGATCTTGAGCTAGCTGCATTCGTGTTTGCTTTGAAGACTTGGCGCCATTATCTGTATGGCGAGTCGTTTGAAATATTTTCTGACCATAAGAGCCTCAAGTACTTGTTTTCCCAGTCTGAGCTGAACATGAGACAGAGGCGATGGATGGATCTGCTGAAGGATTTTGACTGTGAAATCAAGTATTATCCTGGAAAATCGAATGCAGCTGCAGACGCTCTTAGTAGGAAGCTTTGTTCTTTATCTCTTTCTACGATTGGTGTCTCTCGTTTGATTGAAGATTGTTGTACTTCTGGGTTGGAGTTTGAGACCGATAGGAGATCCATCAGAGTTTTTGCGATTCAGGCCGAGCCGGAGTTGTTTCAGTTGATCAGAGAGGTACAGAGGTCAGATCCAAGTATTCAGAGTTCGATAGAGAGAGTCCGATCAGGCCACCAGTCCGAGTTTCAGGTCAGGGATGATGTTCTGTTTGTGAATAGCCATATTGTTGTGCCCGATGTTTCTGAGTTGAGACAACGTATTCTTCGAGAGGCGCATTGCAGTCGGTTCAGTGTTCATCCTGGAGGCCGAAAGATGTATAACGACTTGAAGACTCAGTTTTGGTGGAAGCAGTTGAAGGAAGCCGTCACGAGGTTTGTGTCCCGTTGTCTGAATTGTCAGCAGGTGAAAGCCAAGAGGAAGAAGCCCGGAGGTTTATTGCACAGTTTGCCTGTTCCGGAATGGAAGTGGGATCACATCACTATGGACTTTGTCACGAAGCTACCACGTTCTTTCAGAGGTTGCGATGCAGTTTGGGTAGTGGTTGACCGGTTAACGAAGTCTGCTTGTTTCATTCCGTACCGCATGACGTACCGCCACGACCAGATGGCCGAGTTGTATGTTAGAAAGGTGGTGAGATTGCACGGTGTGCCGAAGTCGATCGTATCAGACAGAGATCCGAGGTTCACTTCTCACTTTTGGCACAGTCTTCAGGCGGCATTGGGTACTCGTTTGCACTTGAGCACAGCGTATCACCCTCAAACCGACGGTCAGTCCGAGCGTACGATCCAGACTTTGGAGGATATGCTTCGAGCCGTGGTACTTGATTTTGGCTCAGGATGGCAGGATTCGTTGCCTTTAGTAGAGTTTTCGTACAATAACAGTTTTCAGACGAGTATTGGGATGGCACCGTTTGAAGCTTTGTACGGGAAGAAGTGCAGATCTCCGTTGTTCTGGGATGAGATTTCAGAGTCACCTGAGTTAGGTCCCGATATGATTCGTGACATGGCCGATCAGGTGAAGATTATTCAGATGAGGATGAAGACAGCCCAGGATCGGCAGGCCAAGTATGCGAATGTTCGACGTCGACCTCTGAGTTTTGAAGTAGGAGACCGAGTTTTCTTGAAGATCTTTCCTTTTCGAGGTACTGTCAGATTCGGGAAGCGAGGGAAGTTGTCGCCTCGTTTTATTGGTCCTTATGAGATTCTGGAGAAGTTAGGCGATCTTGCCTACAGATTGGCTCTTCCCCCTTCTTTGTTCGGAATCCATGACGTGTTTCATGTTTCCATGCTTCGTAAATATCATCCAGATCCGTCCCACGTTATTCAGCCAGATGAGGCCGAGTTGGATGAGACTCTGAGTTACTTCGAGAGACCGATTCAGATCCTTGACAGAAAAGAAAAGCAGCTCAGAAACAAGTCAATTCCGTTGGTGAAGATTCAGTGGAGTCGTCACGGAGTTGAAGAAGCAACCTGGGAGACCGAATCCGATATGAGGCAACATTTTCCCGAGTTGTTCGAATGAGGTGAGTCCGTCTTCAGTTTGTTCTTACTTGTTTCAGTTTTGATCTGTCAGATTTCGAGGGACGAAATCGAATCTTAGAGGGGGAGAATTGTAATGCCCCGATTTTATTATAATTGAGTTTAATCGAGATAATCAGGGTTTTCAGTGATTGAGGATTGTTTTGTTATTTAGCAGGGGGTTACTTTGCAAGATTGGAGAAATAAAGGACTGAAATGCAAAAGTTGGATTTATATATTATTAATAGATGCAAGTTGGTATACCCATCACCTCACCCCATACCTCTCCTTCCTCCCCACTCTCTCTCCCTCTCGATTTCTCTCTCCCGGAAGCCATGAGAGGCGACTTCTAAGCTTTTCTTTCCGTTCGATTCGCTCGATCCGACCGTTAGATTTCATTTCCGAGTTGAGATTCACGATCACCTCAACGAGGGCTTTGTTTAGACGTAAGTTTTACTTCAATCTCTTGAACTTCAATTTTGTTGAGTTGTCAGAATTTGATAATATTGGAGTATGTTGTTCTTGAGCTAGCATAGATCGTGTATTCGAAGTCGAATCGGAAAAAGAACAAAGTTTGGATTTTATATGATTTTTTGGAGTTAAATTCAAAATATGGGGTTGTGAGATTTTGTTGGATTTTGATTTGTTTTTTTGATTGAGGAGTTGTTTTGGATGATTTGGGATTGTTGGTTGTTATCGGAGATTTTTGGTTTGACCGATTATAGCCGTTATGCCGTCGGAATCGAGTTTGGATTATTGGTTGTTTTGTTTTGGTTTGACTTCTGGGTTTGATTGAATTGGTAGATTGTTACCGAATCCGTATATTCTTCATTTTCAGATTGGATTGGAGTCTTGGAATTGGATTGAACTTGGAAGTTGAGTCTGTCGAGAATTGAAGACGATTTGAATCTTCGACGGACTCGAAAGGTAAAAGATGACTTTGAATTGAATGGGGTTGAATATTCGAGTTCGATTGATTCTCGAGCTCCGAAAATCACATACTACATGTTTATTTGCTTGTGTGAACTTGTTTGAGTATCTTGTTACACTTGCATTTATATTGAGACGATTATTCAATTCGTTTGAATTTAGACGATTTAGAGAGCTATATTGAAGTGGGCTTAGATTTCGAGTTTTTCTAAGTACCAGAATACTTCTTATAGTTGCTCTGAAGTTTAGGGGTTGAGTTGAGCGACATCCACCCCGAATGGGTGTGTCGGTGTGTTGTTGTGAATACTTAGCCCCGGGATCCCAACCGAGTATCGATTGACATTTCGATTATCTGATTTGATAGTCCCGAGTTTTAAAGTCATGCATACATCCCTTTTCTTTGAAGTTGTTCATGTTTGTGGATTTTGATACGAGGTGTTTATTTGATATTGCATGCCTGTCTCTTTTACTTAGAAATTATATTTCTAACCGGATTATTTCGGCTGTTGTCTTTGTTTTGTATGTGTAACTTGGCAACAGGAGGATCAGGAGCTGGACCGAGTCGTCTTGGTTAGCTTGGGGTGAGATGGATAGAAGTGAGACTCCGCGTCGTAGGGTCGAGTCTTTTGAACTTGTATTAGTTTTGTTGAGTCGTTGGAACTCTGATTTTAGAACTCGACTTATTTTGTATTGCGGAAAGGATTTAGAACTTGTGGTATGTTCTGATTTCGTGTTGTATTGTATGTTGGAGCTTGGATTTGATTTGATTCGTGTTTGGCTTGATTTTCTCCAGGTTCCCCTGTTTTCTGTCCGTTTGGCCTGCGCGCGGGCGAGGCTTGTCCTCGCGCGCGCGCGAGCTGCCTGGAGTGGCTCGGGTATTTTTGCCCGCGCGCGCGCGAGCCCCTTCCTCGCGCGGGCGCGAGCTTCCATCGAGGCCACTGGCCCTTTCTCCTGCGCACGCGCGAGGCGATAGCTCGCGCGGGCGCGAGGCTTGTCTTTTAAAAAAAAAAAAAAAAATTTTGATTTGTTCCCGCGACTTACCGTGTTCGATTATGTTTAATTATTTCGGGTTTAGAATCGGGGTCTCACAAACTAGACTTTTAAACTCTACAAAAGTCATTAAAAGTAATTGTTTCTCCTAGATTGAATATACCCCTTAGTCTTTTGAACTAACATAATTTTTGTTAGAGTAGGTGCTCGTCGAGCCAATGTGTTGGCCGATGGTCCTTGAGAGAACTCTTGTATGAAAATCTTTATTTTAATAATATTTGACATTATTTGATTTGGCACATCTTTATTTTTATACCCATGCTAGCTGCATAGATAAAGCCCTTGAATATACAAATAGTAGAAAGAATATGAGATGGCCATGTGATGACTATCATGAAACTCATATTTGGAATACTATATATCCTAAACTGTTCCTAGTCGATTCAGCCGCCATAAAGAAGGATAAAGGCCGCTCGAGCTTGAGACTAGTATTTGCTATGTGAGTACCAAGTTTCATTGGTAGGGGACATGGAGATGTCCAAGCATGCAAATAGGTTCTCCTTGTAGAGTACACTGAACAACCCTCCCTAAAAGACTTTCCAAGTGGTTCTCACTTATCGAGTGGAGAAGTCCTAGTTTATGGTTGTACACCATTAGTCCTTATGACTCGGGATAACATGGAGACTCTATATGCTAGTTCTTCACTTTGACTTGTTTACCGACTCATCTGGGGTCATCAGGTGGCAATGTTGGGTGTTGTGACGAAACATATAGGAGTCGATGCATTGTAGTTTGGGATTCACCGCTTACCTACGGGTATGGATATCCTATGTAATCTCATGCATACGTAGCTTGAAATCTCTGATCAGAGTAGGTGGTAATTAAGAAAGGGGGTTTCTTGAATTACACCTTCGATGCAATTACGGCATGACACATAGTTATCGATTCAATGACAACTCTCGATATACCAATGGTTGTCGAATCAGTCGGGATATATGAGTTGAAGGGACCATACTATACGCTAACCATAATTGATTGGTTCTTGCAGGCACTATCATTTGATACCTAGGGAGTCATGTAAGCGATGCTGCTAGACGTTTCACATGACTGGTTGGGTACTATCAGACTTGAGTTTTCTGACGTTCTTATTATCAAGGAGTTGATCAATAAAAATGGAGCTATATGGGGTATGCTCACATAAGGGACTTGTTGATCCCAAAATCACATTGAGATGTGAACCCACTGCTAGTTGTATCAATGAACCATTGAGGGTCACACAAGTACTAGCTTTCTAGATCCCGTTGAGATTAAAATTAGTTCAATGTGTTGAACAACTTATAAAAGAGTTTATAAGTAAAATAAAATAGAAGTTTGACTTTTAAATTGGAGAATAAATGGAAAAGTAACTTTTAATTTGCGAATGTGTTCCAAGATTAAAAGTTGACTTAAAATAATTAGTTTGTGAAGATGTTGATTTTCTAAACTATTATTTTGAACTTAATTAATTAATTCAAGTGTTGAATTAACTTTACACTAGTAGAATTTGTATTGTACAAATAATTAAATTAATTCAAGTGTTGAATTAATTAAACACTATTGAGTCTTGTAGAGCTCAAATTAATATAGTGTTGAATAATTATATACTAGTGGACTTGAATGAGTTCAAGTTAGATTTAATTAATTATTTAAACTTAATTGGGATTAAGTTTAATGTTTAATTAAATAAGTTCATAAAACATATATATATATATATGCATATAAAATATGTGTGTGATGGAATTTGAAAGGTTGGAAGATTGGATGCAATTTTCCATGCAAGTCTTGCACTTTTCTATGCATGGTTTTAATTGTATAAATTTAACTTCACCATTAAAATATAATACACACATATACAATTCCAATTCAAGGGAGGAAGTGGCCGAACACTTCTTCAATGTTTTCTCCAAGTTTTCTTTCAATTTTTGAGGAAGAAGAAAAGGAAAATCTCAATGCAAAATTCTCTAAATATTCTAGTGCATATTTAGAGCGAATCTAGATCGTCTAGTCGTGGACCTAATTCAAAGGCTTGAAGTGTTGAATCCATTTTGAGCAAGGTGTGCTCTTGGAAGCTTGTAGATAGTGTCTACTATTTCAAGAGTCTAGTTGTTTATAAACTTGGTTGGAGCCATAAATCAATCTTTGAGATTGATAGGTAAAACTTTTAAACACCCTATGGTTTTTTGATTTTGAATGCTACACAAGTGCTCAGATCTCTTTTGTTAAAAATTTTAAAATTTCCGCTGTGTTTTCGGGCACGAGTTAACCGATCACCTTCAGTGGTATCAGAGCCTAGGTTACTCATTTGTGTACCATTTGTTCGATATTATGTTGAGGTCAATTTTTAACCGCATGAGAAAATCAAGATCTATCAATTTGGGGCTGTTTTTTGGAAAATTTTTAAAAACAATGTTGCTGCCCATTTCGGGCAGCAAGGGCAGCCCTCTTTTAATAAAAAAAAAATTTTTTTGGTTGGCCGGAATCCGGTGACGGTGCTCCGGCAACGACTATGACGACTTTGGTTTCCAAAAGATGATTTGTGATATCCAAGTGTCATAAGCCCTAAGTTGTTGAGATTGTAAAAGTTGATATTTTTATGAAAAATTGAAATTTTATAAATTGTGTATTTTCTCATAAAATAAATAATTAAAGTGGGACTTTGATTATTTATATTAAATGGTGATTTACAAGAAATTCCATTATAAATAAATTAATTAGAAAGAAAACAAAGGTGTTTGTTTATTTTGTTAATTTAATTTATAATTGTGGTGGTTAGTGATTGGATCAAGAGATATAATATTTAATCAATTAATTATTGTGATAATTAATTGATAGTGTATGATATGTGATATTATGCATGAAGGATGATCAAAAGCCCAAGACCAATTTTCTAGGTGTATGCTAGGATATTTTGTGTTGAATGGTTGTAATAATTATCAAATTATAAAGTGGGCTTGGTTTATAGCCCGTTCTCACCCCATGAGATGTATCCCTATTTGCCATGGATATTTTATTGTAAAATATTTGATAGCGGAAGATCAAGATTGGAAAATAGTGGGCCATGATGAATTATGAAGATCCAAGACATGTAAATATTGGAAGCTTATGTAATTGTTGCATTTGCATCCCATGCATTCCCTAGGATTGGACCTAGGCCCGTGTTTGGCTCACACGGGCCGAATAGTTTTGGGACGATTGATCATCCTTGTTAATTTACTGTTTATAATATATGCATGATATATATAAATAATGAGTATGTGCGTTATTATTTTATAATAACAAAGTTGCATGAATCCGGCAAACATACGATCAAACATGGTGAGTTTTTAAAATTAACGATGAGACCATTTCAAAATTAAAAACCCTCATTTTGAATTAGATTCAAAATTTATATCAAGCCCGAAAAGGAAAATTATAAATTTGTTTATAATTTCCATGTCTTCCATCGACAATAGATACATGACGAACGCTACTCGTATTCAATGCTCGGCTCATATTATTGGGGGGGCTTGGAAGCTGGAAAGCTGTGACATCCATTGGCATGGTGATGTGAACTACGTGGAACTCCCATGAATTCGGCTCATATTATTGGGGGAACTCATGGCGACCGTCCATTAAGGTTCGATATTGATGGATAAGGCTTGACACGTAAATATGAACGACGTCATATTATTGGGTCCTAATCAAGCGTGAGACAAAAGTTTACGTAAAGGTTGCATGGAAATGCAATTGGAAACTTCCTTTTAGGAATTGTGATTGGATGATATTATTCGGGATCATAATTGGCTAATTGGACCTTATGTACCTACTGAGGAAAGGAGTTTCCCGTTTTCACTAGAGGGTAGTGAAAATGTCAAAACAGTGGGAGTAAAAAAATTTATAAAGTTAAAGTCCATACTTTATATCTTATTAAATATTTTTAAAAAATAGTCATTGACATTTATCTGTTATTATGTTTAAGTACTAAGTTTTTAACAATGTCATCAATTCGCAATCTGTTATCTGCAATACTCGACAAACATTTACTGACTGGTCCAAATTACCTCGATTGGCTAAGAAATTTGAAAATCGTCTTGAACTCGGAGAGGATTGCATATACACTTAATGAGTCGTCCCCTGATAAGGCTCCGACTGATTGTAGCCTTGAGGAGCTACAGACTTACAAGGATTGGTGTGACCATGACTTGAAAGCCAAGTGTTATATGCAGGCTTCTATGAATGATGAGCTGCAACGGCGTTTTGAGAGTTCAAAGCATGCTGCTGACATTCATTTGCATCTCAAATAACTTTTTGGTGAACAAACACGCCCACTTCGGCATGCAACAGTCAAGGAACTGATCTTTTGCGCATGCGAGATGGGGCTTCGGTCCATGAGCATGTTGTGAGGATGATTGGGCTTGTGGAAAAGCTCGTTGGCATGGATCTTGTGTTGCCAGCTGAGTTGACCACAGACGTGTTGCTCTTGTCACTGCCTAGCTCATTTGATCCTTTTGTGGTGAATTTCAACATGAACAAGTTAGATCCAACCCTTGAGGAGTTGATTAACATGCTTGTTCTGTTTGAATCCACAATCAAGAAAGAGAAGCCGGTTCTTTATGTGGGAACTTCATCTGGTGCAAAGAATAGACCACGTGGGAAGGGAAAGAAGCATTCCTTCTATGCTCCCAAAAAGAATGTGCCCTTGAAGAGGCAAGCTCCGAGTCCCGTTGTGGTAGCCACACCAGTTAAGGCTAACAAGACTAATTACGTTTGTCATCACTGCAAGAAGCCTGGACATTGGAAGCGTAATTGCAAGGAATATCTTGACCAGAATAGTTCTGGAAAAGGTATGTTCTACATTGAAGTGAACATTTCTCTTAATTCTTCTTCTTGGGTATTGGATACCGGCTGTGGCTCACATCTCTGTAATGATTTGCAGGTGATGGAAAGAAGTAGGAGACTCAGAGATGGTGAGACCTTCTTGAGGATGGGCAGTGGGGCAAGAGTTGCTGCCAAAGCTATTGGAGATGTTTACTTATTGTTGGACAATGATTTTAAGTTAATTTTGAGAGATGTTTTATTTGTACCAGATTTGGTGAAAAACATTGTTTCCATTTCTATGCTAGATAAAGATGGATATTCTTGTTTATTTGGCAAAGATGTTTGCAATATTTACAAAAATGAATGTTTAATTGGTACAGAAAAATTGGAAAACGATCTCTATAATTTAAAATTAAAAGACATTCCTATGTATAATGTCCAAGAGATATCAACAACATCCAAAAGAAAACAAGATACTTTGAATCCAGCACACTTGTGGCATGCTCGATTAGGTCATATATCTTTTAGAAGGATGAACATGCTAGTGGGAGAAGGCATGTTTGATATGTCTGATATTAATTTTCTTACTACATGTGAACCCTGTCTAAAAGGAAAGATGACCAAAATTTCCTTTAAGGGCCATGTGGAGCGAGCCAAGGGACTGTTGGATTTGATCCATAGAGATGTGTGTGGTCCACTTAGCATCACCACTAAGCACGGACATTCTTACTTCATTACCTTTACCGATGACTTCTCTAGGTATGGGTATGTGTATTTGATGAAATACAAATATGAAGCTTTTGAAAAATTCAATGAATTCAGAAATGAAGTGGAGAAATAGTTGGACGAAGCATCAAGGCACTTTCATCGGATCGAGGTGGTGAATACTTGAGTGTTGAATTCCAAGATTATCTTATGGAGAATGGGATTCTCTCCCAGTAGACTCCTCTTGGTACACCTCAGTTGAATGGTGTTTCAGAACGTTGTAACCGAACTTTGATGGACATGGTTCGATCTATGATGGGATTCACGGAGTTTCCGCCATCCTTTTGGGGATATGCGCTTGAAACTGCGGCACTGTTGTTGAACAATGTCCATTCAAAGGCAGTTGATAAGACACCATATGAGAAATGGATGGAAAAACCTCCAAAGTATTCTTATCTTAGAATATGGGGGTGCCCTGCTTATGTGAAGCAGACAGTGGGAGATAAATTGGATGCTCGATCCATTTTATGCTACTTCGTGGGATATCCAAGGAATTCGGTTGGATATTATTTCTATTATCCCAAAGAAACAAAGGTGTTTGTTTCTAGGAATGCAACCTTCTTGGAGAAGGAATTTCTATTGGATAGAAAATGGGAGATGATAGAACTTGAAGAAGTTCGAGAAACACCCACGAATGTGGAACCCACACCCGAACAGCCAAGAGAGGAGATAAAAGTTCCTAGAAGATCCGAGAGGATCTCGAGACAACCTATGAGGTATGGTCTGCTTCTTGAAGAGGGCCAAGATGAGGCTGACCATGGATGTGATCCAAGGACCTTCAAGGAAGCATTGTCTGATGCCGATTCATCCAAGTGGCTTGAAGCTATGGAATCTGAGATGAATTCCATATATTCGAACCAAGTGTGGAATCTTGTAGATCCACCTGAAGGAATTGTTCCTATAGGGTGTAAATGAATTTACAAGAGGAAACTTGGGACGGATGGGAATGTGGTGACCTTCAAGTCTCGATTGGTAGCAAAAGGATATACTCAAAGGCAAGGAGTTGACTTTGAAGAAACTTTTTCTCCAGTCGCAATGTTCAAGTCTATAAGGATAATGGTTGCCATTGCCGCATAGTATGACTATGAAATATGGCAGATGGATGTGAAGACAGCTTTTCTTAATGGGGATATTAAGGAAGAAATTTACATGTCTCAACCTGAAGGGTTCACATCTATTGGAAGTGAGCATAAAGTATGCAAACTTCAAAGATCTATTTATGGTCTCAAACAGGCATCCAGGAGCTGGAACCTCAGATTTGATGGTACAATCAAAGAGTTTGGGTTTACTAAGAATCCTGAGGAACCATGTGTGTATAAGAAGGTCAGTTGGAGTGCTGTGACATTTCTGGTACTTTATGTTGATGACATTCTACTCATTGGGAATGATGTAGGAATGTTGCAATCAACTAAAGTATGGTTATTGAGTAAGTTCTCGATGAAGGACTTGGGTGAAGCATATTTTGTATTGGGAATACAAATCTATCGGGATAGATCGAAAAGATTGCTTGGTCTCACCCAGTCCACATACATTGATACCATCGTGAAGAGGTTCTCGATGGATGATTCTAAGAGAGGACATATACCAATGTGTCATGGCGTATCTCTATCCAAGTCCATGTCTCCCAAGAATGATGCAGAGATAGAGGCAATGACACGCATTCCATATGCATCTGCAATTGGTAGTATCATGTATGCGATGATTTCTACATGTCCTGACGTGGCCTTTGCACTTAGTGTTACAAGTAGATATCAATCGAACTCTGGTCTTCCACATTGGAAAGCTGTGAAAGACATTCTCAAGTATTTGAGAAGGACTAAGAATATGTTCTTGGTTTATGGGGGTGGAGAACTAAAATTGGATGGCTTTACCGACTCTAGCTTCCAAAGAGATGTTGATGATTCGAAGTAAACTTCCGGTTTTGTATTCATGCTCAATGGTGCTGTTGTTTGTTGGAAGAGTTCCAAGCAAAACAACACTGCGGATTCAACCACTGAGGCAGAATATATTGCTGCATCCGATGCTGCAAAGGAAGCTATTTGGATTAGGAATTTCGTCCAAGAGTTGGGCGTTATTCCTAATGGAGTTGATCCAGTCCTGGTGTACTGCGACAACACTGGTGCCGTTGCTTAAGCAGAAGAACCAATGTCTCATTAGAAATCCAAACATGTACTAAGAAAATACCACATCATCCGGGAAATTGTGGAACGAGGAGATGTCCTGTTAGACAGAGTCGCCTCCGCAGATAATGTTGCTGATCCACTAACTAAGAATTTACCAGGACCATTGTACGAAAAGCATCGCGAATCAATGGGTTTGAAGAATATGGGTAGTTGGCTCTAGTGCAAGTGGTAGATTGTTAGAGTAGGTGCCCGTCGAGCCAATGTGTTGGCCGATGGTTCTTGAGAGAACTCTTGTATGACAACTTTTATTTTAATAATATTTGACATTATTTGATTTGGCACATTTTTATCTTTATACCCATGCTAGCTGCATAGATAAAGCCCTTGAATATACAAATAGTAGAAAGAATATGAGATGGTCATGTGATGACTATCATGAAACTCATATTTGGAATATTGTATATTCTAAAATGTTCCTAGTTGATTCAGCCGCCATAAATAAGGATAAAGGCCGCTCGAGCTTGAGACTAGTATTTGCTATGTGAGTACCATGTTTCATTGGTAGGGGACATGGAGATATCCAAGCATGCAAATAGGTGCTCCTTGTAGAGTACACTGAACAACCCTCCCTAAAGGACTTTTCAAGTGGTTCTCACTTATCGAGTGGAGAAGTCCTAGTTTATAGTTGTACACCATTAGTCCTTATGACCCGGGACAACATGGAGACTCTATATGCTAGTGCTTCACTTTGACTTGTTTACCGACTCATCTGGGGTCATCAGGTGGCAATGTTGGGTGTTGTGATGAAACATATAAGAGTCGATGCATTGTAGTCGGGGATTCACCACTTACCTACGGGTATGGATATCCTATGTAATATCATGCATACGTAGCTTGAAATCTCTGATCAGAGTAGGTGGTAATTAAGAAAGAGGGTTTCTTGAATTACACATTCGATGCAACTACGGCATGACACATAGTTATCGATTCAATGACAACTCTCGATATACCAATGGTTGTTGAATCGGTCGGGATATATGAGTTTAAGGAACCGTACTGTACGCTAACTATAATTGATTGGTTCTTGCAGGCACTATCATTTGATACCTAGGGAGTCATGCAAGCGATGCTGCTAGACGTTTCACATGACTGGTTGGTTACTATCAGATTTGAGTTTTCTGACGTTCTTATTATCAAGGAGTTGATCAATAAGAATCGAGCTATATGGGGTATGCTCACATAAGGGACTTGTTGATCCCAAATCACATTGAGATATGAACCCACTGCTAGTTGTATCAATGAACCATTGAGGGTCACACAAGTACTAGCTTTCTAGATTCCGTTGAGATTAAAATTAGTTCAATGTGTTGAACAACTTATAAAGAAGTTTATAAGTAAAATAAATTAGAAGTTTGACTTCTAAATTGGAGAATAAATGGAAAAATAACTTTTAATTTGTGAATGTGTTCCAAGATTAAAAGTTGACTACAAATAATTAGTTTGTGAAAATTTTGATTTTCTAAACTATTATTTTGAACTTAATTAATTAATTCAAGTGTTGAATTAATTTTACACTAGTAGACTTTGTAATGTACAAATAATTAAATTAATTCAAGTGTTGAATTAATTAAACACTATTGAGTCTTGTAGAGCTCAAATTAATATAGTGTTGAATAATTATATACTAGTGGACTTGAATGCGTTCAAGTTAGATTTAATTAATTATTTAAACTTAATTGGGATTAAGTTTAATGTTTAATTAAATAAGTTCATAAAACATATATATATATATATATATAGAGTTATTTTATGGTGCCCAATACTATATGCCCACTTCATGTCCACCATGTACAAGTCAACTCATGTATTGTACCGGTCAACTCATCTATTGTACATGGTGGGCATGAAGTGGACATATAGTGTTGGGCACCATAAAAGGACTCATATATATATATATACATATATATATATATAAATATATATATATATATATATATATATATTTATATATGCATATAAAATATATGTGTGATGGAATTTGAAGGGTGGGAAGATTGGATGCAATTTTCCATGCAAGTCTTGCACTTTTCTGTGCATGGTTTTAATTGTATCAATTTAACTTCACCATTAAAATATAATACACACGTATACAATTCCAATTCAAGGGAGGAAGTGACCGAACACTTATTCAAAGTTTTCTCCAAGTTTTCTTTCAATTTTTGAGGAAGAAGAAAAGGAAAATCTCAATGCAAAATTCTCTAAATATTCTAGTGCATATTTAGAGCGGATCTAGATTGTCTAGTCGTGGACCTAATTCGGAGGCTTGAAGTGTTGAATCCATTTTGAGCAAGGTGTGCTCTTGGAAGCTTGTAGATAGTGTCTACTATTTCAAGAGCCTAGTTGTTTATCAACTTGGTTGGAGCCATAAATCAATCTTTGAGATTGATAGGTAAAACTTCTAAACACCCTATGGTTATTTGATTTTGAATGCTACACAAGTGCTCGGATCTCTTTTGTTAAAAATTTTAAAATTTCCGCTGCGTTTCCGTCCACGAGTTAACCGATCACCTTCATTTTCTTAAGATTTTTTTCATAATTCTATGTCAGTATGTTAATCTTCAAATATTAATTATGATTTATATTTTAGTTTCTAAATATTTTTTAACTAAATAATGATTCAATACAAATAGTTTGAAATTTAAATATCAATTTTTTAGAATATATTAATTTTAAATGTATATTGTATGTGTGCAACACATATAATCATGATTATAAAAAGTTAAAAAAACTCTAAAACATGAATTAGACGGAATATAAAAAAATTACACAATTAAACAAAAAAACACAAAATAAAAAGTAAATAAATGTAAATTATATATAAATTACTAATCTTGAATTCTGAAGATTGAAGATTTCCGATAGTAGGGGCTTTATTTAGTAAAAAAACATTCAAAAACTAATATTTGAATGAGCTACAATGGATTACTGCAAAGTAAGTAGAGTAAAAGATGCAACATAAAGTGGACTGATAAAAATATTAAATGGGTTAAGCTGAATAAAACTCAAGTATATAAGTATTTCACTTGGTGTAAAGAGTTCACACACTTTATTTTGTATCACTGCACAAAGTCAAAGTTCATATACTGTATTTGTGACGCACATGGCTGACAAGAGGGCGGAGAGTGATTGTCGGTGTCGAGAGGTTGCACAGAACGGTTCCCGGCAGGCTTCTAGGAGAAGGAAAACATTAATAAACCGATTCCGTACCGAAATGAGAGAGATTCTGAGGCTGTATAGGTATAGGACTGCACGGTTGAAGATGACTTAAAATATTTGATAGACACTACTCATTATATCAGGGTGCATCTTCTTTTCGGGAGCTCGTCATATGAGAACTCCAAAGTTAAGCATGCTTGACTTGAGGCAATCATGGGATGGGTGAAGCCTTGGGGAGTTTCTCATTATGCGTGTGAGTGGGGACATAAGCATGCTGAAAAAGACCCATGTTGATACCGTGGTGACAGTCTTCGGATCTTAAGTGTTACAATAGTATATCATTGATTGTCCAAAAAATATATTGAGAGAATAAGACAAATAACAAAAGACCAAAAAAATTTATTGAGATCTAGAATACGACAAATAACAAAATAAAATGATACGATAAAAAGATGACAAAACTTAAGTAGTATATTTTTTAAAAAAAATTAAAATTAATATGTTTATTTCAAAATTAATTATATTTAAATAATATTTAACATGAATTGTCAAAAGTTACAATATCATCGTCGTTTATATATACATAAAAAAATAACGTAATTTCGAGCCCATATAAAATATACCATTATACTTTTATACATTAATCCATGAGAATTAATATGAATAAATAATATCTTAAAAGTAAATTTGATCAATTTATCAAGAAAAGACACCTATAGCTAACAAATTTATTAATACAAATCCCTGTTGCAACTATATGCGAATTATTTTTATAACTTAATTTATGGATAATGGATATGAGTAAATAATATCTAAAAAGTAAACTTAGACCAATTTATTCGAAAGAAATACACTTCAGATTTTTATTTTTATTTTTGAAAGTTCCAATCCATACAATTATCTATGTCCACAATAATCATACATATATATAATATATGTGAAGGTTAATATTGACTTAGCATAGCATTAGTTGCTGTCAATGGTTCAGATCAGTCATAATGAGTCAAACATTGATCCAATGGCTAGGATTAGCTCACAGTTAGTTAAGGCCGTTACTTAGCCTAAAAGCTGTTATGAAGGGGGCAATTAACTGGTGTGAGATAAGTTCTTGATCTTTACAAATTAAACTTGCCAGGTGAGTACAATGTGAGTACAAATTTTAATGTTTCTCACTTATCGTTGTTTGATGTAGGTGATGATAAAGATTTAAAGATAAATCCTTTTCAAGAAGGGAAAGATGATGCGATTATGGATGACTCGCGTGTTGATTAAGTAACTAAGGATTCATTAGAGATGCCGAGAGGACCAATTACGAGAGGTCGAGCTAAAAGGTTCAAAGATGCGCTTCAATCATTAATGATGAATTGTCAAGAAGGAATTAGAATATTTGAAGATCACTTTGGGAAATGTTACAATATTATTGAAGTTCAAAGAAGTCAAGAAAGTGAAGAAACTATCAAAGCGAATCGAGAAGACAATGTGTCATGTTCGTCTGCGTATGCTACTTCGCGCGCCTGCGCATGTAAAGCAAATTCTTGATCATGGACAGACGCCCATGCGCGTCCGCGCATGTTCCATCTCACGCCCGCACCGTTGAGTTGATTTTGAAGATGCAGGGTAGAACTTTATGTGTGCCCGCACATGTCTTGTTGCGCGCCCGCACCTGCATTCTCTCTCACACAGTTCGGCATGTTGTGTGTGTGCGCGAGATTTTCATATTTTAGAATTATTTTCCTATTTTTGAGTCTTTTAAGCATATTAAAAAACTTTTGGATGATATCTTTAGATATATTTTGAATTATTTTTGCGCTATCTTTTATTATTTTAGGATGTAATATAAATAACATACATTCATTATTTTTAAAATAGAATAGAATTCAGATTTTTTATTATTCAAAACATAAAATTCTCTCTAGAATTTTATTGAAGTTTTTCTAGCTTTTTTCAAAATAAAATTTATTAAAGTTCTTAGCTTTGTGGCGTTTGTCGATTATTCTTCTTCGTGAATTATCAGAAACAAGTTTTTTGAAAGTTCCGTTGAGATCAATTGTTTTATTCGTGATTGTTTGATGCTTGTTTCAAGTAAACTAGAGGTGAATAATCCAAAATTGTTACTTGTTTCAAGATTGGGCAAATTTAATTGTTTTCTTGTCATTGGATTGAGAGTACAATTCGATATAATCGTGTTTGCTTTCCATACAACGAGATTTCATATCAGCATGTTCGAAGAGCTGGAACTAGGGAATCTCTGGGCGAGCGCCATGTAAAATCATGTATGTAGGCCATGTGCTCCCTCTTCATTTCCCATTGTATTTTCATTCTTCTCTCCAAGTCATCCTGCTTCTCGTGCACATTCTGACCCTTGTAAGTCTTGGAACTTGGTGGGGCCGAAATCTGCAGCTGCAACGGGGCTGGCTGTGGTGGCTGCTGCTGTTAAGGCTCATTTCTTGAAGCAGTACCTCCTTCGTTCCTATCCTCCATCTCCATAAACTTGTTTTCTCTAGGTAGTAGCATGAGTAACTCAATTGCTGCTCGAATCAGTAGTTACTTCTCATTGTCCTCCTACACTACCCCGCCTTCCTGGCACAACTCAGTGATCAATTAAGAGTTAGGCATACTGATTGTCGAAGTGCCTCATGCAGCGGCCAATATTGACTCTTGAATGACTTGGCCCGCATCGACAATATTTTTCATAAAAATGCAATGAACTAACCCTGCTTTGGCCTTAGTGACATAAGATGTGTGATCATATGGAAACATTCTGGCAGCCACCAATTGGTGACAGTTTTTTGGTTCTCATTGTAATGTCGAGCGGAGAATGTCACAGGAGTCCCATGAGCATTATGTTTCCATGTAGTTCCGGGCAATCAAATAAATTCAGTGACCTCGTCATAGGGGAAAGGCTCGCGCTTGAAAATAATATACTCATCGGTCTCGAAATATAACATGCGATAGAGAGCATTGATAGCCCTGCTGTGAAACGAAACCATGTGCCCACGAACCTTGACTTTATAGTTCTCATGTCTAACTTTCAGGTTCATATAAAATTCTCTAACCAAAGAAATAACCGCATCCTTAGGTGGTTTCAAGAAATCTCCCCACATTCTGTTTCGAGCACGGGTCAAGGTGATCGCATCCGGTCTATGCATGTCCATGCCCCTTTCTCTGTGCATACTTTTTGCCATAAGTTTTGTGTAATTCTCAGCAGCCTTGGTGTCCCAAAAACGCCTCCGATCAAAACTTTCCGGTGCCGACGAAGAAGATGCACTTTTTCCTTTATTTTTTGGAAGCATGTTTATCACTAAATCAACTTCACCAATACAATTGATACAAAGGTTCCGCACCGTGATCACCTACTAATCAATAGATTACGTATGCATTTAATTTAATTAAGTTAAATGCATGTGTAAGTGGTAACGCTTAGTCGTGTCGCGCCCAAATCACCCGACTCCAATCAGATAAATAAAATATGTAGCAGTGAGAGTAGAGATCGTTCCCACGAGGAAAGTGAAATTTATTTGTGTTATTAAAAATACTGGAAATAAATAAAAGGGGATTTTCAGATTTTACTAACTACTATGCAAGAATTAAAATAAGAAAAATCAATAAAATAACGAGACTTGGTATCGATCGACTACACCCTTGAAATCATTCACTCGATCATCGATAATCTAAAAATAATTAATTCTCATTGAATATTCACCATTGAAAATCTAATTCCTGTTCCACCTTAATTTTAGTTAATTAGAAACCAGCGTTCTAGATTAACCCTTACCAATAAATCAACCCAAATACCAGCGATCTAGATTTAAATCTAAGGTAGCATTCATATGAGTGAAACTGATGAATCTAGACAATACATGCATCAGCGGATGTATTTAGCCTAGTCAATTGTTGTTCCTACGATTTAACAAATTCAACAGCAGAAAATATTAAACGCAGTTTCATCACAAATTAGATGATTCAAACAATTACATATTTGAATTCTAATTTAGCGGTAGATTGTACGAAAGAATTATCAGGTGATCAATCTAATAATCAAACACACAAGCATGAAATAAACTAGAACAACTCTTGATACTCAAATTGAATTAAAAACTAAAAACCAAAATCTCACAAAGTAAATAAAATCAAGGGTTTGTCTTCCTCAACCAAGTACAAAAACTAGAAAGATTAAAATCTAAGAACAGAAAAGATAGAACCTAGCCGCCAGATGTTTTCTTGCGTGTTCAGCCGTCCAGAAGATTGATAATCCTCTCAAAAAACGAGATCAAAAACCCTTAAATATGACTAGAGTCCTAAAGAAATAAGTTTCCAAACTTAAAAGGATTTCTCAGAAAATTCGGTGAGCTCGATCCTATGAGTTGGTAGTATCGAGCGCGCAAAAAAACTCCAACCCACTGCCTTGTACTTTCTTGTAGGCGCGCTAGGGCGCACGAGTTCGCAGGATCGAGCACGAATTTTTTTCAGTGAGCAACGATTTTGAAAAAATATATAACTTGAGATCTAGCCGTCGGATTGAGCCGAAATTTGAACAGAGGCTTTAAAACATCTTGAACTTCATTCTGAACGGTGTAGATCAGATTTTAACTTTTCTAAATTAAATATGATTTTCTGATCATTGATGCTTCGTAATTCTTCTCTTATCTCGGCTCTTTCTTCCATTTTTAGTTCCATTTCTTCTCTTTTCCTATATCAAATCACATACCATGATTAGGAACTACAACATGAATTTAGCCAATAAAAATACACCTAATCATCACAAATTAACTCAATAAAACATAGGAAAATACCATCACATCAAACTCACCCTACTTAAACCTTACTCGCCCTCGAGCAACACAAAACATAAACACAAAATAATGAAATCACAGCCTCAAAGAAGTTTTCACATACAAAACAAAATTATGAATACTCTCGATTTTTCATAATACACCATCAGCCAAGCGTGAACGTGTGTGTGTGTCATGTTATTCCAGCAACATGCAACTTCAAAAGAGTCAGTTTTAAGACTGTTCGCCGACCTATGACAAATTAGTGTGAGTATCCCCATCAAGAGCCCTTTCCTCCCAACAATCTTCAAACAAAAACACAACTTTCTTGAGATAAAATTACACACCTCCGGATTTTGCACCCGGTATTGCTTTAGCCCCAATAATTATCCGCAAACTTAGTTATAACTAAGATAGGATTAGAATTTCAATCCCCTCGTCTATAGCCCGGATAGAGCATCAACCCCATTTAATCCACATACTTAGCCTTGAATTTAATATTTTAGGATTTCAATCCTTTCTAGGCCCGGATGGAGTTGTAAAATTTTTTTTTTCTAGGTGCGCCCAAGATCATTTATGTCAAGTCAAAAAGATCATCAGGGTTCAACAAAACATTATCAGGCTCCACAAACACCTATTGTCGTGCAATGGTCCAACAGACACAAACATCATCGAATACATCGCTACAGTTCACTGGTTTAACATGTGTGCTTAAAATATTCACTACTCAACCTAAGGTTTCTCATATCCAATCAAGAGCAAATTTTCATCAAAAATAATTTTACAAAACTTCATCATCATAGGCTAGTGAATTTCATCAGTTATATCCCTTGTTAACTATAAGCTCTAAAAAGTTTTCAAAAATACGGTTAAGTCCTCTCCCCCATACTTAGAATCTTACATTGTCCCCAATGTAAGTAAAAATGAAAAATAAAAAAAAAACTAAAGAAAAACAAATAAAATATATGGAAAAAAATACTCCCCTTGGGTTGCCTCCCAAGCAGCGCTTGATTTCCAGTCTTCAGCTTGACCCTCAGAAGCACTCCTCAAAGAGCGGCTGACGCCAAAAGTAAGTGTCATATGACACCACCATGTGCCATCAAGCTTGACTAGAAGTAAATAGTTAAAGCTCGTCACCTCAGCAACACTCCATAGCGGCTGGTAAACATGGGAAGAGAACGTCTCAGTGGGCTCTAGGAAGCCAACATCTTTTGAAACTGGTACTGATGGAAAGGAAGGATTTTGGTTATGTGTGTATGATAATACTATCGATGAGCTCAAATCGATAGACTCTTGAATTCCGTCATGCTCAAACTCGAGTGACAACAAATTTCCATCATACGCTATTTCCTTTAGAACATCTTCCGACTGCGGTTCAATAAGAAGAGAAGACTCAAACGCCTCTAAATCTTCGGTAGGAATTGATTCGCACTCCCAGTCCTGGTTCTTTGATTCATCATCATCAAACCAAATCGGGTTGGTCACTGCTTGAGTATCTTGCTTCACTTTCTGTTCTTTGTGTTCATAGCAGATTGATCTCTTGATATTCTCAATTTTCTCCACAAGGTGACATCTAGAATTTTTTAGATCTTCTACAGTTTCCACATTCGATGCCGCAAGCTTGCTCATGATATCCTCCAGCGGATGTAGGATCAACTTCGAACAACTTCCCTCCTCCTTTTGAAGCTTAAATGGTTGGTCTGTAAAATCCAAGTATTGAGATTGCGAATACCGGTAATAGTCAAACTCTGCCATATCATCCAATAGGAGTCTCATGATATCATCATCTCGGCAAAATATTGAAATACCGATTGTGAAAGCTCCATCAATTACCCATCTTCTTGTCACTGCATCCAAACCATCAAAAAAATATGTAAGGAGGGAATAATTAGAAAAATCATGATACCGGAAGATGGTTGCAATGTAGTGACCCTTACCTCGATCACCTACTAAACAGAACTTAGGCATGCAATTAACTTAAATAAACAGATATCAGAATAAAACTGCGGAAACCATAAACATTATACAATCCCAAGTAAAGGAATCTATAATTTATCCAAATAATATACAACCAAATCGAATAGCTGTATCAACCTCAAAACAACAGAAATAAAACCTAGACGAAGCTCCAGCTGGTCAGCCAGTGACTAGCCCCTCCTGGATCCACCCTCCTCGTCCAATCGCAAACCTGCCCCATGGAATAAGGTGTCCAGAAACACATAGTACGAGACGTGAGCATAAAACGCTCAGTACGAGAGTATGAGTATACATGCATGCAAAGTGAACTCCCTATAAACTCGAGGTCAAGGATCAGATAACAGAGACAGACCGGGCCCTGGTATGTAGCACGCTGTGCCGTCGCTTCAGGAGGTGGCTCCCATACCATAATACCAGTGGATATGCCGGACCCAAATCGATGGAAGTCCAACCACTAACAGGATAGGGAAAAACCCTACTAACAGACATCTTGAAGGAGATAGCTCAGTATGCAAATGAATGCAGCATAAATCAATGACATATAAACCATGCAGTCACATAATACATGCATAATCAGTCAGGATATCTCGAACAGTACTTCCGTACCTCAAATCAGTGCAAGCTCTACCAACTCTAGATCCACGCCTATAGTCTGCTTACACTGCCAAATGATACTACTATCATTAAAGTACTCTAAAATCCTTAACTAAGCTATTGCATACTCCTAAATATTTATAGGAAGCAAAAGCTATACCTTCGTCTATCGTTAGCCCTTTGATGTCGATGCCTCCAGAACTTGGGCACAACTCCGCTACGACTACCGAACGCCTCGCCGACCGTCGGGTCAAGCCTAGGAAAGCTAGAACAACTAGAATAGACTAGAAAGGAGAGGGAAACACTCGGAATTGGCAATTGGAAATGAAGCCTCGGCCCTCTATTTATAGACAACAATCGGAACTTCCGATCCTCGATCGGAACGTCCGAACCTCGATCGGAACATCCGATTCTGCCATCGGAGCTTCCGAAGATCCTGATCTGCCCCGTTTCAAAATATCACTTGTTGACTCCGGATAGGGGTGATCGGAGCTTCCGGTCCTGATCGGAGCTTCCGATCTAACCAGACGTCATGGATGACGTAATATCATCGGTGCCTCCGATCGCTCATCGGAGCTTCCGATCCTGTTCGGAGCTTCTGATCGTGCCTTCGGAGCTTCCGATCCGTCCGATACCCAATTTATTTAATTAGCATTAATCCTTTAATTACTCAATTAGGGTACGGGCTACTACATTCTCCCCCACTTAAGATATTTCGTCCTCGAAATCAGATCTTAAGTACTGAATGTAATACAGAAATCAGAAACATTCTTTATTCAAATCAAACGTTTACAGAGTTTGCAACTGAATACAACTTAAGAATGAAATCAAAACAACTTAGGATGGTCTTCACGCATCCTGTCTTCAAGCTCCCAAGTAGCTTCCTCAGTACCTCGGCGCTGCCACTGAACTAAAACCAAAGGAATGACTTTGTTCCGTAAAACCTTATCCTTATAATCCAGGATACGAATAGGTTTCTCAACATAGGTCAAATCCTTGTTCACCTGAACCTCAGACCGCTGCAAAATATGAGATTCATCCGCCACATACCGTCGCAACAGAGATACGTGAAACACGTCGTGAATACTGGATAGATGCGGTGGCAAAGCTAGTCGATAAGCCAAATCGCCAATGCTCTCCAAGATCTCAAACGGACCGATAAACCTGGGAGATAACTTGCCCTTAAGGCCGAATCTGAGAATTTTGCGGAAAGGTGACACTCTCAAAAACACTTTCTTCCCAACATCGAACTGCAAAGGCCTACGCTTGATATTAGCATAGCTGGCCTGACGATCCTGTGCAGTCTTAATCCGTTTCTTGATCTGATCGACAATGTCTACCGCCTGCTGGATAAGCTCCGGTCCCTCAGCTTGTCTCTCTCCCACTTCTTCCCAGAAGAGTGGAGTATGACAACGTCGCCCGTACAATGCCTCAAAAGGTGTCATCCCAATACTAGTATGATAGCTGTTGTTGTACGCGAACTCGATCAATGGCAAATGATCCTGCCAGGCTGAACCAAAATCCATGACGCACGCTCTAAGCATATCCTCCAAAGTACGGATAGTGCGCTCTGACTGACCATCAATATCCGGATGATAGGCAGTACTCAAACTGAGAGTAGTACCCATCGCACGCTGAACACTCCCCCAGAATCTAGAAGTGAACCTGGGGTCCCAATCGCTGACAATGCTCACAGGCACTCCATGAAGTCGAACGATCTCCTGAATGTACATCCGTGCCATGCGATCCACAGAGTACTCTCGGCTATAGGCAATGAAATGCGCTGACTTGGTGAGTCGGTCCACCACAACCCAGATAGCATCACAGTTCCTCGGGGATACCGGCAAATGGGTCACAAAGTCCATTGTGATAAACTCCCATTTCCATTCAGGGATAGGCAGACTGTGAAGCAATCCTCCAGGTCATCGGTGCTCTGCCTTGACCTGTTGACACACCAAACATCTCGAAACAAACTGATAAACACTGCGTTTCATTCCTTTCCACCAGAAACGAGTACGTAGATCCTTGTACATCTTGTTGCTCCGAGGATGAATACTCAACTTAGTGCGATGTGCCTGAGACAAAATCTCCTCTCGTAACTCTTCATCCTGCAGAATCACAAGCCTACCAGACAAACACAGAAAGCCATCTGACTGATAATGAAATCCAGACGAGCTACCCTCGTTAGCTAGACGAGCTAAACGCTGGGTCTTCGAATCAGACATTTGAGCATCTCGAATCCGCGAATACAAAGCTGGCTCAGATAATATTGCAAACATCTGGATACTCTGCATACCTTTCTTATGTTTGAAGGTATAACCTGAAGTACAACAATCACTAATCGCACTAGACATCGAACAAGTCTGAAGTGCGGATAATCGCACCTTGCGACTCAAAGCATCAGCGGTGAGATTAGCAGCTCCCGGATGGTACTTTATCTCGCAATCATAGTCCTTAATCAAGTCCATCCAACGTCTCTGCCTCATGTTCAACTCCTCCTGAGTGAACAAATACTTGAGACTCTTATGGTCGGTGAAGATCTCAAATTTCTCGCCATACAGATAATGACGCCAGATCTTTAAAGCGAACACAATGGCTGCCAATTCCAAATCATGGACTGGATAGTTGTCCTCGTGAAGCTTCAGCTGTCTAGAATCGTATGCGATCACATGCCCATTCTGAGTCAGGACACAACCTAACCCCTGAAGAGAAGCATCCGTGTAAACCACATACCCTCCAGATCCTGACGGTAATGCCAACACCGGCGCAGAAGTCAACCACCATCGAAGCTCACAGAAATTCTCCTCACACTCGGAGGACCACTCGAAGTCCACACCCTTGCGGGTGAGCTGCGTCAAAGGTCGATCTAGTTGAGAGAAGTTCAGAATGAAGCGACGATAATACCCTACAAGACCCAGAAAACTACGGATCTCCGCAACCATCGTCGGACGCGACCAGTATCGCTTCAATCTTTCTTGGATCAACAGAAATCCCTTCCCTGGATATGATATGGCCAAGAAAGACCACTCTATCCATCCAGAACTCACACTTGCTCAACTTGGCGTACAACTGCTCATCTCGAAGAGTCTGCAGTACCAATCGCAAGTGAGAAACATGCTCTTCCGTATTACGCGAATACACCAAGATGTCGTCAATAAAGACCACGACAAACTTGTCCAAATACTCCCTGAAGACACGGTTCATCAGATCCATGAATATAGCCGGAGCATTAGTCAAACCAAATGGCATCACTAGAAACTCGTAATGCCCATAGTGAGTACGGAATGCAGTCTTGGCTATGTCCTGATCACGGACTCTCAACTGATGATACCCATATCTCAAGTCAATCTTGGAGTAAACTGACGTGCCCTGCAGCTGATCAAACAAGTCATCAATACGAGGCAACGGATACTTGTTCTTCATAGTGACTCGATTCAGCTGCCGATAGTCAATGCACCGCCGCATCGACCCATCCTTCTTCAACTCATGCATCTCTGACGGAGCCAGACGATACGGTGCTCTAGAAATAGGCGAAGTACCCGGCATCAACTCTATGCCAAACTCGACTTCCCTAGCAGGAGGAAAACCCGGAATCTCATCAGGAAATACATCTGGAAATTCATCCACAACAGGAATGCTCTCTATCCCAATACTCTCAGTGGACAAATCAACTGCATAGATAAGGTAGCCTTCCCCGCCAGACTCTAGAGCTCGACAGGCTCTCAAAGCTGATACCAAAGGCATCGGAGTTGCGCTCCCTCACCATAGAAAAACCAGCTCTCACTCCCCACCGGATGAAAGCGTACTAATCTCTGATAGCAGTCCACTGAAGCTCGATAGGTAGTCAACATATCTATTCCCAAAATGCAATCAAAGTTATCCATCGCTAGGACCATGAGATTCGCTAACAGAATGTTCCTTTCGAACTCTAAAGGGCAACCCATCACTAGACGCTTAGCCAAAGCAGATTGGCCCGTCGGAGTAGAAACATACATCACTACGTCTAGTGCAATGCATGGTAACTTATGTCTCTTAACAAAACGTGCAGAAATAAAGGAATGAGATGCACCAGTGTCAATAAGTACAAGAGCAGGTATACCATAAAGCAGAAATGTACCTGCGATGAATTTCTCATTCTCCTCCACTGCCTGATCATGCCTCAAGGCAAACACCTAGCCAGAAGCTCATGGCCTCAAATGAGAACTCCCAGCAGGCTATCCCTGTGACCTCTGCTGTATGGTGGCCTGAGAACCAGATCCTGAACCAGAATCAGAACCGCCTCCCCCAGACAGTGGACAATCCCTCCGGATATGACCAGTCTCTCCACAACGAAAACAAGCTCCAGAAGCTCTACGACACTTGTTGGATGTATGGTTCTTCCCACAGTGATCACACTTGTCCTTCTTACCGTAACGGACAACACCAGCAGAGCCAGAGGAAGAATAAGTAGATCCAGACTTCTTGAAAGTTTGGGCACGGGGACCCAAAGAACTAGCAGGCCTCGACTGAGGGAAAGACCTGTTCCGCCGAATGCTGTCCTCCGCCTGGTGACAATGGCTCACCAAACCTCGTAGGACATGTCGTCGCCAACCGCCACACGGTCATGGATCTCAGGGTTAAGGCCCTGAAGGAACAGATTATACTTCATCTCTGAGCTATCAGCAATCTCGGGGCAATAGGATAGCAGATCAAAGAATCTCTGCTGATACTCATCAATAGACATGGCTCCCTGTCGCAAACTCAGTAGCTCGCCTGCCTTCGACTGACGGAGTGCAGGAGGAAAATACCTCTTTTGGAAAGCTGTGCGAAATTCAGCCCAGGTGGCCACTCCTCTCGCCGCAATAAAGGGTGCAAAAGTAAACCTCCACCACCTACGGGCTCGCCCATCCAGAAGATAGCCAAGGGTCTCCATCTTCTGCTCCTCGGTGCAGTGGAAAGTCTGAAAAGTCATCTCCATGCGGTCTAACCAATTTTCCGCATCCTCCGGAGACTCACCTCCAACTAAGGGCTTAAGACCCATAGCTAAGAATCGACGCACAGTGAAACGCTCGTCGTCATGATGACGATGACACCGTTCTCGACGAGGCTCCCAGTAGGCATCACCCCAATGCCCACCAATACTTCCATGAGAACTCTAGTCATCACGATTTGCCATCTACAAAAATACCTCACGGTTACCTTATGCAGAGTCTAAATCCCAAGTATACTATGCATGCTCTGATACCATAAATGTAGTGACCCTTACCCGGATCACCTACTAAACAGAACTTAGGCATGCAATTAACTTAATTAAATAGAT
Source organism: Henckelia pumila (assembly GCF_033568475.1). Classification (NCBI taxonomy): domain Eukaryota; kingdom Viridiplantae; phylum Streptophyta; class Magnoliopsida; order Lamiales; family Gesneriaceae; genus Henckelia; species Henckelia pumila. The sequence goes on from NC_133122.1 coordinate 74,302,333, forward strand.
ATCAGAATAAAATTGCGGAAACCATAAACATTATACAATCCCAAGTAAAGGAATCTATAATTTATCCAAATAATATACAACCAAATCGAATAGCTGTATCAACCTCAAAACAACAGAAATAAAACCTAGACGAAGCTCCAGCTGGTCAGCCACTGACTAGCCCCTCCTGGATCCACCCTCCTCGTCCAATCGCAAACCTGCCCCATGGAATAAGGTGTCCAGAAACACAGAGTACGAGACGTGAGCATAAAACGCTCAGTACGAGAGTATGAGTATACATGCATGCAAAGTGAACTCCCTATAAAATCGAGGTCAAGGATCAGATAACAGAGACAGACCGGGCCCTGGTATGTAGCACGCTGTGCCGTCGCTTCAGGAGGTGGCTCCCATACCATAATACCAGTGGATATGCCGGACCCAAATCGATGGAAGTCCAACCACTAACAGGATAGGGAAAAACCCTACTAACAGACATCTCGAAGGAGATAACTCAGTATGCAAATGAATGCAGCATAAATCAATGACATATAAACCATGCAGTCACATAATACATGCATACTCAGTCAGGATATCTCGAACAGTACTTCCGTACCTCAAATCAGTGCAAGCTCTACCAACTCTAGATCCACGCCTATAGTCTGTTCTACACTGCCAAATGATACTACTATCATTAAAGTACTCTAAAAGCCTTAACTAAGCTATTGCATACTCCTAAATATTTATAGGAAGCAAAAGCTATACCTTCGTCCGTCGTTAGCCCTTTGATGTCGATGCCTCCAGAACTTGGGTACAACTCCGCTACGATTACCGAACGCCTTGCCGACCGTCGGGTCAAGCCTAGGAAGGCTAGAACAACTCGAATAGACTATAAAGGAGAGGGAAACACTCGGAATTGGCAATTGAAAATGAAGCCTCGGCCCTCTATTTATAGACAATAATCGGAACTTCCGATCCTCGATCGGAACGTCCGAACCTCGATCGGAACATCCGATTCTGCCATCGGAGCTTTCGAAGATCCTGATCTACCCCGTGTCAAAATATCACTTGTTGACTCCGGATAGGGGTGATCGGAGCTTCCGGTCCTGATCGGAGCTTCCGATCTAACCAGACGTCATGGATGACGTAATATCATCGGTGCCTCCGATCGCTCATCGGAGCTTCCGATCCTGTTCGGAGCTTTCGATCGTGCCTTCGGAGCTTCCGATCCGTCCGATACCCAATTTATTTAAATAGCATTAATCTTTAATTACTAAATTAGGGTGCGGGCTACTACATGCTAAATCTTTGAATCTCTTCCATGCTGCGTAGAATGACTCCCCGTGTTGCTGGGTAAAACTTGTGAATACTTATCGATTTGACATCTCGAAGTATTACACCGCAAGAATCCCCCTTCACCTATGCAAAAATTCTTTCTATCTCTGGGTCGTATGGAAATTCTTCTTCTTCCGAAGATTCACTTGCACGCACGAACAAACCAGAGTATCACTAGGAGGAATAATAAAAAAAAACAAAAACACAAATTAATTAAACGCCTTTCCCCAGCAACGGCGCCAAAATTTGGTAGTGCTTAGTCGTGTCGCGCCCAAATTACCCGACTCCAATCAGATAAATAAATTATGTAGCAGTGAGCGTAGGGATCGTTGCCACGAGGGAAGTGAAATTTATTTGTGTTATTAAAAATACTGGAAATAAATAAAAGAGGATTTTTAGATTTTACTAACTACTATGCAAGAATTAAAATAAGAAAAATCAATAAAATAACGAGACTTGGTATCGATCGACTACACCCTCGAAATCATTCACTCGATCATCGATTCTCTAAAAATAATTAATTCTCATTGAATATTCACCATTGAAAATCTAATTCCTGTTCCACCTTAATTTTAGTTAATTAGAAACCAGCGTTCTAGATTAACCCTTACCAATAAATCAACCCAAATACCAGCGATCTAGATTTAAATCTAAGGTAGAATTAATATGAGTGAAACTGATGAATCTAGATGATAAGTTTATTTTATACACTTAATTTATATATGATTTTATATGTTAATTGTTGGTTTCGAGCAGATTTATGTGTGGGTTTTGTTGTTTTTGTGTTCGTAGGAAATTATGGAGATTTGGTGGAGAAAAGAAGAAATTTATGAAAAAGAAGAATTATTGTTGAAGAAAATAAGAAATAAGATTTATTTGGAGAGAAAGAATAAAGAAGAGAAGAAACGTACAGACAAGAAATGAGATTTCTTAATGGGCTTTTCATTGGGCCAAAAAGTCAGCGCTTAAGTTTAGCGCTAATGAGGAGAAGAGGAGAGCAATCGCGTTGTGTCACAAGAGACTTGAGAATTGCAATTGCGAAAAGAAGGCGCGCCCGCGCCGCTATTTGAGCGCCCGCCCCGTCGTTGTATATCTGTTTTAATTATTTTGGGCAATTATTTTCGTGGTCTTTTGAGTGGGCTTTTTCTTGAGCGATATAAAAGGGAATTCTTATCAGACTTGGAAAGGGAGCCGCCACAAGAATCACACAAAATATCAGAGAACAGAGTTTAATCGGGAAATTTTGGAGATTTTCTGAGGATCTGGAGCTTTATCTGAAGAACAAAGACGGAGTTCGATAGACCGGACACGGCGTCGACGACGGATTTGTTTTATCTTTTATTTATTTTATTCTGAATATGTTTGGAGTTTTGAACATGTTTTGGTTTATTCATAATTTTATTATGAACTAAATTTTTAGAGTCTAGAGGTCAGATGAAACCTGGTGTAGACGCTTTCATGAATTTTTGATTTTATTTAATTGAGTTTTTTCTAGATTAATTGTTTTTTTCTAGAATTGATTGTCTTTTCAATTATCTGATCAATAATTGATTTGTTATATTTTTTTGAAATCATTGCTCGGGAGAGGGGATTTTGAATAGGACATTAGAAACTACACTGTTAATTATTTATACAGCTCGGGAGAGTGTATGATTTTAACAGAGCTTTTAAAAAGAATATTGTTTTGTGATAGATCACTGCGATAAATTTTTAATAGGAATATTGGAATTGAATTGTAGTTGATAAACATTATTTGTTGCTCGGGAGAGGGAAATAATAAACTTAAGTGTTCTTGGCTATTAATTGATTGGAATTCATGAAGATTAATTAATTAGGATTGATTGTTGTTGAAACCAGGTGAAATCTATACCTCTAGACCATTATTCTCTGATTGATATTTATCTGAAGGTTGTGTGCATGCTATCAAAATCATTTGATTATTTTTATTTTTCTGCAAAATTCTCAAAGTTTAATTTTCTAGATAAAGTTTAGACTATTTTAATTACAAGAACTGAATATTTTCATTTTACTCCCTGTGGGATCGATATCTGATTTAATCACTATATTAAAACTTGACACTCGTACGCTTGCGAGTAATTTTCACAACACTAGAAAACACATGCACCAACGGATGTATTTAGCCTAGTCAATTGTTGTTCCTACGATTTAACAAATTCAACAGAAAAAAATATTAAACGCGGTTGCTTCACAAATTAGATGATTCAAAAAATTACGGATTTGAATTCTAATTTAGCGGCAGATTGTACGAAAGAATTATCTCGTGATCAATCTAATAATCAAACACACAAGCATGAAATAAACCAGAACAACTCTTGATACTCAAATTGAAATAAACACTAAAAACCAAAATCTCACAAAGTAAATAAAATCAAGGGTTTGTCTTCCTCAACCAAGTACAAAAACTAGAAAGATTAAAATCTAAGAACAGAGAAGATAGAACCTAGTCGCCAGATGTTTTCTTGCGTGTTCAGGCGTCCAGAAGATTGATAATCCTCTCAAAAAAAGAGATCAAAAACCCTTAAATATGACTAGAGTCCTAAAGAAATAAGTTTCCAAACTTAAAAGGATTTCTCGGAAAAGTTGGTGCGCTCGATCCTATGAGTTGGTAGGATCGAGTGCGCAAAAAAACTCCAACCCACTGCCTTGTACTTTTTTGTAGGCGTGCTAGGGCGCACGAGTTCGCTGGATCGAGCACGACTTTTTTCCAGCGAGCAACGATTTTGAAAAATTCATATCCGGAGATCTAGCCGTCGGATTGAGCGAAAATTTGGACAGATTCTTTAAACATCTTGAACTTCATTCTGAACGGTGGAGATCAGATTTCAACTTCTCTAAAATTAAATATGATTTTTTGATCATTGCTGCTTCGTAATTCTTCTCTTATCTCGGCTCTTTCTTCCATCTCTAGTTCCATTTCTTCTCTTTTCCTATATCAAATCACATACCATGATTAGGAACTATAACATGAATTTAGCCAATAAAAATACACCTAATCATCACAAGTTAACTCAATAAAACATAAAAAAATACCATCACATCAGTAAGCTCTTGATTAGTAGGTGATCACGGTGCGGGTCACTACACTTCCCAACTTCAATAATAATAACTCAACTCAAGCAATTCATCAAACACCTAGTGTGCATCAAACCATCTCCTTCTTAAGTTTTTAAATTCAAAGCAAAAATGGAGGCTGATTCAAGAGTAATTGTTACCTCGTGAATTAGACCCAAAAAATAGACTCAAACTTTGGTTCGATCCATCGTTGTTGATGATTCTAGTTCGAGGCTCCTAGAACCCTAGGTAGAGAATCCCTTCAATAGATGGATGGAGGATGGAATAGAGATGAAGTTACGTATTTTGGATGGAATGGATGCCTCTCTTGTGGATTTGAGTGGTTGGAGATGGAAATTTGTGGAGGAAGATGGGAAAGGGACGTAGCGCTTCGAAATAGAACTTGAAAATATGTTTTGTGTGGCCCCTTTTTGTGTGCGTAGATTAGAGCCTAGGCGCTACAGCTTTGACTTTGATTCCTTCAAGCAGCGTTGAGGCACCGAAGATGCAGCACTGGGACACTTCCTCCTCGACTTTGGCTCTTCCAGACAGCGGTGAGGCGCTTGGTTGTGGCGCTAAGGCTTTGACTTGAGGGTTTGATCAGGCGCTGAAACTGGGGATTAGGCGCTAGATTTTTTATTTTTTATCTGCAAAAGAAAAGAAAAATCATGATTAAAATAAATTCTAGTTCCACTCGCCCAATAAAAATAAATGACATAAAAAAAATGAAACGAGAGAAGTTAATTCAAATAAAGGATACTATCTTGGGTTGCCTCCCAAGAAGTGCTTAGTTTAAAGTTGTCAGCCTGACTAGCACCACTTCTTAGTTTGGCTCTCTTAGTGGAATGTTGTCAACATTCCTCACTTCATTACCATAGTAGTGCTTGACTCGTTGCTCATTCACCTTGAATGTCCGCCCATCATTGCATTTTAGCTCGATAACTCCATGTGGATACATTGTCTCCACTGTAAACGGCCCTGACCACCGAGACTTAAGCTTACCTGAAAACAATCTTAGACGAGAGTTAAATAGTAAAACTTGTTACCCCAGTTCAAACTCTCTTCTCAAGATCAGTAGTTTTCATGCCACTTCTTTGTCTGTTCCTTGTAGATCTTGGAATTTTCATAAGAATCATTGCGAAATTATTCCACCCCGTTCAACAGGAGAAATCTTTGTGTTCCAGCGGCCGTCTATCAAAATTTAGCTTCCCGATAGCCCAGAAAGCTCGATGCTCTAATTCAAGTGGTAGATGACATGTTTTTATCATAGACCAACCTATATAGAGACATCCCAATAGGTGTCTTGAATGCAGTCCAGTACGCCCACAATGCGTCGTCAAGCTTGATTGACCAATCTTTTCGGTTGGTGTTCACCATCTTCTCCAAGATTTGCTAGATCTCCCGGTTATAAATTTTAGCTTGTCCATTGGATTGCAGGTGATATACGAGTGCCACCTTATGCTTCGCATTATATTTAGAAAAAAGTGAATCAAATATTTTATTGCAAAAATGTGTTCCTTCATCACTTAAAATGGTTCTTGGTATCCCAAACCTAGTGAAGATATTTATTTGCAGAAACTTTGCTACAATAAGAGCATCGTTAGTAATGGTGGCAATCGCTTTCATCTACTTGGACACATAATCAACCGCTAATAAAATATATGAATGAGGAAAATATGGTGGAAATGGTCCCATAAAATCAATGCCTCAAACATCAAAGAGTTCCACCTCCAAAACATTTGTTAGTGGTAGCTCATGACGTCTAGAAATATTTCCAACCCTTTAACATTTATCACAATACTTTACCAAGGTATAACTATCCTTAAATAAATTTGGCCAATAAAAACCATACTGTAGTATATTGGCAGCTGTTCGAGATGCTCCAAAATGCCCTCCATATGGCACATAATGACATTTTTCCAGAATTTCTTGTGCTTTTTGACCCTCCACACATCACCTGATTATTTTGTCAACGCATCTCTTAAATACATATGGGTCATCCCATAGAAAGAACTTGATGTCATGAAAGAATTTCTTCTTCTGATGGCAATTCAATTCTGGAGGCAAAACACCACAAGACAGAAAATTAGCAATGTCAGTATACTATGGAGTTTAGAATTTACCTCGAAGAGTTGTTTATCCAGAAAAAATTATTAGATTGTTTCCTCTTCTTTGTTTCCTTCCATTTCAAGTCTAGATAAGTGATCAGCAACTTGATTTTCACTCCCCTTCTTGTCCTTGACCTCAAAATCAAACTTTTGTAATAGTAAAGATCCATATTATCAAACGCGGCTTCGCATCCTTTTTGGCAAACCGGTATCGACTAGCTGCATGGTCAGTGTAAACAACTACCTTTGTGCCAATCAAATGGGGCCTAAATTTGTCAAATGCAAAAACTACCGCAAGCATTTTTTTTCAGTGGTGGTGTAGTTTTACTGTGCTGCGTCCACAGTACGACTTGCATAATACATTTCCCTAAAAATTTTATCCCTTCGTTGGCCGAGAACCAGGGACAGTCCTATAGAAAATGAGGCATTGGGCGAAGATTAAAATATGTGGTCTCTTAAATTAGCGTTAAAATTCAAATACAATTAATTTATAACCACTACAACAAAAATAGACATTAACAAAAGTTAAAAGACAACATTTTTTACAAAAAGCGTTGTAAAAAAACTAAACACAACGCTTTTATTTAAAAACATTGTGTCTTTTTATTTAATTTATAAAAACACAACGCTTTTTAAGAAGGGTTGTAGTTGAGCGTTTTTTTTTTAAAACTACTACAACGCTTTGTCTTAAAGCGCAAAGAGTAGAAATAAAACTCAAATTGCCATCAGCTCTTTTCGATCATTATCGAGAACCCTAGCTGCGCGATTGAAGATTTCAATGAGCAAGATCCTTAGATTTTTTTGTTCTTCGATTTCTCTTCTGCTCTTTCTCAAAGTTTGCTCAAATTTCCGCTGCTCGGTAGGCACAATACGTTTATTTCATGCCATTTTCTCCCATTTCTCTTTCTCTTCACTCTTTTTATAATACCCGATACCCTTTTCCCAAAACCTTAGCTGGCCACTTCAACCCGCCGTATCTCCAAAAAACACAAAATAAATTACAGATTCGGATGGAGCACGGGTTGGGCTATCTTTTCTTACTTATATGTAAACATATGTAAATCGCAACCTCGAAGCTAGCTCCGTTAGCCCTTTCTTCCCGCGAAGCTTTACGGCCTCTTCTCCATTGTCGAGATTAGTCTGTGGAATTGACTGCCTTAAATCCCCCTAAGCATTTGAAAACCTTTTACTCCATTTTTTAGGTCAATGGTGGACGAGAGGGTCGAACAATTGAAGCGTACGAACTTGCCAAAGCTGTTGAAAAATTGTGGGCTGGAGAAATACTCCAATTGCATTGACTGTGATGGTATTTCATGAAATTTATTGATTCATTTATGATTTATTTCAAAATCATGAGCTTTTTTAAATTATGATTCGATTGAATTTGATTGTTTTATTTGAATTTTTGTGACGTGTTTTCAACGGGCATATTCTAATTTGGGAAATTAAGAAAACAAAGTTACGATAAAAGCGCATGAAATTAAAACTTAAAGCATAAAGAGCGGATAATTAAAATACAGCAAATCCAATCGGCAGAATACAACCGACGATAACAATCGTGTATAAATATTATTATACAACCAAATCGAAGGTTCAGGGTAAACAAATCCCTACCCTCTACAACCTCGCACTCTTCCAAGCTCAATCCTGCTGAGAACCGCCTGGACCGTCCAGCCTCAAACCTGCCTCGCCACAAGGTACACCACAATACCCAAACACATGGGCGTGAGCTAGGACGCTCAATACGAAGCAATGATATAAATACAAATATGCACACACAATATGATTTAAAACTCAAGTGAAAACACTTGCTCATGGCGCCGGGAATATACAGTACCGGCTAGAGAGCGACTCCGCGGGGTACTCATATATTCCATATCAGGGCTGAGCCAACCCCATCCTGACCCAAATCCAAAACAGGATACAAGTCTCATATGAAAACTGTCATACCTGACTCGAGTCCAAAATGAGATTATTATTCCCTATGGAGACTGTCAATGACTCACATCTCTCAGGATGCAGTCACACGTAAAATCGTGCATGTGCTAAGGCGGTAAAACATGCTAAAACATGTAAGACATATAGCACATACTCATGCAACATACATGTAATTATATCATGCCGGCTATCTCGGTCAGTACTTACGTACCTCTAACAATGCTGGTCAAACCTAGCTCCACTGGCCTATACTCCAAGCCTATAGTCCAGTCTACTGCTACTACAATGAAAATATCCATACATCAACAATAAAGCTCTAAAAGCCTTAACTAATCTAATGCATACTCCTAAATATTTTTAGGATGCCAAAGCTATACCTGCGTCCGTCGTTAGCCCTTTGCTGTAGATAGTCTTAAAGCTAGGCCACAACTCCGCGACGACGTCTAGATCACTAAACCACTTCCGGATTTCTCGTAGGACGCCTAGATCTCCCTAGATCTGAGTTAGAAGGCCTAGGAATTGAGAGAGAGAAGAGGAAATGAGCGAGTCACAAATGAACCTCGGCTCCTCTACTTATAGACGAAGTTCGGGCAATCCGAACTCGGATTCGGGCCCTACAAACTGGTTTGGATCCTCCGATCATGACTTCGGATCGTCCGAACACGATCAGATCATCCGATCCTAACTTTAGGTCCTCCGAAGTCCCATCAGTGATGTCAGCCATGACGTCACCTTGCTGACATAAGCCCTAACCCTGTTCGGGTCCTCCGATTCCACCGACGGAGCCTTCGATCCTCTTCGGATCCTCCGAACTCCTCTTCGGATCGTCCAAACTCCTCGGGCCTCCGATCCTGACTCAAATCATATTCGGGTCCTCCGAACACCAGTTCGGAGCGTCCGAACCTCCCGAGCCATGCCCACCATTTTCGAGTGTCCTGGATCTATTTTCGGACTCCGTTAATTCATTTGGAATTTTTGTAATCATGCTTTATTAAATTTAAACATGATCACTTGATTAATTACCTATTAATCATTAATTTTGGATACGGGTTACTACATTCTCCTCCACTTAAGAAATTTCGTCCTCGAAATTAAAGTTAGAGGAAAAGTACAGGATTCAACACGAATATTCTTTATTACAACTGAACAAGTACAAACTCGGTACAAAGAAGTACAAAATCTCAAAATAACTCGGGGTGCTCGGCTAACATCCGACTCTCCAACTCCCAAGTAGCTTATTCTGTACCTCTGTGCTGCCTTTGTACCATCACCAATGGTATACGCTTGTTACGAAGTACCTTGTCCTTCCTGTCTAGAATCCGTAGGGGTTTCTCCACATATGATAGATCCTGATCTACCTTTACCTCGGTCGGATGCAAAATATGCGACTCGTCCGCCACGTACTGCCTCAACAAGGACACGTGGAACACATCGTGAATATTCGAAAGATCGGGTGGCAAGGCCAGACGATAAGCCACATCCCAAACCTTCTCGAGAATCTCGAAAGGACCAATAAATCTCGATGTCAGCTTACCCTTGCGACCAAATCTCATCACCTTTCGGAAAGGTGACACACGCAAGAACACATTCTCTTCCACCTCGAAGTGTAACGGTCTCCGGTGAGTGTTCGCGTAGCTAGCTTGTCGATCCTGAGCCGCCTTAATCCTGTGTCGGATCAACTCCACTGCATTAGTCATCTGCTGAATCATCTGAGGACCCTCAATCTGACGCTCTCCAACCTTGTCCCAAAACAAAGGTGTACGACAACGACGTCCGTAAAGAGCCTCAAATGGTGCCATGCCAATGCTGCGATAGAAACTATTGTTATAAGCGAACTCCACCAAGGGTAAATGATCATGCCATGCTGGGCCAAAATCCATCACCGCCGCGCGAAGCATATCCTCTAAAGTGCGAATAGTATGCTCGGATTTTCCATCCGTCTATGGATGATAAGCCGTACTCAGGCTCAAAGTAGTACCAAGGGCTCGCTGGAAACTACCCCAAAATCTCGAGGTGAATCTCGGATCTCTATCACTGACAATGCTCAACGGAATCCCATGCAATCGAACAATCTCCCACACATACAATTGCACCATCCTATCAAGGTATAATCGCGGTTATAAGGAAGAAAATGCGCTGACTTTGACAATCGGTCCACGACAACCCAAATAGCATCACAATTCCTGGAAGACATAGGCAAGTGGGTGACAAAGTCCATCGTCACATGCTCCCACTTCCACTCAGGAATCTCTAAGCTGTGAAGTAACCCTCCGGGTTATCTAAACTCTGCCTTGACCTGCTGACACACAAGGAATCGGGACACGAACTGATAAACGCTGCGCTTCATCCCTTTCCACCAAAATCGCGTGCGAAGATCCTATACATCTCAATGCTTCCTGGATGTACAGAGAATCGACTGTGGTGAGCTTGCGATAAGATCTCATCCCTCAAAGTAGAATCATCGGGTACAACCACTCAACCAGAGAGACATAACAGACCGCCTCCTTGTAGATGAAAACCAGAAGTATTATCACCCTCAGCCAAACGGGCCAACTTCTGCGTCTTCATATCAGAACTCTGAGCTTCACGGATTCGTCGATACAATGCTGGCTCTACAAGCACAGAAGAAACACGAATCCCTTGCTGTCTTTCTTATGACGGAATGTGAATCCCAAAGAAAAACACTCCTCCACTGCCTTCGAAACTGAACTAGTACGAAGGGAACTCACATAGACCTTGCGACTAAGCGCATCAGCAACGGGGTTAGAAGAACCTGGATAGTACTTGATCTCACAGTCATAATCTTTAAACAGATCCATCCAACGACGCTGCCGCATATTCAACTCAGCCTGAGTGAACAGATACTTTAAACTCTTATGATCGGTGAAGATCTCAAATCGTTCTCCGTACAAATAGTGATTTCATATCTTCAGGGCAAAGAAAATGGCTGCAAGCTCTAGATCATGTACGGGATAGTTCTCCTCGTGAGTCTTCAACTGTCTGGAAGCATAAGCGATCACGTGACCATTCTGAGTCAACACACACCCCAAACCCTGGAGAGAAGCATCAGTGAAGACTACAAAACCACCCGATCTGGACGGCAAAGCAAGAACTGGAGCTGTCGTCAAACGACGTCTCAACTCACGAAAACTGTCTTCACAAGCATCAGACCACACGAAAGAAACATCCTTATTCGTCAACTGAGTCAAAGGCTTAGCTATCTGAGAGAAGTTCTCCACAAAACGTCGATAGTATCCTGCCAAACCAAGGAAACTACGAATCTCAGAAGCTGTAGTCGGACGCGACCAATTCAAAATAGCCTCTGTCTTGCTAGGGTCAACAGATATGCCCTCCTGAGAAATGACATGACCAAGGAACACAACTCGGTCAATCCAAAAGTCACACTTACTCAACTTTGCGTACAACTGTCTCTCCCTCAAGACTTGCAATACAGTGTAGAGATGGTAGGCATGCTCATCCATGCTGTGAGAATACACCAAAATGTCATCGATGAACACCACCACAAACTTATCCAGAAAGTCGTGGAAGACTCTGTTCATCAGATCCATAAAAATAGCTGGAGCATTCGTTAGACCAAACGGCATCACTAGAAACTCATAGTGTCCATACCGTGTACGAAATGCTGTCTTAGAAACATCCTCCTGCCGAAATTGCAACTGATGATACCCAGACCGAAGATGAATCTTCGAATAGACAGAAGTACCCTGTAACTGATCAAAGAGATCATCTTTCCACGGAAGAGGATACTTATTTTTCACTGTCGCTTGATTCAACTGACGGTAATCAATACACAACCGCATTGAACCATCCTTATTCTTGACAAACAGCACTGGGGCTCCCCACGGCGAAACACTAGGTCGAATGTAGCCCTTATCAAGAAGATCTTGTAATTGCTTCTGCAGTTCATTCATCTCTGATGGAGTTCTAGAAATCGGTACAGTCCCTGGCACTAACTCAATGCCAAACTCGATCTCCCTCACTGGTGGCAAACCTGGAATTTCTTCCGGAAACACATTTGGAAAATCACAAACCACTGGTATCTCCTGGATATCTGGCTCTCCCAAGGATGCGTCAATGTGGTAGATAAGGTAGCCTTCCCCGCCAGACTCTAAAGCACGTTGGGCCTTCAGAGCAGAAACTACTGGCATCGGAGGTCGTGCTCCCTCACCATAGAAATACCATGACTCATCATCCTCTGGTCGAAACTGAACAAACCTTTGATAGCAATCCACTATCGCTCGGTAGACAGTCAATATATCTATCCCAATGATGCAATCAAAATCCTCCATCGCTAGAATCATCAGGTTAGCACTAAGCTGATGCCCCTCAAAATCCAAAACACAACCCACAACTAGACGCTTGGCTAAAACCTCACTACCCATAGGAATAGAAACTACTAGCAAGACTTCTAAAGGAATGAATGGCAACTTATACTTCTTAGCAAAACGTGCTGATACAAAAGAATGCGATGCACCGGTATCAATAAAAACATATGCAGGAAAACCACATAAACTACAGATACCTGCAATCATCCGATCACTGTCAGCCTCTGCCTGCTCCTGGTTAAGTGCAAAGACCTGACCCTGGGCATGTGGCCTCAAAGAAGAATGACCCCAAGAAGGAGTCTGAGCAGGCTGTCGCTGAGACTGCTGCGGCTGCTGGCGCTGCTGCGAAAACTGCTGCTGGAGAAGTAGCTGCTGATACTGAGGTGGCTGAACAGATGCCTGAGAACCTCCGGAACCACTCGCTGCTCCAACCATCATCGAACAATCCCTCTTCATGTGACCCTCCTGGCCACACTGGAAACATGCACTGGTCGATCGACCACACTGCCCTGGCGGATGTCTGCGTCTGCACTGACGGCAACGGTTCGGCCTCTGACCGCCAAAGTTATGCACTCCACCAGATCCAGAGGAAGAAGAAGAAGTACCTCCTAGCTTCTTGAAAGACTGTCCCTTAGGGCCCAAAGCACTGGCACTCGCTGACCTGGAAGAAGAAGAGTAAAGTCCCTTGTTCCTCCGAATACTGTCCTCATCCTGGCGACAACAGTCCACCAAATCCTCGTAAGTCCCATCGCCGCCCACAGCAACCATCCGATGAATATCAGGATTCAAACCCTGAAGGAAATGGTCAAACTTCGCCATAGAACTATCAGCAACATGAGGACAAAAAGGTAGTAAATAGAAGAATTTTTTCTGGTACTCCTCGATCGTCATCGTCCCCTGTCGCAAACTCAGCAAGTCACTGGCTTTCGCCTGACGAAGAGCTGGAGGAAAATACAACCTCTGATAAGCAGTACGGAACTCAACCCACTTAGCTACTCCTTTAGCTGCTATGAATGGTGCGAAAGTAGATCTCCACCACTTCCTTGCGCGTCCCTCTAGCATAAAGGCAAGAATCTCCATCCTATCCTCATCTATGCAATGGAACTCCTGAAAACACTGCCCATCCTCTCAAGCCAATCCTCTGCCTCTTCAGCTGTCTCGCCTCCCGACAAAGGCTTCGGGCTAACCTCCTTGAATCTGTGCATGCTCACTCGCTTGCGCTCCTCAGGCTGTCCTTGATGACGTCTACGATCATTCGGATCACTCCAACGACCGCCGCCTCCACTATCATGGCTCTCATCGTAATCTGCCATCTGTTACACAATAACAGATAATAATTTAATCCGCTTTACGAAATTCCTAGTGCAATGCGCTGTGATACCAAAAATGTAGTGACCCAACCCGCATCCACTACTAATCAGAGTTACGATAAAAGCGCATGCAATTAAAACTTAAAGAGTAAAGAGCGGATAATTAAAATACAGCAAATCCAATCGGCAGAATACAACCGACGATAACAATCGTGTATAAATATTATTATACAACCAAATCGAAGATTCAGGGTAAACAAATCCCTACCCTCTACAACCTCGCACTCTCCCAAGTTCAATCCTGCTGAGAGCCTCCTGGACCGTCCAGCCTCAAACCTGCCCCGTCACAAGGTACACCACAATACCAAAACACAGGGGTGTGAGCTAGGACGCTCAATACAAAGCAATGATATAAATACAAATATGCGCACACAATATGATTTAAAACTCAAGTGAAAACACTTGCTCATGGCGTCGGAAATATACAGTACCGGCTAGAGAGCGACTCCGCGGGGTACTCGTATATTCCATATCAGGGCTGAGCCAACCCCATCCTGACCCGAATCCAAAACAGGATACAAGTCTTATATAGAAACTGTCATACCTGACTCGAGTCCAAAATGAGATTATTGTTCCCTATGGAGACTGTCAATGACTCACATCTCTCAGGATGAAGTCACACGTAAAATCGTGCATGTGCTAAGGCGGTAAAACATGCTAAAATATGATAAGACATATAGCACATACTCATGCAACATACATGCAATTATATCATGCCAGCTATCTCGGTCAGTACTTACGTACCTCTAACACTGCTGGTCAAACCTAGCTCCACTTGCCTATACTCCAAGCCTATAGTCCAATCTACTGCTACTACAATGCAAATATCCATGCATCAACAATAAAGCTCTAAAAGCCTTAACTAAGCTAATGCATACTTCTAAATATTTTTAGGATGCCAAAGCTATACCTGCGTCCGTCATTAGCCCTTTGCTGTAGATAGTCTTAAAGCTAGGCCACAGCTCCGCGACGACGTCTAGATCACTAAGCCACTTCCGAATTTCCCATAGGATGCCTAGATCTCCCTAGATCTGAATTAGAAGGCCTAGGAATTGAGAGAGAGAAGAGGAAATGAGCGAGTCACAAATGAACCTCGGCTCCTCTATTTATAGACGAAGTTCGGGCCGTCCGAACTGGCTTCGGGCCCTCCGAACTGGTTCGGATCCTCCGATCATGACTTCGGATCGTCCGATCCTAACTTCGGGTCCTCCGAAGTCCCATCAGTGACATCAGCCATGACGTCACCTTGCTGACGTAATTGATGACGTAAGCCCTAACCCTGTTTGGGTCCTCCGATTCCACCGACGGAGCTTCCGATCCTCTTTGGATCCTCCGAACTCCTCTTCGGATTATTAAACTCTCTTGTTTTTTTAGTGTTCTTCCGTAGATATGTTCTATAAAAGCCTATTGTATTAAGTAAAGTTAATTTTGTTCCACGATACATATACACAACCCCTGGTATATTAGCTTGTTACTAATTCTTTCCTCTCCTTTGCCACAGCTTTTTTGGAACCTTTTTGTTGGCATCTTCTATATGCGAACAATATTTAACATTAAACGATTCACACCATATTAAATATTTGACGTGGATAATTGATATGAATTTAATATTTTTGGTTACAATTACAATTTTGTGATATTTTCTTGCCCTGTAGGCTAACAGGAGGGAAACATGGTCATTGGGTATTTTGTCCTTCATACACAGCACGGTGTGGAAGGTCTTGTTTGGAAAGGTGAGTGACAATTTATTCTTTTCTAATTAAGCCTGTCAATGTGGAATGCACATTACACTTCATAGAGCATTACGAAAGTGCATGCATAAAAATCTATACGATGATCATTTTGGCATATGTTTTGTTTTTGTTTTTTTTATGATTTCAAAAGTTTTAACATTAAATCTATTTAAAAAATCTGAAACATGTGCATGATTCTATTAAAACAATCTTTTCTAATTAAGCCTGTCAACAGCGGTGTTTCTTGCTTGTAATATAGTTAGCATCTTTCTTTTGGTTTATGGTATTGGTAGCCCTGGTTCACAATTTCCCGTTGTTTTATTCCTTGATTTTCTGTACAATTATTGCTAGAATCTTTCTTTGCTAAAATTTTTCTTTGTGTCTTGGATATTACGAGTATGATTCCTACATGCGTGAGAAGTAGTGTAGGCTGCCATCATTGTTATCTTTTATGTGTGATAGAGGTTTTCGATTGGAGCTTTGTTTTTTTGGAATTTGTAATATTTTTTTTAGCATTTTCTAGATTTTTTGGTTTATGGTAGCCCTAGGTAGCTCGCGCTTTTTGTTTTTGGTTTCTTCTCCTAGTATGTTTTTGCTCGGGGGTAATAGTTTCTTACTACCACTTTATGATTTTTTTTAATTGTTACTCACCCTTATTTTTCTATCTATTTATGTTTCTTTTTGAATATAAATTCTTGGTATATAAGATGAATGATTCTTGGACTTAATATGCTGGGAGTATACCTATTGCAACATGTTAATCAATTTCATATTTTATTAAATCTTCTAGTACTTCTTTGCTCTAACTGTCCATATTTAATTGATTCTAAATTTTATTGTGTAATGTAAGCAACAACATCCTCATCAATTGTTTTCCTGAGGTGAATTCACTGTTCTTTCTTTGATTTTCGATTTGTATTTTACCTAGCTATTTGCACTCCCATAATGTTAGGGTACTTCAGACATCTACTTTCATACTCTAATCCCTTTTTTCTACGGAATTAAATTTGAAAATAGTGAAATTGGGAGAGGCCCGATTAGGGAAATTCTTGGATTTGTGAAATTTTGTCTAGATCTATTGAAAAGAGAGAAATTACAATCAGGATTGAGAGAAATTCTTGGTTTCAGGTTCACAAGTAAGGGTCCTTTGGACGGTCATTCGTCACCTCCAAATTTAGCAGCTACCACGAACTGCGGAGTGAGCTTGCTCGCATGTTTGCGCTCAAAGGCCTGTTGGAGGACCCTCATAGATCAGGATGGTACGTAGCTTGTAATTGTTGACCTGTGAAGGAGCCTCAACCTCAAGTAAGCTAGAGAGTCGCGTCTTTTTTAATCGATTTCATTAGACTCATTTAAACCTTAAATATATTCTTTTTCGTGATAGGCATGAATGATTGCAAGGTAGCTTTGAATGTCTTACAAAAGGAGGTGATAGTGTTTGCTCAACCAAATAAAGAATTGTATAGAGAAATGACTCAACTCCTAACATTAGATGTTTTCAGGTACAATGAAAAATACATAGCAGTTGCTTATGACAGAATTAACAAGGAACATCATTCACTCACAACAATGGAAATACTGAATCTGCCAGAAAACGTATTGTAAATGAACTTTGGGGTGTTCTTGACAAAATCCACTCCTCCAATGGAAAACAAAGTTTCCTCAATATAGCAAGTCGAGGTAGAGACGATTGATTAACAAGAAGTATTTCTATACAGATAAGTGTAACACTCTTTTCTTAGTCTTGTTGATTCTAAATAATGTGATAATATGCAGCATGAACTGTTGTTCTGGATATTAATATTAACTCAAAAGTGATTTATTTCATTTCTTTCAATAGGTAACAGAGGAAGGAAAAGGTTGGGAACAACCTAGAGTGACATATGAAGCTAAAGCTATGTATGGAATTTTTCTTGTTGTTTCTCATTTGCTTTCTTTTTGTATTCACCTAGAGAATATGGTGGAGGGTTGTAGTTAATCTATTTGAATGGATCCTAGTTGCTCATTTCTTTGGATCCAGAACCACAAAAGTTTTCGAAGGACGGTTATGAAGAGAACATGTAAGTGAACAATCTAACTTCATCCCTGCTTTCAATATTGTTTTTGTCTTCCCTCATTAGAGGTTCACCAAGCTACATTATTAAATTTTTATCCAAAGCTTTGAATTATTTAAATTTTTGTGCTAACTAATGAAGCATGGACTATCTACATGAAAGTATAGTTTATTTCCTTATGCTTTATGCTATATTTACCAGGGCATTTAGTTTTGTTTATCGGAAGAGCAGTGGTTTAGGTCTAGAAAGCTTCCAAAGAGAATACTTACAAACTGATTGTGTTGTTAATGAGGTAAATATATGTTTAAATAGATCTTTTGGTAATTTCATTCGCTTATTGATAATTCCGTAATTCGTAGTTCATTTGATAATTCCAATCGCTTAGTGATAATTTCGTCATTTGTAGTTCATGTTCTTTTACTGATAAATATGTGTTTAAGTTTACTTTTTATTTTAATCTATTCATAATTTGTTTTATGTTTGTTTTTATTTTTAATAATGTACAGGATTGAAATACAAATTAAAGTAAAAGAAATTGTTGCGGCTTTTATGAAAGCTCGGGATGCTAACATGTGCTGAAGTGGGGAATCAAAGTTTTTCAAGATTAATGCATATTTTTTTCCTAGTGTTCATTAATTTAGAATTCGATTATTTTTTATATTTGAATGATATTTAATATTGAAAGATTGTATATTAAGTTTTATTTTAAAAATTTTGGAATTTTGAGTGATTTATAATATTTAAAATTTGTGATTTAATTTTTTTTTGTTTTTTATTTAAAAAAAGACAACGCTTTTTTATGTGTTGTCTTTAAGAGAAACGACAATGCTTTTTATGAAATGACAACACTTTTTATGCTTTGTCTTTACCAGAAACGACAACGCTTTTTATGTGTTGTCTTTATCATAAACGACAACGCTTATTACGTGTTGTCTTTTTCAGAAACGACAACGATTTTTATGCGTTGTCTTTTCCCAAAACGACAACGCTTTTTTCGCGTTGTCTTTGAGCGTGGTCTTTTACAACACTGGCTACGACAACGCTTTTTTGGTGACATTAACAACGCGGAAAAAGCGTTGTCTTTCACCTTTTTTCTTGTAGTGAACAAAGTATCTTTCGTATTTCGTAATCATGAATTATCCCAAAAAAATTAAAATAAACTATCGAAATTCTCAATTAAGGTACAAATTTAATTTATAAGCAGTTAATTTACCTATTCAAAGTTAAATTTAACAAAAACCTCAATTTTCAAAATTAAGTTTCAAAATTCATGCCTCAATCCATGAATTTTCAACTCCTACATGAATTAATAACAAATATTAGCATCTAACATGAATTTACATTAAATTGAACAATTAATAAGTCAAATTTTACTGCAACTAGAGGCAGAGAATGAATCACTCGGTTCTCAAAAAACTCAAGCTAAAAACTCGAGGTTTGAAACATTAATGATCATAGAATACGACGAGGAGCAACAGTCAACGATAAACAACATCAGAATGAGATGTAATAAACATAGTGAACATTGAATATATATATTTAAGAGATAATTTTTTTGTAGGCTATGTACGATATTCTTCCATTTTTTATAATAAAAATTATAATATTATATTTTTTTAAATAATTAATTGATATTATTAATACATAATAATTATATTATATATAATAAATTTTTTTAATAAATTGGGGCCCCACCCTGAGCAAGGGCCGCACCTGCCGAGAACAGCTCCAACTGTGTAGTCGCTGACATCACACATAAACTCAAATGATTCCTTTCAGTTCGGTACTATCATGATAGGTGTTGTGACCAATGTCTTCTTGATCTTTTCAAAGGCCTGCAACACAGTCATCAATAAATATGAAAAGTGAATGCCTTTTCAAGAAAATTACAAAGGGGTTTAGTAATCTTAGAAAAATCTTTGATAAATCGACGATAAAACTCCGCATGTCCTAAGAAACTTCTGATGCCCTTGATATTTCTTGGTGGTGGAAGCTTTTCAATTGCAACCACTTTGGCTCTGTCTACCTGATAAGTGAAATTTATGCACTTAATTTATATATGATTTGACTTGGATTTTGTGATGCATCGAGTGCATATTATTTTTTGTTGTTTTTGTGAGTTGCAAGGAATTGAAGAAAAGTAAGAAGAAGAAGCGGAAAGATGAAATACGGAGCAGCAAATTCAAAAAATTACTGGGAACTATTGAAATATCCAAATCCAATCCCCACCGTTCATAATGAAGTTGAGGATGTTTTAAATCTGCTGTCAAAATTTTAGCTTGATCCGACAGTTATATTGTGAGATATGAATTTTTTGAAAATTGTCACGCGCTGCAGAAATCATCTACCCGAGAATGCAATAAGCAACAGTGCGCTTCTGCGCAAAATCCTGGAAAAAAACGAGAATAAAAAAGAGGAAAAGAAGCGCATATGCGTGAAGGAGAGAGCTGAAGCGCAATAAAGGAGCAGAAGCGCAAGAGAGGCAGAAACATGAGAAAAAAAATGAAAGCTTATGCGCAACTAATCAAGCTTCTGCGCAATATGAGCAGTAAGTGGGAAAATTAAGTAAAAGCTACTGCGGATCAAGTCACGCTTCTGCGCAACCAAGAAGAACAAAGTAAGCGCTTCTGCGGGAAACTCACGCATCTGCGTGAACTAATAAACATGGGAAAAAATAAGAGATTTGGAAATATGAAAGTCGTGATTTTTGGGATTGATTTATGGGCTTTTAATCCACATATAAAAGAGATCTTGAAGATGAAATTGAAGGCAGAAGCTGCCGCCACAACACAACATGATTTGGAGAGAAATTAGGAAGAAGAAATCTGGGCAAAGAACGTGAAGAACATCAATAATCAAATACGAAGATCGATCGATCAGAGATAGCGTCGCATATTTGGATTTGTTATTCTTACTTTGAATTTATTTATTGAATTGATGTCTAGTTTTACAAACATGATTTATTTTTGCAAGAATTTAATTATGAACTAAATTTTCTTAGTCTAGAGGGTCGATGGAACCTGGTGTAGACTCTTCTACGAGTTTTTAATTTTATTGGATTGAATTCTGCTAGATTAATTGTTTTTTCTAGATTTGATTGTCTTTTCAATTACTTGATCACTAATTGAATTGTTATATTTATTTGAAATCATTTCTCGGGAGAGGGGATTTTGAATAGGACCAATAGAAATTACACCGTTAATTGTTTATATAGCTCGGAAGAGTATATAGCGTTAATGGAGCCTTAGGAAGAACATCGTTTTACACATATCACTACGATTAGATATTTAATAGGGATATTGGAATTGAATCTTAGTTGATACATATTATTTATTGCTCGGCAGAGGAAAATAATACATTTAAGTGTTTTTGGCTATTAATTGAATGAAATTCATGAAAATAAATTAATTAAGAGTAGTTGTTGTTGAAACCAGGTGAAATCAAAACCTCTAAACTAATTTTCTCTCATTGATATTTTCTGAATTTGTGTGCGCGCTTTGCTAAAATTTTCTGAATTTATTTAAGTTGAAAACCAAAAATATTTATTTAATTTTGTAGATAAAGTTTAGACTATTCTAATTACAAGTAATGAATATTTTTATATTACTCCTCGTGGGATCGACACTTCACTTACTCTTTACTAAAACTTAAAAATCGTGCGCTTGCAAGCACAAAATTACGCAACATTACCTCTAATCCCCTAGAAGATACTTTATGTCCAAAGACAATGCCCTCTTGGAGCATGTTGTGACACTTCTCCCAATGAAGAACCAGGTTCAAATTATCTTGACATCTCAGCAAATTCAGTAGGTAGTTCTCGGCTTGTCTTGATCTCCTCCACCACCTCCCCCAGCCTCTTGCACCGACTATGTAGTGTTTTTTTTTTTTTGCAACGTTATGTAATGGTTATTTGACTAATTATATTTTTTTACATTATTCAGTGATTTTATTTGAAAGATATTTGATTAATTAATGGTAAATTGAACTTTTATTAAATTTGGCTGTATTTCATTGATTTATTTGATATTATTTGAAGAAAAAAAAGCATTCCTAAAGCATTTTGATGACGCATCTTAAGAATGAGCAAATGTAAAATAATTTTTTTAAAAAAAACAATTTGCGACGCTTTCAAATGGTTACAATATTATCATATTTCGCGAACTACGTTGAGAAATGTCAACACTTTTGGCGATGCGTGAATTATCGCGTCGCCAAAGGTCAACTTGACCTTGGCATATGTCGCCAAATGTTTGCGATGCATTTGGCTTATATATGGCGACGCGAAATGTAAAATTTCTTGTAGTAAGTTTCAAAATTTTCCAACAATAACACCCAAAGAAAAAAAAAAACCAATGCAGAAGCCAATTTTAACACATTTAAATATGCTTGCAGTGTTTTGTGTTGCTACTTGGTTTGGAGATGTCAGTCTAGTTTCAATGTCAAAATCAATGTTTAGCACATTTATGAAAATCGTTGGCTTAATTTATTCACCCTCTTTTTCTTTTGTTTGAACAAGATCAAAGCTGGTTCTTGGAATCCACTCGGGACAATCCTTTGGGTAACAAGACGAGGTTACTTCAAGGAAAAATCGAAAGATGATGCAGGACAATTCGACCAAAAATAAGAGATGATTCATTAGGTTATAATCAAATAAGAAAATACTTTTAAAAATGTCTTCTCATAATGAGAAATGTTTTTGGTCATCTGTATCGTTGCTCATGGAAAGATCAATCAAATTTATTGAAGTGCACTTTTCTAGTATTTAAAAAGTGGGACAAAGCTATTATATTCGTGGTATATTTTCTTGTTGATTGGATAGGTTGTGTCAAGTTAAAATTTCCCTGTTCTTTTGAGGAACCTGATGGTGCAATGGCTAGTAGAAACGTACGTCAAGTTAAACTTCATTTTCTTCAAAGATGTAAGAAAGATTATGAAGTATTTTGTGTTTTATATAGAGATGACTGATGAGTGATTGGGAAAAGGAAGCTAAACACTACAAGTAAATCTGGCTTATGAATGTTTCCAAAAAGCAAAAATTAATAATAATAAATCTTGCTTATGAATCAAAACAGAAGCAAATTGGAGTCTAAAAACTGCACGTTTCGGACTAATTCTTGGGATTCACATTAAATTAATGTTTGATTAGCTAGGGTGCCTCACAAGAATTGAAAAATCATAGAAAACTATTCCCGTAAGACACTTAAATTGACCAAGTCCCCCCTCCACATCAAATATGATTAAAATTGGCAAGTTGCTTACCACGAGTCAAGAGCAATATGGCTTTCTTGTCTAAAAGGTTGTATTATGTGGGATTATCTAGGTGTGTTCATACCTTGAAAACTCCACTGATATTATTCTAGCAGTAGTGTCTTTTCCCTTCAAAAGTAATTAATATATACCAAGCAACTGAGCTTTATTATGCTCTTGTAATACAGAAGATATCACCTATGAATCAGGCTATCATTCCGGAAAAGGATCGAAAACCAGAGGAAGTTAGTAAAAATCATCATGTGATGGAAGTGAGAGGGATCGGTGATCTCCCACATGATCTAATAATCGAAATACTCTCGAGACTTCCTGTCAAGGTTCTTTGCAAGTTCAGGTGCGTCTCTAAATCGTGGCAAGGCTTATTAACTCGTGACAAGGAATTCATAGCTCGACACATCGAATGTTCCAAGCGCACGCCTCTGTTACTGATCAGAAGATACCTTTCCAGTGCGATTGAGGAACCTAGCAACACCGAAACCACCATTGAATTGACTTCAGTAGACATGAAAGGAGATGTGACCGATAGATTCAAGAAAGTGATAGATGGCCCAGTTCATACGTTCATTTCTTGTGGTTCATTGAGTGTTTTGTGCTGCATGTACTCTCTCTATGTGTGCAATCCCTCCATTCGCGAAATCGTCCGTGTCCCGTATCGTCCCAACTCTCGTATTTCGAACATAGGCTTTGGGTACCTTCCTATCTCAAATGAGTACAAGATTGTCCATTTGTACCATACTTCATATGTTGGAAACGGGAAAATGGGGTGTGAGATTTTCTCTTTTACAAGTTGCGAGAATGTTACTACGGGTTCGTGGACGCGAATCGGGGATTGTCCTTTTAGCGCCTGGACCTCAGAGTACCCTGTCTGTGTTAATGGAGTCATTTACTGGTCACTTTCTTCTGGTTGGAAAGACAGATCAATTCTTTCTCTAGACCTCAAGAAACAAGAATTCGCCAGTATTTCGTATCCCATACGGGACTCGAAAAAATACAGTTTGTTGGAGTATATCGGGCTTATGGGTGGTTTGTGCTTAGTAGGGTTCTCAGAAGAAACATCGAGGATGGACATTTGGATGTTGAAAAGCCGGAACAAGAATTGGGCTATGGAGTACAGCATCAATCTCTCCTCTTTGTGTCCCAAGTTGCTGATTTCCACCGACGATCATTCTCAAGAAATATTGGTTCATATGGAGCAAAGGGATCTCATTTGTTACAGCCTAAAGAGCCAAAACTCCAGGAGAATCGGCTACCACAGAGCCATCAAGAATTACAACAAGCCATGTCTTTACTACGGTAGCCTTGTTCCGCTTGGATAAATTAAATTTGAGTCCATTTTCGGATGCATGAGCAAAACAAAATTTTTCTTGTATTCCAGCAGAGTTTCAGGCATTTTCTGCCTCTGCTCAGTGAAACTCTGTTTTGTTTTTCATCCTTCTTTGAGCAGTAAATAAATAAGTCATTGATCAAAGGCCATTCGTAAATAAATAAATATTACTCCCTCTCATCAATGAAAGAACTTTTCTTATTTGACATGAAATAATGGTTGTTCCTCCAGTGGATATATATTGTAACAAGCTATTCTCTCTGTTTATTTGTATGAATTAAAGCCTGTTAAATGATATGGTATATATTGCCTTGGGAAAAGCCTAGCTCAAAATATATTCTCAATCTTTCGAATCGGATTCCCGATTTATCGATATCCGATATCTCATTGATGTTCATGTTCATGTTTGCATCAAATATTCAAATTTAGTAACCACCAATCGTGAGAGTGTAAGGGTACTTACCTAGCCAGGCATAACCCTGATTTACCTTCCTTCACGCCGGGACTTGGGGCGGCTCTGTGTGGGGCCTTTGGGGGTGGGGCTCACCCCTGTAACGGTACCTTGTTTCGTACTTCTTGCTGCTTGAGTGGCAAATAACAATAATTAAATATAATTCTGTTTCAATTCAATTCAATAATTTTGATTTCGTCAAGGATATTACATCGAATAAACATTTAATATAATTATTAACCTAGCCGGCCGTTGACTATGTCCCAGTCTCGATCTCTCTACGTAAAAGTCGTGCACGCATAAATATATATACTATTATATTGGATAACGATTCACGCATCTATTTGGATGAGAAAACTTTTTGGATAACAAATATTTATGTAACATAAATATTTTTTAACATTTTTTTGCTTCTATTTAAATGGAATAATTTCGAGTTTTAAATTATTAAATATATTTTATCTTATGCTTGTCATGTATTATGAATATTTTTATTATTTCAAGGATAATTTTAGAAAAATATATTGAAACTTCTCGACCACACGTTAGATATGTATTTATTATAATATTTTAGTTGATATATTTCAGGGGCATTAATTAATTATTAGTAGAGTTGGCCATTTTTTCTTTCTTTCTTTCTTTTTTTTTTTAGGATTAGTTGGTCTTTCTCAATGCAAGGAAAAAGCAGTTGCAAGAACAGACTACCGACAAAGAGAGCTGTTGAATTACTTCGAGTAAACCATATTATTGGGTATTGATATTGTAAGGAATATATGGTAGCACATAAAATTAGATTCAGATGTTATTACTGTAACGACCCACTGTATCAAGACGAGTCTTTTTAGCGTGCTTATGTCCTCACTCACACGCACCCTGGAAAACTTTCCAGGGGGTCACCCATCATATAATTGCCCCAAGTCAAGCACGCTTAATTTTGGAGTTCTTATTTGATGAGCTTTCGAAAAGAAGATGCACCTTCTTGATGTGAGCAGTACATATGAAATCTTATAAGCCCTCCTCAACTATGTAGTTCCATACCTACACAGTCTTAGAATCCCCTCTCATTCCGACGCGAGATCGGTTCATTCATGTCTCCCTCCGCCTAGAAGCTTACCAGGAGCCGCTTATTGTCCGTGCAACCTTTTGGCACCGGCGATCACTCTCTGCCTCTTCAGCCCCGGGCGTCACAGTTACTATATGTTGGCAATATATGACATAGCATGCAGTGGAAATATTAAAAGAGTGAATAAAATAATCGATAAATAAGAAGTTGATTCTTGACGCCTAAACATGAGAGCAACACAAGATTTCGATCCAATCTTCAAGTGCTCCGCAAACCTTCAAGGCGATCAAGTAAACTAACTTTGACAAAGCTGAAAAACCGAGCTTCAGAAATCTTCAAATTGTACGTTCAAACTCTCCAGAACCTCTCTTAAAAATCTCTCTAGTTGCACGCTCAAGCTCTCTCTCTCTCTTGAATTCGGCGTACCCTTATTGTGCAAGTCTTCACGCCTTTTATAAAATCCTTCATGATCTTGTTTTCATGTAGGCGTGACTCTTATCTCCAAAATTAGCTTGATCTAGTTTTCTTGATTAAAAATTGAATCTGCAAAGATAAGGAAAAAGTTATTAAGTTATGAGAAATAAAATATATTATCATAATTATACAATATCTCATATCTTATCAAATCAGGAAACAAATCAATTGAAACTTTAAGTTCAAGAAAGGCAAAAGACTTCATTAAATCTTTTAAAAGCTTGAAAGATATTTTAGGAAATAAAATTTCTTTTAATCTCCCTTTTTTGCTTTTCTAGACAAAACACAATAAAGAGAAGTATAGTTCAACAAATCAACTCCCCCTGAATCAAATCTCCAAAAAATATAAGAATATATTCTCCCACTTAGTCGAAGCAGATGTGTTGTCTGAGATGCTGGTAACATCTTTTCACAACACTTGAGATCAACAATATCAGAGAAAAAAACAAGGCAAATATTTAAAAACATATAAGAGAAAATCAAACAACTATTGATTATAACCAAAGCAGAACAAAACAAAACAAATCAGCAAACATAATAGGCATAGCTCATCAAAAACCAACTAATCAATAAACTAAAACTGATTGCTTGAATATCCTTCTTCATTTTCAGCTTCAGCTCCTTCATTTTCTCCAGTAACTTCTTTTTCTTCCCCTTTTTTGTCCATAAGAGGTACCAACACCAAGTCTACTTTGATAGTGAGATCGTAAAGCCTCATAATAAGCAATGTCCGCCTTGGCTTGATTGATCTTCTGTTCAACATGCAACAACTGAGCTTGACGAAAAGTAATATCCGGTGGCTGTGAGGATGAGGGTGGTACAAACAGAGTAGTGTCAGGGGCAGCGTTGGCAACATCTGCCACAACATTTGGAGTAACATCTGTTTCGGACCAAGGGAGATCCACTATTCTGTTTCCTCAAAGTACTGCAAGGTGCAATCTTCAGGACTTCTCTAGAATCAGTCAGACTCTCATCATCATCGTTTTCAATTCCTTGACTCACCATCATGGCATAAATCAGAGAGAGATAGGGTAGCTTGAAAGTATCTTGGCTGCACTCAACAAAGGCCATGACTGTGTCAAACACAAGTCTGCCAAAATTGAAAGATAAGCTAGTCCCTATAGCAAACAAAACTAGAGCTTGATGTTTGGTGACGCTTCTGGAGTTGCTAGAAGGAGTCCAAGTCTTCACCGCTATTTTGTGTAGAACAGAGTAAAGAAAGGTGAGCTTGGAAGCAGACAAATTTTGTGGATGAGCTGGAAACCTTATGAAATGGCCACTAGTGATGACAGATGTCATCTCATCCAGTGTAGGCAAAGCAGCATCATCCACATTAGGAGAGTGGAAAAAATCATTAATCATAGCAGGACTAAACATGAAAATCTAACACCTCACATACACCTTCCCAAACTTAGCATATCTCGGGTCTTTCATGGCTTCAGTCAAATTGCAGTAAAACTCCAACACCATAGTTCGACAGTAAGGAGAAACATATGTCACAGTAGCGAGCATATTTCTGAGTTGGAAAAATCTTACCAGATTTTGTGCTCCATATATTTCCAAATCAATGTTGTGGTCCTCAAAGAAATCACTATTGGCATAGTGTTGTCAATCGTTTGCAGCACTCTCAGAGTAACATGTAGAAGAGCTCTAACGGCTCACAGAATATTCCTCAGTCAGAGCAGCATCCAAGGTGTTTTCAGGAGTGTTGGCAGCACCTTCAGAAACATCTTCTTCATAAACAACATCATCTTCAAAGGCTTTATCTTCTAGTTCATCTCATCTGAAGCTTCACTGGAGTCAGAGCTCAAACTATCAGTGTGGTGTGGACGGTTATTAGCATATTCCTGCATCATCTCTTCAGCGGGTTCATCATTTGAGGTAGGAGAAGTAACAGTAGATGTCTGGCCCTTAGCTTGCTTCATCTTAGTTAAGAACTTGGCTATGGACGCTTTCTCATCACCAGAGAATGCCAGAGGAGTGGTAGCAACAGATTTTAAAGAAACGGGGATTGATGCAGATGCATCTTTAGAAAAATTAGATGCAATGGGAGTCTCTAATTTAGTAGACTCATCAGCACTGGAGGAATCATCAGACGATTCACTCTCAGCAGCAAAGGGAACAGGGTTGGAATATCCAGTCGGTCCTTGTGAGCTTGATTTTCCATTTTTACGAGCCACAAGCTTGAAATATTCATCAGCAATATCATCACCAGAGGAATACTTCGTATACACCAAATAATATCGTGATGTCTGTCCCTTTCTAGGAAATCGCTTTGATGATGTGTAATCTGGATTGTAACCAGCCTGTCGCTTCGATCGATGAGTTATGGGCTTTGGGGGATGATGATGTGTAATATGGATTGTAACTAGCCTATCGCTTCGATCGACGAGTTAAGGGTTTTGGGGGAACACTTTGTTTAGAGTTGACATGTCCGGTAGATTTTCAACATCCAGAGCATTCCCTGGCTCTCCAGGCGCAATAAAGTCCAAAGGCAGGGTTCCTCAGGTACTGGAACAATAGCATGCTCGATCAAAGGATGTGGTGAGGAAGGTGTCAGCAACATCCTCCTCAACATTTGGTTGGAATCCCATCTCTATGTGGATATCGTGAGAATCAAAGTTCTTTCCTGCCATTAAATTTGAGAAAAATAAAAACAGGGGAAATCTTATGACAGAAAAGAAAAGGCTGAGAAGAAAAGATAATAGTGAGAAGAAGGAGATCAAAGATAATAAGAAATAGAGATTCACACACATTATAATCCTACATTCCTTCTCTCCTAACATTTGGCTGAATTGACTGACCCCCTAACGATAACAAAATCCCCAACGGTAAAAAAAAATCCAACTTCAATTAGGAATTTGTTTTTTGATTTTTGGTAATAATCTAGGCCCAAATATTTTCACAAAACTTTCCCAAAATAAACTCCTCATCTAAATATAACTCTACTGAAACAAAATCAATCACAATCAAAAAATAAAAATTTTAGGGGATAGGGCAAATCACTGACTTTTTGTTTAATTCGAACAGCAAACCTTTCAGCAAGATATATTCACACAAAAAATAAATATGCATGTCCTAAATATGTCTATCACAGAGTGTGATAAAAAAATAAAATGCAATCACAAGAAAAAAAAAATATGTTGACAAGTGAAGTGTTATCGACGATGTTGGCAATATCTTGCAGCAACACTCAAGATTTCCAGAAATTTTTAATGACCAAAAAACCATATAGAATTATTGCAACATAAGTGGTAGCTTGCATACTAAAGGAACGGTCTTCAAAGGACTCATTTAGGTAGCTTTTTCCATTTTCTTCTGGATTTCCATTAAGCTTGATGATCAAATGAATTGTCATTGAGAATTTCATCAAGATGAGCTTCTGAATTTGCGGAATCTCTGTTCACATGGGACAAGATTATGGAATACACAAAAATTCCTCAACTAATTAGTGATTTAGTTAGAGCTCCAATTAAAGTAACAACTATTAGGCTGTAAAAATAATTTTGCATATAAACGTGAGTGTAGAATGTTCGATGGTTACAAAGTATCAAACACTTCACAAAACAGTATGAATGCATGAATGCAAAATGCACATGCATGTTTAGGTGTTGTCTTAGGTGTTGGCAACACTTAAGACAACATCTGTGTTCTGTTTATAATGTACACATACTGAGAGACTTCCTTAGGTTGGAAAACCTCTCAAAATCCAAAGTTTTTGTGAATATATCAGCTAATTAGTTATTAGTTCCAACAAATTCAATGTAGATCATGCCTTTCTCGACCAAATCTCGAATTAAGTGATGTCTAATGTTAATGTATTTGGTTCGAGAGTGTTGTACTGGATTTTTGGCAATGTCAATGGCACTAGAATTATCATAATACACTATGGGAGTTTCACTTTTAATGTCATAATCATTCAACATTTGGATCATCCATAGGAGTTGTGAGCAACATCTTCCAACAACTACATATTCTGATTCGGCAGTTGAAAGAGATACACAATTTTGTCTCTTACTATACCAAGATACTAAGTTATTCCCCAAGTAGAAACAACCTCATCTGGTGCTCTTTCTCTCCTCTAGATCCCCAGCCCAGTCAGCATCACTAAATCTTATCAAATTATTGTTGGGTTCTTTAGTGTACCACAAACCCAAATCCAAAGCACCCACCACATATTTCAATATTCTTTTTACGGCATTAAGCTGTGTAACTTTTGGGTTAGACTGGTATTTAGCACACAAACAAACACTAAATATGATATCAGGTCTAGTAGCACTCAAATATAAAAGACTTCCAATAATGCTTCTGTAGAGGGTGTTGTCAACATCTTCGACAACATCGTCCCTCGAAAGTTTTTCACTAGATCCCATAGGTGTACGCATGTGTTTGGTGTTGTCATTCAAGAAATTTTTCACCAAATTTCTAGCATACTTACACTGACACAAAAATATCCCATCATGCATTTGTTTGACTTGCAATCCCAAGAAGTAATGCAACTCACCAACCATACTTATCTGAAAAGTAAAAGACACGCACTTCACAAATTCATCAACAAGTTTTTCACATGAAGCACAAAAGATTATGTCATCTACATAAACATGGCAAATAAGAATATTACCTTGATACTTTTGCATAAACAAAGTCTTATCTACCTCACCTATTTTGAATTCAAGATTGAGCAAGTATTCGGTCAACATTCCATACAATGCACGTGGTGCTTGCTTTAATCCATACAATGCATTTTTCAACTTATACACATAATCAAGATGTTCTGAATCCTCAAATCCTTTAGGTTGTTTCACATATACCTCTTCATTCAAGATCCCATTCAAAAATGTATTTTTTACATCCATTTGAAAAAGTTTCATCCCCATATAACATGAAATAGAAAGCAAAAGTCGAACAGAATCAATGCGGGCACATGAGCAAAAGTTTCATCAAAATTCACCCTCTCAACCCGTGTATACCCTTGAGCTACCAACCTTTCTTTGTTTCTTATGATGTTTCCTGATTCATCAGCTTTATTTTTGAAAATTCATTTTGTTCCTATTACATTACCATGATCAGGACAAGGTACCAAGTACCAAACATCATTTCTAAAAAACTATCCTAGCTCATCATGCATAGCATTGACCCAAAATTCATATTCTAAAGCATCTACGACATTTTTGTGTTCAATATTTGAGACAAAACATGAAAATCTTACTTGTGAATACGTGGAGCTCATGAAAATTAGTCCAGCCATTTTTATGTATTTCACCTTCTCTTTCCTTAGGGTTTGCATGTCTCCATGTATATCTCCAATAACCTGTGAGGTTGGATGATTCTTCTGAATTTTAGTAGGTATATTCTTACCAGCTTCATTTATCTCACAATCCTTATCCTCATTTTCATCAGTGAACTGTTCAGTTTTTGTTTATGGAGATTCTGATGAGAATGTTGTCAAAGGTGTTGTAACACCTTGGACATGTACAACATCTGAATTTTCAGAAATTTCAAGCAGATCATCAACTTTATATTCGACGGTTTTATTCATTAGATCTACAAAGTCATCAAAAACAACATTGATAGAGTCAAAAATTGTTCTAGTTCTTAAGTTAAACATCCTATAGTCTCAATTATTCGAAGCATATCCTAAGAACAAACATTTATCATTTTTTGCATCAAACTTAGCAAGATGATCTCTATCATTCAAAACATAACATACACAGCCAAAAACATGAAAGTACTTAAGGTTTGGCTTCTTTTCCATGAGAATTTCATAGGATGTCATAGTAGAACCATTTCTCAAGTATACTCTATTTGAAATGTGACATGATGTGTTTAGGGCTTCTGCCCAAAAACATTTTGAAATATTTTTAGAACTCAACATCACTCGAGCCATCTCTTGTAAAGTTCTATTCTTCCTTTCAACAATTCCATTTTATTTTGGAGTTTTACGAGAAAAAAATTCATGAGAAATACCTCTCTTTTTGCACAAATTTGCAAAGGAAGAGTTTTCGAACTCCTTACCATGATCAGTGCGAATTCTGACAACCTTCAAGTTGTGTAGATTAACAATCCTTGTGAGAAATTTCTTAAAAACATCAAATGTATCTGATTTTTCTCTCAAAAAAATTACCCACGTATATCTTGAAAAACCATCAACACACACGAAAGAATATTTCTTACCTCCGAAGCTTTCAACATCCATTGGATCCATCAAGTCCATATGTATAAAGCTCAAGAAAACGTGTTGTCTCAGATGTTGGCAATATCTGGTGTGACACCCTGGTCTGCTTTCCTTTTTGACATGCCTCACAAACAAATGAAATTTCAGATTTTAAATTAGGCATACCTCTAACAGCATCAAGCTTACTTAAATTCTTCATATCTTGAAATTAGCATGACCCAACTTTTGATGTTAAAGGTTAAATTCATCCACATTTGTATGCCTACAAGTCATCTCCTCTCCAAGTTGATAACAACTATCAGATGACCTAGTACCTGTCATCACAAACATGTTAGAACTATAAAAACTTTGCATAATTTCTTATCAAACTGCACATGCAAGTCATCATCACAAAGCTGGCTAATGCTTATTAGATTTTTAGTTAGTCCTTCAACATGGAGCACGTTTCAAAGCTTAGGTAAACCAGCAACTGTCAGTGTGCCTTTTTCAATAATATTTCCCTTCGAACCTCCTCCATAAGTCACTTTCCCACTCTTCTGTTCAACATAATCAGTGATAAACCTTTTGGAACCTGTCATATGATGTGAGATTACACTATCAAAGTACCAAACACCTAAAACATTAGTTCTCAAAGCAGTATAAATCATATAACAATGAATTTCAGCTTTTGGTATCCAAACCCTTCTCACAGTAGATCTGTTCCTGGAGATGTTGTGAGAGATGTTGGGCAATATCTTAGACAACACCTTAGATACAGATCTCTGTTTGTAGCCTAACTGCAGCTTAAAACAAAAAGGTTTGATATGACCAGGTCTATGACAATAGTGACAAGCAAACTTACATTTTCTTCCAGACTTTTTAGGAACAGTAGGTTGTGGCTTTGATTTAGGTAGATCGGTTGATGTGGCCTTTTTGGGTGAGCTTCCTGTACAGCTACTTTCTTTGACAAACACAGGAGTTTTTGAAGATTCACCAACTTCAAATTTGCTGTTTTCAAAACCTTATCATGCTTACTATCTCTTCCCATCATGAGCAAAGAATCAAGCTTGTTTGTGCTTGAGTTGAACTTGGCCAGTGTGACCTTAGCTTTCCCAAGTTTTTCCTTTATCTGACACAATTCCATGTCCTTCTTACTCAGCACAACTTCAAGTCTTGACACAACAGCCTTCAATTCAGTATTTTCCTTTGAAATAATAGTATTCATGTTATTCATTTCAATCCAGTCAGCATAAAACTCTTCATACATCATAAAAACATCTTCCATAGACATTGTTTCATCACCTGCTTCAGAATTGCACTTATCATTAGCAGCTGAAGAAGTTAAACATACTGATCTTTGGGAGATGTTGCGGCTAGGTGTGGCAACATCTGCGGCAACACCTATGGGATTGACTTGAAACATCTTCTTGCTTTCCAATAAAGCTGATAGGTCTGTGTGAATTTCTTCATCTTCCTCTTCTTCATCTTTTTCAGATTCTTCCTCACTCAAGGATGTGTTCATCCCTTTTCGAAGTGTATTAGCACACTCGTTTGCATAATGCCCATAACTTTGACATTCATGATACTGTATCGTGTCAATCTTCTTTGAAGTAGGCTTTTTCTTCCCTTCTAGCATAAGTCTAGGCTTCTAAGGACCAGTAAACTTCCTTGGTAATTGATCAGGCCCAACGATTCTTAAAAGGCTTGTTGGAAAATATTGGAGCCTTAAGTTTCTGATCAGAATTCTTTGTCTCCCTCATATTGTTCAGATAATCACTAAACTTTTTTGTGATGAGTGAGATCGAATCATCCTCTAGATCAGACTGAAAAACTGCTTGACGAAATTGAACAAAGTTCTCATATGTGTCATTTGAGACTTGAAAGGCGATTGATTTACCTTTGTACTTTTTCTGCGCCGTAGAATTCAATTCAAACACTTGAAGAATGCTTATAAGTTCTATCAACTTCATCTTTAAGGTGTCTTTCTGTAGTGACCCTGCATGGAATCACCTACTAACTGGCAACTAATAGCATGCATTAAACTTAATACAGCAAAATAATTAACAGAGTAAAAACGTGCGGAAACTTAACCATAAATTACATATCAGCTTAGTAATATAATTCAGGCTTAAATCTGTAGTGATACAACCATATCGAAATTCTTAAAAGTAAACATTATACAGCTAATAAATCATGCTATATAAAAAAAAATCCTCAAGGCTCCTGCTCCCTAGTCCTGCCTTGAACTACCAGTTCCGTCCATCCTGCGACCTGCCCCATGGAATAGGGTGTCCAAGATAATAACTAGGACGTGAGCGCTACGCCCAGTACATAGACATGAGTAAACATATGTATATAATGCATGCAACATGATGACTGGTACAGGGTCATCTAAAAAGTCATGCTCAGAACCGGCGCCATATGAGTGCTTCCACCGCACGGATCAACCTCTGGGTGCAACCACACTCGTCTAGTACACCAGAGTAGACAAACATAAATGCCCCCGCCGTCGCGGTACTCTTAGTGACAGACTATCGAGTATAGAGCTGAGCGGCTCTATAATCAGGTATAACAAGGAATAGGCTCAACGTGTATATGCACATGACATACAAGTATAGAAAACGGTAAATCATACATCATGCCATATAATAATACCAAATAAATGCAACATATAAACATGTATACTCGCTGGCAATCTCAGTCAATGTGTACGTACCTCTAGGCTAGTTCAAGTATAATAGGATCCTAGGTTCCAAGCCTATATTCAAAAGTTCACCGTATCACTACACAAGTTCTATAAGCCTTAACTAAGCTAATAAGTACTCCCAAAACTTAAATCGATTTCCGGACCATACCTTCGTTCGAAGTAAGCCCTTTGAAGACGCTAGTCCCGGATGACTATAACCACAACTTGGTTATTCCAGAACTTCGATTATAACCGATAGGGCCCTCAAGTGTATATCTCACACTATATAACTAAAGAAGGAAACTCGGGAATTCGTAATTGAAAATGAACTCTGAACTGCTCTATTTATAGCCAAATTTCTCGGCCAGGATCGGAACTTCCGATTTCGGAATCGGATCTTCCGATCTAGCTCATTGCGTGCATGTCTGCCACGCCAGGATCGGAACTTCCGATCTACGATCGGAGCTTCCGATCTGCTCTATGATCGACACTTGTCAAAACTCGCGACTGAGTCATCGATCATTGCTGGCAGCTGGGGATCGGAACTTCCGTTCCAGGATCGGAGCTTCCGTTCCGATCGGAGCTTACTATCCAGGATCGGAGCTTACTATCTGGGATCGGAGCTTACTATCCGGCCCAAAATTAAAAAGCCCAAATTTTACTTCTGAAGTCCAATAACACTCCGAAATTGGTTAAATACCAACCCTTAATCATGTTTAACATATTATTATCTTAAAATGGTTTCTGGGTTACTACATTCTCCCCACCTTTAGATATTTCGTCCGACGCAGCTCGTGAAATGACTCCTCACAATCCGAGGACCAAATGAAGGTAACATCTTTCCGAGTAAGCTGAGTCAAAGGCCTGGCCAACTGTGAAAAATTCTCGATAAACCGACGGTAATATCCCGCTAGACCCAAGAAACTACGAATCTCAGCAACCGTTGTCGGACGAGACCAGTTCAGCACTGCCTCTATTTTACTAGGATCAACAGATATCCCTTCATTAGAAATCACATGACCGAGAAATACTACCCGATCAAGCCAGAATTCACACTTGCTCAATTTCGCATATAGCTGCTTATCTCGTAACGTCTGTAGAACAATCCTCAAATGTTGTGCATGCTCATTCTTGTCATGAGAATAAACAAGAATATCATCTATAAAGACGATGGCAAATCTATCCAAATAATCTCAAAATACCTGATTCATCAGATTCATAAAGACTGCCGGTGCATTCGTCAAACCGAATGGCATCACCAAAAACTCATAATGCCCGTATCTGGTCCTGAAAGCAGTTGTAGATATATCTGAGTCTCGTATCCGTATCTGATGGTATCCAGATCTCAGATCTATCTTCGAATAAACATAAGTACCCTGTAGTTGATCGAACAGATCATCAATCCGCGGCAAAGGATACTTATTCTTGATGGTGACACGATTCAATTGCCTGTAATCAATACATAATCGCATCGATCCATCCTTCTTCTTGAAAAAAAAAACAGGTGCTCCCCATGGAGAAACACTCGGATGAATATATCCCTTATCAAGCAGATCTTGCAACTGCTGTTTCAATTCCCTCATCTCTGACGGTGCTAGACGATAAGGTGCTCGGGATATAGGCGTAGTTCCTGGTACTAGATCAATACCAAATTCAACCTCTCGAACCGGAGAAAAACCAGGAATCTCATCAGGGAATACGTCAGGAAACTCGCTGACAACCGGTAGCTGATCATTACATGTACTACTCAGGGACATATCAACTGCATAGATGAGGTAGCCCTCCCCACCTGACTCCAAGACATGACATGCCTTCAGAGCCGAAACAAGTGGCATCAGAGGTCGCGCACCCTCACCATAAAAGTACCAGCTATCACCCTCAACGGGATGAAACTGTACCAGACGCTGATAACAATCCACAGTAGCGTGATACAAAGTCAGCATATCTATTCCCAAAATACAATCAAAATCTGTCATCGCTAATATCATCAAATTAGCCGATAAGACATTACCCTCAAATTCCAGAAGGCAACCCATCACTAGACGCTTAGTTACTACCTCCTGCTCCAACGGAGTAGATACAACTAAATCCATATCTAATGATACGTAAGGTAATCTATGTCTCTTAACGAAGCGACTAGAAATAAAGGAATGCGATGCTCCAGTATCAATTAATACAAGTGCAGGAATACCACATAACAAGAAGTTACCTGCCAACATGCGATCGCTTTCCTCAGTAGCCTGCTCCTGAGACAGAGCAAACACCTGCCCTTGAGTCTGGGGACAAAAACCAGAAGAACTCTGTGGTGCTGGCTGCTGACGTGGAAAAGTAGAAGCCTGAGATCCAACCTGGGATCCCGATCCACTAGCAGAACCCATACGCTGAGGACAATCTCTCCGCAGATGTCCCTGCTGACCACAAATATAACACGCCCCAGTAGCTCTCTAACATGAAGCTGCAGGATGCTTCCCACCACAGTGGCTACAAAACTCCTCCTTCTTCTTCTTCTTCCCAAAGCGGAATGTACCTCGTGAACCACGAGAACCAGACGAAGTAGTAGGAGTAGAAGAAGACGTAGGTACAAATGGCACAACAGATTGAGCTCGAGGCTCAACAAATCCACTAGGCTGTGCTGGCATCATCAACTGTCCACGCCTGTTGCTGGTCTCCACAAGACGGCAACGGTTCACCAAAGTTTCATAAGACACCGGGTCATCACAGACGACAACCTGTGCGTAGATATCTTGGTTCAAACCTTGTAGAAAGATATCATACTTCGATGCATCACTCTCATTAATATGAGGACTGAAAGGTAGCAGATCAAGAAATCGTTGCTGATATTGATCAATAGTCATTGATCCTTGCCTCAAAGTAAGCAACTTCATAGATCGTGCATGGCGAACAGCCGGAGGAAAATATAATTTCTGAAACTCCCGACAGAAATCCCCCCAAGTCACCTGTCCTCTCTCAGTACGTGCCTGAGAAACCTTGGCATCCCACCAAAAACGTGCTCTATCCTCTAGAACGAATTCTAGAACTTCCAGTTTCTGCTCCTCAGTACACTCGAAAGCTCGGAACGTGCTCTCAAGTTTAGACATCCAGCTTCTAGCTTGTTCAGGATTCTCGCCTCCCACTAAGGTTTTCGGTCCTACCTGCATGAACTTATTAATAGTATAGCGACGTCGACCCTCATGAGGACGATGTTGATCATCCTGATGATGATGGCGACGATGATGATGACTACCTCCCTGGCCAACACTACCGTGACTCTCGTCAGCCATATCCTGAAAAGAATTGCACATTAAAATCCCAAATGCGCAAGAATTACTCAAGACTAAACTAAATCCCAAGTACTAATCCCAAAATCTATGCATGCTCTGATACCAAAAATGTAGTGACCCTGCATGGAATCACCAACTAACTGGCAACTAATAGCATGCATTAAACTTAATACAGCAAAATACTTAACAGAGTAAAAACGTGCGGAAACTTAATCATAAATTACATATCAGCTTAGTAATATAATTCAGGCTTAAATCTGTAGTGATACAACCATATCGAAATTCTTAAAAGTAAACATTATACAGCTAATAAATCATGCTATATAAAAAAAAATCCTCAAGGCTCCTGCTCCCTAGTCCTGCCTTGAACTACCAGTTCCGTCCATCCTGCGACCTGTCCCATGGAATAGGGTGTCCAAGATAACAACTAGGACGTGAGCGCTACGCCCAGTACATAGACATGAGTAAACATATGTATATAATGCATGCAACATGATGACTGGTACAGGGTCATCTAAAAAGTCTTGCTCAGAACTGGTGCCATATGAGTGCTGCCACCGCACGGATCAACCTCTGGGTGCAACCACACTCGTCTAGTACACCAGAGTAGACAGACATAAATGCCCCCGCCGTCGCGGTACTCTCAGTGATAGACTATCGAGTATAGAGCTGAGCGGCTCTATAATCAGGTATAACAAGGAATAGGCTCAACGTGTATATGCACATGACATACGAGTATAGAAAACGGTAAATCATACATCATGCCATATAATAATACCAAATAAATGCAACATATAAACATGTATACTCGCTGGCAATCTCAGTCAATGTGTACGTACCTCTAGGCTAGTTCAAGTATAATAGGATCCTAGGTTCCAAGCCTATATTCAAAAGTTCACCGTATCACTACACAAGTTCTATAAGCCTTAACTAAGCTAATAAGTACTCCCAAAACTTAAATCGATTCCCGGACCATACCTTCGTCCGAAGTAAGCCCTTTGAAGACGCTAGTCCCGGAAGACTATAACCACAACTTGGTTATTCCAGAACTTCGATTATAACCGATAGGGCCCTCAAGTGTATATCTCACACTATATAACTGAAGAAGGAAACTCGGGAATTCGTAATTGAAAATGAACTCTGAACTGCTCTATTTATAGCCAAATTTCTCGGCCAGGATCGGAACTTCCGATTTCGGAATCGGAGCTTCCGATCCAGCTCATTGCGTGCATGTCTGCCACGCCAGGATCGGAACTTCCGATCTACGATCGGAGCTTCTGATCTGCTCTATGATCGACACTTGTCAAAACTCGCGACTGAGTCATCGATCATTGCTGGCACCTGGGGATCGGAACTTCCGTTCCAGGATCGGAGCTTCCGTTCCGATCGGAGCTTACTATCCAGGATCGGAGCTTACTATCTGGGATCGGAGCTTACTATCCGGCCCAAAATTAAAAAGCCCAAATTTTACTTCTGAAGTCCAATAACACTCCGAAATTGGTTAAATACCAACCCTTAATCATGTTTAACATATTATTATCTTAAAATGGTTTCAAGGTTACTACACTTTCACTTCTTCAAGCGCCCAAATCTTTCCATTAAATCTCTCCGGCAATGAACAAAGAACCTTATTCACCAGCCTTTCATTTTCAATCGGTTCTCCAAGGGTGAATGCTTCAGAGGCTAACTCTCGAATTCGCTGATCATACTCTAAATTAGTTTCGTCTTCATTAATCCCGAGGTTCTCAAACTTAGAATTCAGCAGCCTTATTCTTGTTCTCTTGACACTTTTTGTCCCTTCACAATGCTCTTGTAGACTATCCCATGCATCCTTGGCAGTGACACAGTCAGCAATAAGCCCAAACATCCTAATATCCACACTTGAGAATATAGAGTTGATATCTGATGCGATTATAATAAAATAGGTTCTCGGGTGGTGGGCAGAGTACTTGGGTGAAAACTCCAGAAAGCTTCTTCGTCTTTCTTTTGGATGCGATCTACAGGCCAGGAAACAAAGAAACTCGTAAGTGGGGAGCCGGAAGGATTTCCGGCATCGCCACTTCGATGCTTAAATTAGGCTAAGATATATGGAGTGGGCTTAGGAATTTTTATAGAAAGTGATTGTGTGCAAGAGAATAGTGATATGTGATAATTGGAGTACCTTGGCCAGGCACAGAAGCCTGGTATTTATACCCGGGGGCCTGGGTTATTAATGATTACTTGGTATGGGCTGATTGACAGCATTTAATACGATGGGATGCTCCCCACATGTGATTAGACACCCCGTAATCTTCAGGAGAACCCATACCGTTGTAACGTGATTGGTAATTATTTAGTTCGTAACAAGAATCTGATACACTCAAGGTAGACGTGGCCTTTTCCTGACCCTTTAAAATAGAAAATCTGGGCCCCACCAGCTTTCTTCATCTATTGTCTCCCGGGCGCCTATTTCTGAATTCTTGGCTTCTGTTATTCACCCGGGCTCCCTTGATAGACCAAGCATTTTTAAGACCAACCGGGTCCTTAATACCACCCGGTCCTTCAGCTGGGCAACCAAGGAAAAATACCCTTCGTTAAACCGGCAAGTAAAGAAGTAGTGAAAAACAAAAGGGGTGATGGCCAAATTGAGCATTTTAAAATTAATATAAGTGGAGGGCATAATTCGGAAGGAGTTCAGATGGAATTGGTTAACATGAACTCCAAATAAATCGGCAATTGTTAGGTAGAAAGGTGGAACGGGAAATCTAAGACCGCTGCAAATTTGGTCTCGGAAAAAGGTTTAGCAGCCTGCTGGTGGGGTATCGGGAGTACTCCTGGGTAATGGGCTGAATAAGGAGTAATATAAGGGGATCTCCCCTGAGTAGCGCAGCTCCTCTGCAGCCCCTTGGGACAAGGTGCTGGGGATATAAGTGTACCATCCCAGGGCAGGGGAAGGAGGAACAAATGCAAGACCTTCGGATCAGAGGGAGAAGCGGCAGAGGGTTTACCAATAGGGCGAGAAGT
The DNA here is from genome assembly GCF_033568475.1 of Henckelia pumila. Taxonomy (NCBI): domain Eukaryota; kingdom Viridiplantae; phylum Streptophyta; class Magnoliopsida; order Lamiales; family Gesneriaceae; genus Henckelia; species Henckelia pumila. Next base: position 74,343,969 of record NC_133122.1, read on the forward strand.
TTTCTTAAGAATACGGGGGCGGGAAGGGAGAGTAGAGGCGGAGCGAGCATCGCTCGAGCTACCGCTTGCCTCCTCGTCTCTAGGAGAGCCTTTGGAATTCGCCCCAGAGGTAGACGAGAGGTCACAAAGAGAAAATGCTGGACGCTTGGAAGGAATCGCGAAAATGTTGAGGTGAACAAAGAAGAAAGCGGTGAGAAAGGCAATGAAGGGGCATGAAGGTTTAAATACCCACAAGAACCGAGCAATCTGGACCGTGTATTTTCAATTAAATGGTGGAGATGCACGAAGCGTGCTCAAGAAGTTGAAACAACCATTGACAAGGCCTCTGACACATGTATTATGAAGGGACTAGGGCTAACGTCAGGTTTATCTTTTGACCCGGGCTCCGGATTGAGAGAACCATGCAAATGTTACTTTATCGGGAGAACAAAGCAGGTTCTAGCTCGACTATTTTTGGGAGGTGTGGTGATATCCTAGTAAGAAGACCCGGGTGGTAAGGTAGCCCGGGGGGTCTCAAGGACCCGGGAGGTTTTAAAAACGCCCGATCGATCAAGGGAGCCCGAGTGAATAAAGGAAGCCAGGAATTCAGAAATAGGCTCTCGGGAGACAGGAGATGAAGAAAGCTGGTGGGGCCCGAATTTTCTATTTTAAAGGGTATGGAAAATGCCACGTCTACCTTGAGTGCATCAGATTCTTGTTACGGACTAAATCATTACCAATCACGTTACAACGGTATGGGTTCTCCCGAAGATTACGGGGTGTCTAATCACACGTGGGGAGCATCACATCGCATTAAATACTGTCAGTCAGTCCATATCAAGTAATCATTAATAACCCAGGCCCCCGGTATAAATACCAGGCTTCTGAGCCTGGCCAAGGTACGTCAATTATCACCTATCACTATTCTTTCGCACACACTCACTTTCTCTAAAAATTCCTAAGCCCACTCCATACATCTTAGTCTGACTTAAGAATCGGAGTGGCGACGCCGAAAACCCTTCCGGCTCCCCACTTATGAGTTTCTTTGTTTCTTGGCATGTAGATCGCATCCAAAAGAGAGACGAAGGAGCTTGCTAGAGTTTTCACCCGGGTACTCTGCCCACCACCCAGGAACCTATTTTATGATAATCGCATCAATATCCTTAGAATTAAAGCTAGAAAATTGTGCCTCCTCGGTAGTTCGTGAGGTTTCTGGTTTTATGATATAGTCACCATCTTTGTCCACGGTTTTTGGTGCAGTCCAACCAGTAAGTATATTCTACCATGCACTGTCATCCATAGCTTTGATATTGAAGCGCATCCTCGTCTTCCACAATGCATAGTTTGCGACATCAAGAACTTGAGGATTCAAAAACGAATTGGCTGTAGTAGATGAGTCCATATTATTCCCTGAAAGTAAATATCAACAAGGATCAGTTCTTAGTTTATCAAGATTTTGTCTCTGATGCCACTTGTAAGGAATATATGGTTGCACATAAAATCGGATTCAGATGTTGTCACTAGATGTTGGAAACATCTGAAATAGCATGCATCGAAAATATTAAAAGCGTGAATAAAATAATCGATAAATAACTAAACAAACGCAAATAATTAAGGGCAAGTCCAAAAGACTCGTGTAGTGCCTCAGGGCAAAAAATTTCATTAGAAAAGTAATAAGGAGTTTTACAAAAACCCTAAAACTAGTGAATTATTGTAAAAACAGTTTTCTCATAACATGTGAGAAAATAAATAATCAAAACAACCCTTAAACATCTTCTCAAAGTATAATGATGAAAAAAAAATAAGGATTTGATCTTTGACGCCTAAACACTGTTGAAGAACGCGGCTTTCAGATCAAACAAGATTGATACCCGGTGCAGCGGAAGTTTAAAATATTTATTATATGGAACGATTCCATATTGGGTATCAAATCTTTACGATTAAATTGTGTGTGTAAAAATTTAAATAACAATTATAAAATTTTTACCTTTAATCTCGTATCGAGATTTTGGACACCAACAGATTTCTCTGCTCTTGTTGTATCTCCCTGGAACCGATGGATGAACTGTTCTTCAATCAGGTCCACGAATAGAGATTTAATCCCTCTGATAGATTGCACTAGAAAATCTATCAGAAGTTTTCTACGAAGAGATTAACGAATTTGATCCGTTAAACCAGACTGTAATTCAAAATCACAGGCTGGATTTTTCTCGAGTAGAGGGAGAGAGGGGGGGCGGCCACCTTTAAAAAAATAGACTAGGGTTTTCGAAAAATCCTTGTGACCTGTTGTGTGTAATTTTTGTACTGCAATAAATTATTTATAATGTAGGCCACTAACAGCTTAGAGCCCATTAGTCATAAGTTCAAGCCCGACAAGCAAAGCCCGCATGTTCAGAAATTAATATAAAATTCATCGTGAATCCGATTGATAAACTGATTTCACCAATGTGCACAGAAACCATTTCTGCACCTTTTAAAGTCAAGATAAATTTTTCTGAATCCAAATTCAGTGATTTCCAAAAATGGCCATCCCTATGTCATTTTAGGAAATCTTACTCCTATACTCTTAAATAAGAAGTCCAACTTCTTCGTTCATTAAATTTAACTCTTTAAATTTAACTATCTCAACGGGGATTAAAAATCCATTACACTGTGTGACCCTCAATGGTTCAGGGATACAGCTAGCCGTGGGCTCACAACTTGTGACTCGGAACAACAATTTCCGACTTGCCCATCGAATCATGGTATGAGCGCCTAGCAACATCGCCCCATGATTCCCTAGGTATCACTGATAGTGCCTACAAGAACCAGTAGATTTTGGTTAGCGTACAGTACGGTCCCTTCATCCATATATCCCGATCGAATCAACAACCATTGGTATATCGAGAGTCGCTCGAGATTCGATAACTATGCAATGCATCTTGAAGATCAAATAGTGACATCGCATGTGCTACTAAGAAACCATTTCTTAAATCACATCATGTACTCTGGCCAGAGATTCGTCACACTAATATCTCCTCAGATCGCATAGGATATCCACACTCGCAAGTATGTGGTGAATCCTTGACAACAAAGCATGACTCCTACATGTGTTGTAACTGTACCCAATCCCGACACCTGATGACCCCAATAGAGTCGGTAAACGAGTCAAAGCACAGTACTAGCATATAGAGTCTCAATGATGTCTCAAGTAGTAAGGACTAATGGTGTACAACCAAAACCGCGGACTATATCCACTCGATAAGTGATAACCACTTGGAAAGTCCGGATAGGGTAGTTCGATCATTCATCATATGAATATCCATTTGCATGCTTCGAACATCTCTATGTTCCTTACCAATGAAACGTGGTACTCTGCATCGCAAATGCTAGTCTCAAACTCGAGCGATCCTTATCCTTATTATCGGACGGCTCAATCGACTAGGAACAGTTTAGAATATACAGTGACTATAAGATGTGTTTCATGATAGACATCTCCATGTTCTACCACATCTTACATACACTCTAGTATATTCAAGGTCTTTATCAAAACAACAATAGTATATCATAATATAACAATATGAAGAAAGATAAAGTCATTGCCATTAATAAAAGTGTAAATTATATTAAACAAAAGATTGTTTATACAAAGAGTCATCAAAGCCCTTAGCCACAAGTTGGCTCACTGGGCACCCACTCTTTCAATCTCCCACTTGCCCTATAGCCAACTAGTCATACTACGTAGACCCATTGCTTCGCGATGTTTGTCAAATAATGGTCCTGGCAAGGGCTTAGTAAGTGGATCAGCGATATTGTCTGCAGAGGCCACTCTTTCGACAGTAATGTCTCCTCTTTCCACAATCTCCCGGATGATGTGGTATTTCCTCAGTACGTGTTTGGATCTTTGATGAGACCTTGGTTCCTTTGCCTGAGCAACGGCACCCGTGTTGTCACAGTACACCGGGACTGGACCAACAACTTCAGGAATGACGCCCAACTCTTGGACGAAATTCCTCATCCAAACGGCCTCTTTAGCAGCAGCTGATGCTGCAATGTATTCAGCTTCAGTGGTGGAATCCGCTGTGGTGTCCTGCTTGGAACTCTTCCAAGAGACAGCACCGCCATTGAGCATGAACACAAATCCAGAGGTTGACTTCGAGTCATCCACGTCACTTTGGAAGCTAGAGTCGGTATAGCCTTCCAATTTTAGTTCTCTTCCTCCATATACCATGAACATATTCTTAGTCCTTCGTAAGTACTTAAGAATGTCCTTCACGGCTTTCCAATGCATTTGACCGGGATTAGCTTGATATCTGCTCGTGACACTCAGAGCAAATGCTGCATCCGGTCTGGTAGATATCATCCCATACATGATACTACCTATGACTGACGCATATGGTACATGTGTCATTTTCTCTATCTCTTCATCAGTCTTGGGACACATAGACTTGGATAGAGAAACTCCATGACACATGGGTAGATGTCCTCTCTTGGACCCATCCATTGAAAACCGTTTCAATATGGTGTCGATGTAGGTTGATTGAGTGAGTCCTATCATTCTCTTAGATCTATCTCTATAGATCTGTATCCCAAGAATATAGGATGCCTCACCCAAATCCTTCATCGAGAATCTACCTGATAACCATATCTTTGTTGACTGCAACATCCCTACATCATTCCCAATGAGTAGGATGTCATCAACATAAAGTACTAAGAATGTCACAGCATCCTTAACTACTTTCTTGTACACGCATGGTTCCTCCGGATTCTTGATGAAACCAAAATCTTTTATTGTTTCATCAAATTTTTGGTTCCAACTTCTTGATGCTTGTTTTAGACCATAAATTGATCTCTGAAGCTTGCATACCTTATGCTCGCTTCCCATGGATGTGAACCCCTCAGGCTGCTTCATATAGATTTCTTCCTTAATGTCTCCATTAAGAAAAGCAGTCTTCACATCCATTTGCCATATCTCATAGTCATACCATGCAGCTATGGCAATAAGGATTCTTATGGACTTGAACATTGCAACTGGTGAAAAGGTTTCATCATAGTCAACTCCTTGTCTTTGAGTATAACCTTTTTGCCACCAATCGCGCCTTGTAGGTCAATACCTTACCATCAGGCCCAAGCTTTCTCTTGTAGATCCATTTACACCCTATTGGAACAATTCCATCGGGAGGATCTACTAAAGACCAAACTTGGTTTGTATGCATCGAATCTATTTCCGACTGCATAGCTTCAAGCCATAAATTTGAATCCGCATCAGAAATTGCTTCCTTGAAGTTTCTTGGATCACATCCAACATCGGGTTCACCTTGATCCCCTTCAAGAAGAAGACCATATCGAATAGGAGGTCTAGAAGTCCTCTCGGATCTTCTAGGTATAGGCGTGTCCAGCAATGGTTCCTGAGGTGTAGGATCGTTATTTTGTATTTCGGGTTCTTCTCGAATTTCTTCGAGTTCCATCATCTCGCCTTTCTTATCCAATAAGAACTCCTTCTCCAAGAAGGTGGCATTCCTTGAAACAAACACCTTTGTTTCAGCAGGATAATAGAAATAATATCCGATTGAATTCTTCGGATACCCTACAAAATAACATAAGCTGGATCGACTATCCAACTTATCTCCCACTGTCCGCTTCACGTAAGCAGGACATCCCCAAATCCTCAAGTACGAATACTTAGGAGCTTTTCCATTCCATAACTCGTATGGTGTTTTGTCCACTGCTTTAGTGTGGACGTTGTTCAACAACAATACCGCCGTTTCAAGCGCATAGCCCCAAAACGAAGGTGGAAGCTCAGTGAAGCTCATCATGGATCGAACCATGTCCAACAAAGTTCGATTACGACGCTCCGATACACCATTCAGCTGTGGTGTCATAGGAGGAGTCCACTGAGAGAGAATCCCATTCTCTTTCAGATAGTCCAAAAACTCGGTACTCAAGTATTCTCCACCTCGATCCGATCGAAGTGCTTTAATACTTTTACCTAGCTTGTTTTCTACTTCAGCCTTGAATTCTTTGAACTTTTCAAATGCTTCAGACTTATATTTCATTAAATATAAATACCCATACCTTGAATAATCATCAGTAAAGGTAATGAAGTAGGTGTGGCCATATTGAGTCCCAACTCTAAATGGACCACAAACATCTGTATGGATCAAATCCAACAGATTTTGACTACGCTCAGGTTTCCCCTTAAAAGGAGATTTAGTCATTTTTCCTTTTAATCAGGATTCACAAGTAGGTAGAGAATTAATATCAGACATATCAAACATGCCCTCTCCCACTAGCTTGTTCATCCTCCTTGAGGAAATATGACCTAGCCTAGCGTGCCAAAGGTTTGCCGGGTTTTGGCTATCGATTTTCCTTTTGTTTGTTGTTGCCGGTTTATCAACATAATTTATTGGAACGTCTTTTAGTTTTAAGTTGTATAGATCATTTTCAAGTTGTCCATTTCCAATTAAACATTCATTCTTGTAAATATTGCAAATCCCATTCACAAAATTGCAAGAATAACCATCTCTATCAAGCATAGAAACAGAAATAATGTTTTTAATTAAATCCGGAACAAATAAAACATCTCTTAAAAGTAACTTAAAATCGTTCTGCAAAATTAAATAAACATCTCCCACGGCTTTTGCTTCAACTCTGGAACCATTTCCGAGCCTCAGCTGGGTCTCACCCATCCTAAGCCTGCGACTTCTTGTCATTACCTGCAAATCATTGCAAATGTGAGATCCACATCCGGTATCCAATACCCAAGAAGTAGTATTAAGTGAAACATTTATTTCAATATAGAACATACCCTTTGCAGTTCGCAACTGCTCTAGATATTCCTTGCAGTTACGCTTCCAATGACCGGGCTTCTTGCAGTAATGGCAAACATCCTTGGATTTTTCCATGATAGACATCTCCATGTTCTACCACATCTTACATACACTCTAGTATATTCAAGGTCTTTATCAAAACAACAATAGTATATCATAATATAACAATATGAAGAAAGATAAAGTCATTGCCATTAATAAAAGTGTAAATTATATTAAACAAAAGATTGTTTATACAAAGAGTCATCAAAGCCCTTAGCCACAAGTTGGCTCACTGGGCACCCAATCTTTCAAACATGAGAGCAACACAAGCTTTCAATCTAATCTTCAAGTTCTCTCCAAACCTTCAAATCGATCAAGTAAACTAACTTCGAAAAAGCTGAAAAATCGAGCTTCAGAAATCTTCAAAGTGTACGTTCAAACTCTCCAGAATATCTCTCTCTCTCTCTCTCTCTCTCACTCTCTCTATCTCGATCTCGAACTCTCTCTCGAATTCGGCGTACCCTTCTGTGCAAGCCTTCACGCCTTTTATAAAATCCTTCAAGATCTTCTTTCCATTTAGGCGTGGAATCTTATCTTCAAAATTAACTTGATCTAGTTTCCTTGATTCAAAATTGAATCTGCAAAGATAAAGAATAAAGTGATTAAGTTATGAGAAATAAAATATATTATCATAAGTATACAATATCTCATATCTTATCAAATAAGGAAACAAATCAATTGAAACTTCAACTCCAAGAAACACAAAGACTTAATTAAATTTTTTAAAATCTTGAAAGATATTTTAGGAAATAAAATTCACTTCAAGTATAAAATTAAAGAGTTTTATATTTTTAATTTGTTTGATATAAGTTATGTATGTTTTTTTCCTTACGTTTTTTTAATGATTTTTTTTCCTTAAGTTTTAATACAACACTGTTGCACTTTATATATTTTATTTGAACTTTCTTAAGTTTAAGTACATGTGTTACACAAAATTTAAATATGATATAGAATTTTTATAATTAAGCGATTATGTAGTATTAATCTAAGGGCAAATTATTTTAAACTTCCCACTACCAAATTTCTCTTTATCTTAACTCCCTACCCACCCTTTTCTTTGTTTTCACTCTCTAGTGGTCCCCATTTTTTAATTAATAATTAATAAAAACTAATCCTTTGTACGTGGCTTTGTTATACCTATCGAACCAGTCTCGACCATGCAAGACTATGAGTTACGCAAGGTTTTCAGCCGATATACTCTGGATTAGGGTCCAACATTCTTTCGTAAGATGAATTAAATTTAAATACCTCTTTGAAAATAATGTCGTTGGGTCATACCTGCCGAGTTTTATGAAGTGCTCCTCACGCTTCAACCACGCAGTTGCAATAGATGGTTTCTGCACAAGCTCCTTCAACGACACCCAGCACAACCTTAATTCATTTCCTACCCTAAGGCGTATGATATATAAATTTAATTATAAAATATGAGCATGAAAGAACGAGAGATTTAGGAAATTTATTCAGACATAATATTAATACATAAATCAACTCCTTTGAAGAGGAGAAGACAACTTGTTTAGCTACTCATAGTAGCCTTGTTCTTGAAATACATAAAAGAAAACATAATAAAATAGAGAGAGAAATATTACAACAATTTATTTGTAAGAAAACTGAAAGGAATGATCGATATCTTCAACTTCCTCAAATGCCTATATTTATAGCTGTAGTTCCACTCGTTTCACCGAGAAACTTCAGGGAATCTCAGAGTTGTCTTGTATTTATTTATGTCATTATTGATGACATCTTTTACTAGTGGAGGAGGCAGCTGTCTTGTATTTTTTATGTCATTATTGATGACATCTTTTATTAGTGGAGGAATCACATGACTGCAACTTTATTTTGGCTTTATTCTCCTCACATGCCTGCTTTATTGTTGTCGGGGCATCTTTTGCTTTTGAAGTAGGCCCTTGTGAAAATGCATCTTCAGTGGTCTTTGTCCACCTTTTCTTGTCTCGGAAAAATCCTTCCGATCCGTTCGGGGTCTAAAGATTTTTCCAAATTCTGGCTCCTTCTGATTTGGGCATTCTGGACAGATATTCTCTGACCATCATCTAATATGAGCCATGTTACAAAATTTTTGGCGAGTTTCTTTACTCCCCGGTAGCTTGTTGTTCCACAAAAGATTTCTCTTCTTTTCGAAGAGTTCTTCCGCAAAGGCTGTAGTTTTTCCTATCATTTTGTTTAACAGGAACGATTCATTCACAGAATTCTGATAAAATTTGAATGAAAACTGGACTTTGTCCATCTCAGTAAAACAGACCCAAATACCCCATGCCCTTCTGGTTGAGATCTCATTTTCCCCGAAAGTGGACACCAAGGGTATTTATTCAGTTTTAGGATCCTTAATAAATTTATGACTATTTATAATAGGTCTCCTCAGCTTGATTAAATGAAAGGGTTCGTGTGATCCTTTCACTATTGGTTCTGGAGCTGCATTGAAAAAGTATAACTCAAGCACATCTCCTATGGACAAATGATCATTATTTGACCATGTTTCTTGGACTGCTTCCTGGATCCATTTTGGTAACTGTGATATCTCTGGAAAGCTTGATGACGTTGTATAAACTGAGGCCAAAGCCCCAAATTCATACCAGAGTTTTACATCTTTAGGATTGACATTGTTTTTTAGTCAAACCCTTGGGTATATTCCTGCAACATTAACCCTGCAAGTGTTCATGTTAATTTCACTCCTTGTATTCAGTTTCTCCCACCTCTGTTGATAAACCTGGAATGGAGAAATAATAGATGGATTAGTATCAATCTTAGATTTGCTCTTGTCAGTATTGGGCCTAAGATTGATCTCTTCCTCTTTTATCCCAGAGGCGGAGCGTTGACTTGATGAGTTCTTCTCATCAATTGTTGCTTCATCCAATTCATCAAAATCTGATGGTAGATTAGCACTTGTGTCTTGGGTATTAGAATTTCCAACATCTTGTTCTACAAACAGTGGTTGTATTTCTTCTTGTAAAACCAGTGGTTTTATCGTTTCTTGTTTATGAGAAAAACCAATGGCTTCTCTATAGCCCTCATAATTGGCCCTTGAATAGCAGCACATAATTGAGTTTGAGCTTGCAAACATCCTGAAATACGATTAGATACTTTGATCTGATCAGCTTGTTGTAACCTGCCAGCCATTTCAGCATTAATGACTAACTGGTTGAACTCGGTTTGAAGCAACCCAAGGTGTTTCCTGAGATGCCTCTGCATTTTTATGATGGAATTCACGTCACTACCTTCCATCCATTGTTAAAAAATCTGCAAGAATATTTTCACGAGATTTAATAATAACAATATCAAAAATATAATTTTGACATAAAGCTTGCCATCTTAATAATCTAGCTTTCTCTGGTTTAGATTCAATCTTATTCCTTAAGAAAGATTTTACTTGAGTATTATCAACTTTTAAGGTAAATTTTTTAGCAAGTAAAAATAAAGGCCATTTTTCAAAAGCCTTTTTAATTGCGTAAAATTTCTTTTCGTTGATATGCCATCTGATTCCCTCAGATTCTGTAAAAAGGCTGCTACAGTATATGCATGGTACTTTCCCATTAGAAGTGAGCTTAGTAAGGACTGTTGCCCACCAATCGTTGTTGGAATCTGTAAATAATACCAAATCATCCTCATCAACTGGTATCGCCATTTTTGGGAGTTTCTTACATATCTCCTTCAGTTGATTTACCCCTATAGTATGGTAATCGGTCCATATAAACCTTGCATCCTTTTTTAACAAAGGACTGAACACCTTCCTATACATTGCAAGGTTGTTTATAAACATCCCTGCAAAATAACCACTCCGAGAAAACTTTGGAGTTGTTTTACATCTTTGAGTTTATCTGGAAAATTCTGTACCTTTTCCACAATATGGGGCTGTAGAATAATTCTAGATTCATCAATCTCTATGCCAAGGAATTCGATTTTCCTTGTTGCTATGACTGCTTTCTTGTTAGATAAAACATGTCCTTCTTGTTTACAAATTTTAGAGAAAATCTCTAAATGTTTAACATGTCCGTCTATATTTTTTGTTGCTATAAGAATATCATCAATATAAACAAACATAAAGTTAAAATAATCTTGGAACAGATTATCCATCTTTCTTTGAAATATCTGGGGTGCATTAGCCAATCCCATAGGCATAACTTCCCAAATATAGTGTCCTTGTGGAGTAGAAAAGATTGTGAATTTTTTACTGCCTTCTTTCATTCGAATTTGGTAGAAACCATACTTCAATCAAACTTTGAGAACACTTTAGCATTTCGTACGCAACTTATTAAATATTCTCTACTTGGTATAAAGTACCCATCAAACTCTAGAATTTTATTATTAACCTTGGTAGTTAATAACTAGCCTGAGTTTTTCTCTTTTTATTTCACCATGATTTCTCACCAGGAAACCTGGGCTGCTATATGGTGAAACTCCTTCTTTAATTAAACCAAGGTCTAAATGTTCCTTGATAATTATTCTCATGACCCTTTGATCTGTTATGTTCATCGGGATAGGCTTATATCTAACGAATTCATACTTTTTTCCTTCTTTTAGAGTAAGGCTGAATTTGAGTTGATTTCTATCCCACCATGCCAGAGGGTGCTCGTTATAACTTTCTTTGAGCTTCTTTTTGATATATTCAAGGGATACCTTGTTCTCCAACTCTATATCTCTGTGGATTAGAGTTACCTTGAGAAGATCCATATCTTCTATTTTGAGTTCTTACTCTCTTGTTATTTTTAACACGGTTTCTACAAATCTCTTGGAATCCTTCATTTTTGGGTGAAAAAGTTGTCCTTTATCATCACGCTGGCTGCAAAACATTATCGATATTTGTCGATAAAAGGCAACCTTGAGTCTTTGAACGATAATCTTATGATCACAAATGGTGGTGAACATAATTTGTCTTAACTCGTTATCTTGTGTATACTTTTTAAATATTTGTAAAAATTTATTTCTAACAAGATATCATCTCTTGTATCATGGAAATATATTGGTGATGTCTTTACCTTGTACCAAGGAGTCTGACCTGTGCCTTCCATAAGAATTTATGCTTGTTTTATTCCTTTGCAAAGAATTAAAATTCTTTTTGAGAAATCCCGTCTAGCAATTTTTGACAAATATTCTTCACTATTTGTAGGAAAGACTCCTCTTTTTGCTGTACAAATTCCTGCCCCTGAATCAATATATGTTGCAAAGTATTCAGCCTTATATTGTTCATACAACATCCCAATTGGAATGTATATGGAGAAAGAGCTAGTTGTCATTTTATTTAAAGGGATTACTAAATGGCCCCGCCATTTTCAATTAGCTGTGTTGTATCCCAGTAATCCGATTAAGACTATTTAACTTTAATTTTTCTAAGGCCTCAGTAGGTAGAGTATGGTTACTCTTTTCTACTTCTTCAATGCGTTCTAATAAATCATGTTCATGATTTACTAACTTCAAGAGTTGTTTCTTTCTCTGTTTGTGAAGAGAGTTTTCAAATCTGGTTAGGGGATTATCCCTTACCCAATTTTTTTGGTTGGCCATCTCGTAGAATTTTTTATTGAATTCTTCAAGTTTTTTTTTTTTGCCATAAACTCTATTCTTCTTTCAAAGCGTTTCCATGGTTTATGGTCCTCAAGGAACTCTAGGCCAAGAATGAGCTGATCCACTTCTTTTCCTGGAATTCCACATATTTTAACTTACAATTCTTAAATATTTATCACTCCTTGGTAAGTTCCTTTTTTTCTGTTGTTCCAAATAGTAAATCGAGTTACAAGGGAACTGGTTCCGATGAATTGTAATTTCGAATACTATTTTCACTTCTTTCCATCCTTCTGGAGATCTAAGTTTTCCTATTATAGAAAACTCCTTTTCTTCTGGTGGAATTTTTTGAATAGGAGATTTGTCTCATCTCCTATTTGTCATTCGGTTACCCTGGAAAGATAACCTCCTGGATTCTATTTTAAGTTCTCTGTATAGAACTGGTTTGTCTTTAATCTCAATGTCTGTTTCCTGGATTAAAGGAAACTCTATTCTTTTTGGGTATATTGCTTGAACAACCTTCCCAAAAATCTCTGGAATTTCAATAAACTCATTTCTAATAAATAATTACGAATCGTGAGTATTAGAAAGAGCATATGAATTTGATATGTAATATAATATGGTCTATTACCTTCTTTGATCAATCGTTTTTCCTTGAAGTTTTGATGCAACATCAAGGCTCGACTAAAATCTCTGTCAGCTAAATTGTAGGCTATTCTTGGATAAATAACTCCCACAATTTTTTCTGCATACAAATTTCCCGAGATAGTTCCTAGAACCGCATCTTGAATATTCCCCATTATTTTATCGCATACTACAATATCTATGAGTGAATCTATTCTCTCTTTAAAAGTAGCTTTGATCATAATCTGGATTTCTCCAATATGAATCCAAGACATTGTCTTTGCTACTTCTGCTTTCAATTTCTGTAATTCCTCTCTAATTTGTTCAAAGGAAATTAACTGCATCTCAATTTGATTATTGGTTAACTCCATAGGGATCGCCATTTCCCTTCTAGATACCTTATAAATAAAATTATGTCTTCTTTGTCTAAGTCCTAATTTTCCTAAGACTCTTTCAACTTGTCCTGCCGAAAACCCTTGATACTTCTGTAAAGTAGAATTTTCTCTCATAATATTTTGGATCATATTATGAGATATATTAGTTTGACTAAAGAACCCAACCAAACTTTCATGTGTTTCATGCCGAAACACTTTCTCTTTACTCTGATTCTTATTCTGATTCTGATTCATCGTCAGATTCTTCTTGACTACAGAGTATTTCTTCCTCGTATATGCTTTCGTCTGAGGGTATATCTTCAAACTGATATACTTGGACAAGATTGTGAAAGAAGACTGCATCATCCATGTCAGGTGTTGCTTCAAAGTGTTTGACTCCTTTCTTCTCATTTTCTGGACAATTTTTTGAAATATGTCCCCTTGCTCTGCATGTCCAGCGGTTGCAATCTTTAAAACTTTCATTTGCTCTCGTATGAGTTCTTCTAAAAGTTCTTCTAGATGGTATTCTTTCTCTTCTTTGAGATGAGCTTGTTGCTGGGAATGTTCTTGTAGGTCCACTTCTTTTCCCTGATCTATAAGATCTGGCCTTCTGTTTGGACCAAACTGTCCTTGGTTTCCAAGAACCTCTCATTCTTTTGCAATAGGGATTATTTTTGAATTTCTTTCTTTTAAATCCCTGTGATCTATTCCCAATGATTGTTGGGAGATTATTTTCTCTACAACATAAAGGAGTACATTTATCTATACCCATTATCCTTTTGTAGTTTTTTTTGTAATGCTGCCATGTGACACCATTCTGTCAATTTTTCTTTCAAAAAAGAGGCGCATCTTGCCAATGTATCAATATTACCTGGAACGTATTTTTCTGTCAGCATTTATCTCTAGGGGCTTGGCATTTTTGCGAAAAATAGCTGAATAGCTATATTTTCCTCGACTCCCGAATTTCATTTGTATTTAGTGAATAACATAATGTATTCATCAACTAAACAGATATCATGCAACTCGAGTCTATACAGAGCTTGAGTATATCTTCTTTTTTTCTATGTATCTTGATTATTGAAATAGTCTACCCCTATGAATTATGCTTTAAATAGGGTGGCCATTCTTCCTCCAATCTCGCTGAGGGATTCTCCTGCTAAGATTGATTCCTTAGTTTCTGGCATAGTCATCTCCCAAACGATCTTAACAGATCCCATTAGACTCATTTCTAGAATTTTAATGAATCCTTTTTTATTGGGATCTAATGTCCCTACTGCAATTCTCATAGCTGACGTCCAATCATCTATAAGATCTTCTCTGTTTATGAAATCCAGCACATCAAGGTTTAACATAACTCCGTAAGGATGTATTGGATCTAAAAAATTTTTTTCCGTAAGGAGTTTGATGGAGTGGGATTTTACCCTGTCTTGTCCTTGTTCCTGCTCGATTTGAATTTTCTCCAACCTGAAATTCACTAGGTGGTTCTTCTATTTTAACAACATATCTTGGAGGATTCCCAGTAGGTATCTCACCTTCATGGGAATTCATCTTTAGGTCTACAACTTTAAGATTTGCAAATGAATCTGCAAGATCTTGTAGATCCTCGAGATTTAATCTTTCTAAAGTAGTCATCAGATCGTATTATTTTCTGATACTTCTTTTATAAGATTAATCATCATCTCTTCATCAATTAAAGGTTTTTGTACAATTTTGGTTTTACCTTTCTGATGTAACAAAGGTTCAGTACCAAACGAGAGTGGTAATCTTCTTCCTTTCCTAGAACTCGATGTTTGTTCTAGATTTTGGATTTTCATTTGAAGTTCCCTTAAAGTTACAAGAATTTCTTGTTGTTTCTTAAGGATTTCTCCAATTTTTCGAGGTATTTCATACAACTAGTTGTTGTAATATTGTACCGTCTTTTGGATTTCTCTAAGATCACTGAGAGTTTAGAGGAATCTGGGGTAATCTCTAAAAATTGAGAGTTAGAAATCATCTTTCTTCATCCGTTCAAAATCGAGAGCATTATTAATCACAACTGTTGTAAGGAATTTATCGTGAATAGATTAACTTGTTTATAGGATTTCATATAAATAAAATCCTCTTGATTCAAACCTTCTTTTGAAGTCATCGTTTGTAAAAAATCTTCTTCTCAACAAAAAAAAGTATGAATTAACGAATAATATTACGTCTGAATAATTAACCTAAAGCTCTGATACCATTTTTGCGGATAATTCTTTGTACCATAATTAAGCACAAAATCTTCAGATTTTAGCATAAAGTCTTTAGATTTTAAGCATAAATAAGCATAAATCAAGTGCAAGAATTAAACATTTAATTATTCAAGTTTGGTGGTCCTAGGGAGCTATTGCAAAGAATCTTATGGGTAAGGAGCCAGAGCAAAGTTAAGTTTGAGTTTGGGGATTTATCACCAACTTGCTCTTAATCTAATTATAAATATAAAATAAATAACATATTTTATAATAAATAAATTTTTTTTTTCAAAAAAAATAAATTAAAATTTAACTAAAATCAATATACGTAGCATTTGAATTAAATGTTTAAATATAGATATTTGTCATTCGGTGTTATCTATCATTATTTTTATCAATATGCAGTGATGCTACCGTAACCTTTTTTTTTTTTTTTTTTAAAACAGAATTTACCAGGCTAAATTTTACGAGAAAAAAATGCCAATATGCATATTATGGGTTGAATTATTATTTTTTAACATAAAATATTGTTTTTTTAAGGGAGGCTAAATTTTACGAGAAAAAATTCCAATATGCATATTATATACGTAGCATTTGACTCAAATGTTTAAATATAGATATTTGTCATTCGGTGTTATCTATCATTATTTTTATCAATATGCAGTGATTCTACCGTAAACCTTTTTTTTTTTTTTTTTAAGAAAAACAATATTTTATGTTAAAAAATAATAATTCAACCCATATATAATATGCATATTGGAATTTTTTCTCGTAAAATTTAGACTCCCTTAAAAAAAATACAATATTTTATGTTAAAAAATAATAATTCAACCCATAATATGCATATTGGCATTTTTTCTCGTAAAATTTAGCCTCCCAAGGGTAAATTCTTAGGTTCACTCTTGTTGTGATATATATTATATATAGCCTCAACAGTGTTTTGTAGAATGTATTTGGAGGAGATTTGGTAGGATCTAAAATTACAAATACGTTTTTTAATGTTTGATAAAATGAGATTTCAAAATCAGATTGATATTTGATGACATTTCATTTAACTAAATTAAATTCTTATAAAATTAGTCAGATTTAATGAGATTTAATGAAATTTTAGTTTTTAAAACAATAAAAATCATTAAGTTTATAAATTTTACTTATAAATTTCAAGCTTTCTTTAAAATTTTTACAAAATGTCATTTAATTTATTTTATTCAAAATTTATATTATCAATTTTCACGATTATATATTTTAAATTTTTGTCAAACTCTAAAATCCAATTCAAAATCCTTTTATTTAAATTCTAAATCAAACTCCAAATCATATTCTCTATACATCCAAAAACAAAAGGATTAGCTAAGAGTCGGATCTGATGAAAGTTGGAGGATTTCGCCGTTCATTATATCGATATATAAAGGATATTTGTGTAAAAGACGGTTTCATGCAGATGTCAACAAAAGACATCTGCACAATATTTGATGAATTAATGATTTCACAGCACATCATATCCATTGCCCGAATTATCATCTGTCTACACAAAACAGTATATAATAAAAGGTAGGTGTGATGGCCAAATCATGATGTGTCACTCATATACAATTATCATTATACTAAAGGCAGCATCTTTAATGACTCAGCATAAATAAATATTATAATATTACGATTATGTTTTAACAATTTTCAATTTGAAATCGAGTATTCTCAAAAGCAGGAGATTTATGCAGGACAAACAAAATTTTTCTAATGTAAGGGCATTGTGTTGAAGTATGCTTCTATCAGATTGAATAAGAATAGAGTACAAATAAGATCAAAAAATACAAATCAGATGAATTTAGTCATCAGATGAGTTCATGGTTAGATTGAATACTGGGATCAGATCGAAGTGATGGTCAGATGAGTCTTCGGATGAGTTCATGCAGATCGATTGCTCGAGTACTGGGACTTGGTTAGAAGTCAGATGAAGTGTCCGAAAAGCTGTAAGCTTGAAGGCAGATCAATGTAGATCGAAGTACGAGAGCATATCATACTGATGAATGAAAACTTATCGGGTTGGACCATGTTGACTTTATAATTAGGCCGTAAGTTGTTGTTGGCCTAAAGCCCAAGAAAAAAATTGGTGTAATTCTCTATATAAGCAGATGAAAGCTGGCCGCAACAAATATAACAAAAAATCAAATTCTTCGGAATATATTGAGAGAAGAATGAGAGATTTCGGAGGAGAAAACCAAAGCGAAGATTGTGACAGGAAGAATTGAAGTATAAAATCTTGAATTGAGTCTGTATCTAGCTTGAGAGTTTATGTAGTGACCCTTACCCGGATCACCTACTAAACAGAACTTAGGCATGCAATTAACTTAATTAAACAGAAATCAGAATTCAACTGCGGAAACCAAAAACATTTATACAATCCCAAGAAAAGGAATCTGTAAATATCCAAAATAATATACAACCAAATCGAATAGCTGTATAAACCCAAAACAACAGAATAAAGACCAAAACGAAGCTCCAACTGATCATCCACTGCCTAGCCCCTCTTGGATCCACCCGCCTCGTCCAATCGCAAACCTGCCCCATGGAATAGGGTGTCCAGAAACACAGAGTATAAGACGTGAGCATAAAACACTCAGCACGAGAGTATGAGTATACATGCATGCAAAGTGAACTCCCTATAAACTCGAGGTCAAGGATCAGAGAACAAAGACAGACTGGGCTCTGGTATGTAGCACGCTGTGCCGTCGCTGCAGGAGGTGGCTCCCATACCAAAATACCAGTGAACATGCCGGACCCAATTCGATGGAAGTCCATCCACTAACAGGATAGGGTACGACCCTACTAATAGACATCTCGAAGGAGATAACTCAATATGCAAATGTATGCATCATAAAATCATGACATATAAATCATGCAGTCACATAATACATGCATACTCAGTCATGATATCTCGAACAGTACTTTCGTATCTCAAATACTAGGCAAGCGCTATCAGCCCTAGGTCCACGCCTATAATCCGCGCTACACTGCCAAATGATACTACTATCATTAAAGTGCTCTAAAAGCCTTAACTAGGCTATTGCATACTCCTAAATATTTTTAGGAAGCAAAAGCTATACCTTCGTCCGTCGTTAGCCCTTTGCTTTCGATTGCCTCAAAACTAGGCCACAGCTCCGCTACGACGCTTGGATCGCTATGCCACTTCTGGATTCCCAATGGGACGCCTAGAATTCCCTAGATCTGGACTAGAAGGCTAAGGAATTGAGAGAGAAAAGGTGATTGGTGCGTCTAAATCTGAATCTCGGCCCTCCTATTTATAGACGGAGTTCGGATCGTCCGAACTGGACTTCGGAGCATCCGAACACGATCGGATCGTCCGATCTCGACTTCGGGTCGTCCGAACCTAATAATACGTCATTGCTTACGTCAGCACAATTACGTCATCCATGACGACTGTCGGCAACACGTTCGGAGCGTCCGAACCACTCTTCGGATCGTCCGAACCTTGACTTCGGACCTTCCGAACCCGGACTTCGGAGCCTCCGAACTCGACGACCCTCGAACCATTTTCGAGCGTTTTGAATCCATTTCCAAACTCTGTTAATCCATCTGGGACTCCCTTAATCATGTTTTATTACATCTAAACATGATCGTATTATTAATTACTTATAAATCGTTAATTCTGGATACGAGTTACTACAGTTTATCTCAGTCTATCTCTGTAATAAACTCTGGTTATTGAGCTTGGATTTGTTCTGTTGGTGATTAATAAAAATGTTGTGTTGCTCTCCCGTGGACGTAGAAAAATTTATTGCCAAACCATGTAAATACTTACGTCGTTTATTTGCTTTTGCATGAGTGTTGAGTTTGATCTGTGTGCGTTGGGTTCATCTGCTTTCTGGGATTGTGTTATTACTTGTCTGGTAATTCTCGGAATATTCAATTTCTGGATTGATTCCTAACAATTGGCGCCGTCTGTGGAAAACTAAGCAAAGATGGTAGGATCAATAAAGTTTGATATTGAGAAGTTTACGGGCAAGAACGATTTCTTGCTTTGGAGAGTTAAGATGCTGGCAATCCTGATACAATAAGGATTGGTGGAAGCTCTTAAGAATAAGGAGGAGATGTCTGATGATATAAAGAACAAGGATGTATTACTCGAGAAAGCACACAGTGCAATTATTCTCTGTTTGGGTGATAGACCTCTTCGAAAAGTGGCCAGAAAAGAATCTACAGCGGCTGTGTGGCTTAAACTTGAGAATTTATATATGACAAAATCCTTGGCTAACCGTCTTTACATGAAACAGATGTTGTATTCCTTTGGGATCAAGGATGATAAGAACCTTGAAGACGAGATCGAAGAATTCACCAAGATATTGGATGACTTAGAGAATATTAAAGTAAAGCCTGAGGATGAAGATCGGGCTTTGATACTTCTGAATGCTCTTCCAAAAGCATATGAAAATTTCAGGGATGCTTTGCTATATGGAAGAGGACAGACGATAACTTTGGAAGAAGTTATTTCTGCTATTCAATCCAAGGAACTTCAGAGAAAGTCAAACACAAACACTGAATCACATGGAGAAGGTCTTACGGCGAGGGGCAGAAGTGATAAGAGGACATATAATGGGAAATACAGGCCAAAGTCCAGATCGAAGAGTCAAGGAAGATACCAGAATAGAGATTTGGGTAATATGAAGTGTTTCTTGTCAAAAGGTTGGGCATCTAAGAAGAGATTGTCCAGAAAAGAAAGGGAAGCAACAGAAAAAACCCAAGGAAGATGGTACTCTGGCCATAGCTTCAGATGGATATGACTCGGCAGAAGTATTAGTGGTTTCTAAAGGTGATCAAAACCACAAATGGATACTGGATTCAGGATGCTTCTTTCACATGTGTCCTATAAGATCTTGGTTTGAAAAGTTGGAGGAATCAGAACAGGGCATTGTATTGTTGAGGAATAATTAGTCATGCAGGATAAAGGGCTCTGGAAACATCAGAATAAGGATGCATGATAGGATTGACCGAGTAATCACTAAGGTAAGGTATGTTCCCGAATTGAAGAGAAACTTGATATCACTGGGAACACTTAATGCTCAGGGATATTCATTCAAATCAGGAACAGAAAGTATCTCAGTGTCAAAAGGATCTCTGGTTGTTATGAAGGCTGTCAAAAGGAACCTCCTATATGTACTACAAAGTGAAACAATAATTGGAAGTACAACAAGTATTCAGGAACCGCAGGACAGAACCAAGCTATGACATCTTAGGCTTGGACATGTAAGTGAGAAGGTATTACATGAGCTGTCTAAACAGGGTCTGTTAGGTAGAGATAAGATCGAATCACTGGAGTTGTGTGATAGCTGTGCTCTTGGGAAATCAAAAAGAGTATCGTTTGGTCAAGGAAGTCACACAACTGAGCAACCATTGACCTATATTCATTCAGATCTATGGGGTCCTTCTCGGGCAAAAACTCATGGTGGAGGCATATACTTCATGTCATTGATAGATGATTACTCAAGGAGAGTATGGATATTCATCTTAAAGACTAAGGATGAAGCATATGACAAGTTCAGAGAATGGCTGGTGGCAGTTGAGAACAAGTGTAACGCCCCGTTTTTATCTTAAATGAATTTGTTTGAGTTAATCAGAGATTACAGAGTTCTCGAGCCAGTTTGATTTTGATCAGGGTCCTTTTTTCAAATTTTGGAAATTTCAGGGACTAAAACGCAATTATTGAGTTTTATATATTATCTACACTTGTGTTGACTATTCAAAGCATCCCCCTTCCTCCTCCAACCGAGAGCCTCCATTGTAGACGCCTTCTTGAGCTTTTGAGCTTTGGGATTTCAGTCCGAGCTCGATCCAGCCGTTGGAAATTAATTCTGAAGGCAGATTAGTGATCACAGCAGTGAGAGCTCTGTTATATCGTATGTTCTTCTTCGATCCGATACATTCTAGTTTTTGGATGTTGTTAGAATCGTTCTAGATTCGAGTATGTTGTTCTTGACAGAGTTCTGATCGTTTATTATCTGTCGGTTTTGAAATAGAGCGACGTTCGGAATTGTTATGATTTTTGGAAGCTATTTTCGAAAATGTGAGTTTTGAGATTTTTTGGGTTTGTCTTGTTGTTGTTGTATTAGCATTGAGTTGAGTTGATATCGGTATTGAACTGCTGTCTGCGTTGCCGGTTTGTTCAGTTTTTAGCCGTTATGCCGTCGGTTTGAGTTTTGGGGATTTTGAACCGTTTTGAGTAGTTGGAACTTGGATTATAAGTTGATCTTGGTTATTGATCATTCATTTGTCTCCGTACAGATTCGTTTGGAGGTATCAAGCCCAGAGTTAGCAGCTGTTTGTTTGCTTCCGAGATTTGAACAAAGAACGGTATAGAGCAATTCCTTGAACCGTTGCCTTGTTGTTGTTAGATTGTATAGTTGTTGATACAGTCTCTTTTGTAGCGTATCCAAAATTGGAAGCTACTGCATTGAAAGGTAAAAGCAGTCATCGTAGCGGGATAGCATACTCGGGACTGTGGTTCTCGAGTTTTCCCTTTTGGAAATCACATACTTGCATTTACACTTGTTCTAGCATGAGAAACTTGTGTCTTGTTTGATTGTATTGGCTTTTGTTAAATGACTTATGTGTTATATTTATGTTATGCATTCATCTTGAGCCAATCTTGTTTTCATCGGGCAGAACCGCCCTTTTTGTTTAGACGTTTGGGAACTATGATTGAGTGGCCTAGGTTGTAGTATTTCGCCTAGTGCTAGCATACTCATTATGGTTGCTCAAAGTCTAGAGGAGTGGGATACGTGGCACCACCTCGATTGGGAGAGTCGGTGAGTCATTACGTGATCTCATCCTCGGGATCCCAAAAGCAGAGTAGCACTCCCTTGTTATCAGAGTCGATATCCTGGTTTTAAAGACATGCATATCTTTAGCTTCGACTTGAATATGTTGTTTGATGGCATGTTGTATATCCATTATTTGATATGTTGCTTTTACTGGGATTATCATTCTCACCGATTTTCCGGCTGTTGCTTTGTTTTGTATGTGTACTTGGAAACAGGTGGGGCAGGACCAAGTCAGAAGAGGCATGGTTAGCTTCAAGAGGGAGAGCTAGTAGTGAGACTCGGTTTAGAAGTCGTGTCAGTATGTTCATCTAGTTTAGATAGTAGCATGTTAGAATTCGAACTTCTTATGTTTGTATTCGTATTGTAATAGCCTTGTCGAGACATGATCGTTGCATGTTCTAGCCTTTTGGACATTTGATCAACTCTAGAACTTCATGTATTAATTGGAGAATTCATGATGGTAATGCATGATTATTAGTTGATGGTTTTGGACTTGAGTTTTAGCATAAATTCTGCTGTCCTATTTCTGCTGTAGGAGGGCGCTCGAGCTGCATCTTTTAGCAGCCCGAGCGCACCCCATTCCGAGTATTGCAGTAGCGCCAAGGAGTAGGGCGCGCTCGAGCGGCAGTTTATGGCCGCCCGAGCGCAGCCCCTTTAAAAAAAAAAAAAAAATTTCTTCTTATGTTTTGGCTTTGCTTTTAGTTCTTGGATCTTGTATGCTTAATTATTGTTTACTCCTTGATTAGATGTTTAGAACCGAGGTCTCACATTAAGTGGTATCAGAGCGTTAAGATTCTTGGTTGAACTAGAGTGAGCGGGTAGATCGAGTCTGCGTGTAATGGCTCCTCGCATGTGTTTGAATTATTTTAACTGTGTACTTAATTCCATGCGAGCATGCTTTATTATTGAGAGTTATTGAATTACATGGTTTTGTAAATTAATTTATAAAGAATGATCTACTTGAAATATAACTGTTTCTGTTATCGACTGGTATCCGGTATTCCAAGAGGTTGTAAGGGCACTGATTTTAGCGATTGGAATATCTCGTGTCCTAACCTTTGATTATCAGATGGGTCCTCGTCGAGTGATAAACAGAAACACTCCGCCAGTTATCCCTGCGACTGAGCAAGCTAGCACTGAAGTTGATCAGTTGGATGCTTCAGCGACTCCTATGGAAACCTTGCTGAAGAGGTTTCAGTCGTTCAATCCGCCGTTGTTGATGGGTTGAAAAAATCCAGTTGACTGTGAAAGTTGGTTGGATGATATGGATCAGTTGTTTGATTCCATTGACTACACAGATGACCGCCGAATCAGGTTAGTAATTCATCAGCTGCGTGGTGGTGCTAAGAGCTGGTGGATCATGACAAAGAAAGCATTTGAGAGTAGAGGTACAGAGGTTACTTGGACTCTTTTCAAATCTGAGTTTTATAAGCGGTTTTTCCTTATCTCGTATCGTAAGGATAAGGGAGCAGAGTTTGCAAATCTGAAGCAAGGGAATCTGAACATTGAAGAGTACGTGGCTAAGTTCGATAGTCTGTTGCGTTTTGCACCGCTAATTGCCGGAGATGAAGAAGCAAAGGCAGATCAGTTTATTAATGGGTTGAACCCCGATGTCTTCACGTTGGTTAATACCAACAGGCCTAGCAACTTTGCGGATGTCATGAATTACGCAAAGGGAGAAGAAGCAGGCTTGTGGAGGCAAAGAGGTAATCAGGGGGCACCTCAGCAGCAGAGGCAGTATCAGAACCAACCATCTCAGTACCAGAATCAGCCACCTCAACATCAGAACCAGCAGCAGAGGTATGAAGGTGGTAGCAGTAGGGGAAACAGAAAAGATCAGTACAAAGCAAGAGGTAAACAGTTCAAGAGGCAAGGAAACAGTTCGTCCAGTTCCAGTGGTTCAAAGCAATTTGGTTCAGGATCGAGTTCTGGGTCATCATCCTTGTACTGCAGCAAGTGTGGAGGAAGACACTCACCGGATCAGTGTGTGGGAGTCTTCGGCAATTGTAACACCTGTCAGCAACCGGGACACTTTTCTAAAGTGTGCCCATAGCGTAACAGAGACAGAGCTCAGAGTGGGAGTTCGTCTAGACCTGCAGTTCAGCCGGAGAGGCAGTCGTCTGCAGTGCACTCTTTCTAGCCTCAGTAGCAGAACAGACAGGGAGGTAATTCTAGTGCGAATCAGCCTCCGAGACAGCAAGCACGAGTCTTTGCATTGACAGAGGATCAGGCTCAGGCAGCACCTGACGATGTCATAGCAGGTAATTGTTCGATTTTCGGTTATTCTGCTCATGTCTTGATAGATACGGGTGCTTCCCATTCTTTTATCTCTGAGAAATTCGTATTATTGCATGCTTTGCCAACTGAATTGTTGCCTACAGTAGTAGCTGTTACTTCACCTTTGGGTGGAGGAATTATTTCTGTCAGACTAGTCAGGAACTGTGAACTTTGTTTTGAGGGGAATTTGTTAGAATTCGACTGTATTGTGCTTGGGTTGTCAGATTTTGATTGTATTGTCGGTATAGATGCTTTGACCAAGTACAGGGCAACAGTCGATTGTTTTCTGAAGGTTGTCCGGTTCAGACCTGAAATGGCCGACGAGTGGAAATTATTTGGTAAGGGTTCTCGATCTAGAATTCCTTTGATTTCAGTGTTATCTATGACTCGTTTGGTACAGAAAGGTGCAGAAGGATTTTTGGTGTATGCCGTTGATGTACTGAAATCTAGCCCAGCTTTGGTCGATATACCAGTGGTTAGAGAATTTGCGGATGTGTTTCCGGAAGATGTTCCTGGATTGCCGCCTATTCGAGAAATCGAATTCAGCATTGACTTAGTGCCAGGTACTCAACCTATTTCGAAAGCTCCTTATCGTATGGCACTTGTTGAATTGAGAGAGTTGAAGGAGCAGCTTGAGGATTTGATTGCCAAGGGATACATCAGACCTAGTGTATCGCCTTGGGGTGCTCCTGTTCTATTCGTTCGGAAGAAGGATGGTTCTATGCGACTCTGTATCGACTACTGCCAATTGAATCAGGCTACAGTCAAGAACAGGTACCCTTTACCCAGAATAGATGACCTTTTTGATCAACTGCAGGGTTCTTCTGTCTATTCTAAGATTGATCTGAGGTCAGACTACCATCAGCTGAGAGTGCGAGAGGAAGACGTTCCTAAGACCGCATTCAGGATGAGGTATGGTCACTTTGAGTTTATAGTCATGCCGTTCGGTTTGACCAACGCCCCAGCAGTTTTTATGGGTTTGATGAACCGTATCTTTCAGCGTTATTTAGATGAGTTTGTCATTATTTTCATCGATGATATTCTTATCTACTCGAAGAACCGTACTGACCATGCAGAGCACTTGAGAATCGTCTTGCAGATTTTGCGAGTTGAGCAGTTGTTTGCCAAGTTGTCCAAGTGTGAATTCTGGTTAGATCGAGTTGTTTTTCTCGGTCATATCATTTCTGAAGATGGGATTTTTGTCGATCCCAGCAAGATCGAAGCGGTTATGAATTGTCCTAGACCGACATCAGTACCTGAGATCCGAAGCTTCATGGGTTTAGCTGGTTATTACCGTCGTTTCATCAAAGGTTTCTCGTCTATTGCCAAGCCAATTACCCAGCTGACTCAGAAGAATGCGCCTTTTGTTTGGACTCCAGATTGTGAGGCTAGCTTCGTTGATCTGAAGAGGAGACTGACCAGTGCTCCAATTCTTTCTATTCCGAAGGGTAATGGAGGTTTCACAGTCTATTGTGATGCTTCTAACCGAGGCTTGGGTTGTGTTCTTATGCAGCATAAGCATGTGGTGGCGTATGCATCGAGGCATCTGAAACCGCACGAGACTCGTTATCCGGTTCATGATCTTGAACTAGCTGCGATTGTCTTTGCACTGAAAATATGGCGTCACTATCTTTATGGTGAGTCTTTCGAGATCTTTTCTGATCATAAGAGCCTTAAATATTTGTTTTCCCAGGTAGAGCTGAATATGAGACAGAGAAGATGGTTAGATCTATTGAAGGATTTCGACTGTGAGATCAAGTATTATCCGGGGAAGTCGAATGCAGTTGGAGATGCCTTGAGCCGAAAGCTTTGTTCTTTATCTCTTTCTACTATTGGTGTTCTCAGTTGATCGATGATTGTTGCACTTCTGGTTTAGAGTTTGAGACAGATAGGGAGACTATCAGAGTGTTTGCTATTCAAGCCGAACCGGAGTTGTTTGTTGCAATCAGAGAAGCACAGAAGTCTGAGCCGAGCATTCAGGTTTCAGTAGAGAAAGTCAGATCTGGGCATCAGTCTGAATTCCAGGTTAGAGATGAAGTCTTGTTTGTGAATAACGGTCTTGTTGTGCCTGATGTTCCGGAGTTGAGATAGCGTATTCTCCGAGAGGCTCATTGCAGTCGGTTCAGCATTCATCCTGGAGGTCGTAAGATGTACAACAATCTGAAGAGTCAGTTCTGGTGGAAGAGAATGAAGAGCGACATCGCGAGGTTTGTATCTCGGTGTTTGAATTGTCAGCAAGTGAAATCAGAACGGAAGCGACCAGGAGGTCTGTTGCACAGTTTATCTGTTTCTGAATGGAAATGGGATCACATTTCTATGGATTTCATCACGAAGCTACCACGATCCGTTCGAGGATGCGATGCCATTTGGATAGTGATCGACCGATTGACGAAGTCTGCGTGTTTTATTCCGTATAGGATGACGTATCGTCATGATCAGATGGCTGAGTTGTATGTTAGCAATGTTGTGAGATTGCATGGTGTGCCGAAGTCGATCGTTTCAGACAGAGATCCTAGATTCACTTCTCACTTTTGGCACAGTCTTCAGGGGGCACTTGGTACTCGATTGCATCTGAGTACAGCTTATCATCCTCAGACCGATGGACAGTCAGAGCGGACTATCCAAACGTTAGAGGATATGCTGCGAGCGGTAGTGCTAGACTTTTGGCACTAGTTGGCAGGATTCTTTGCCTCTTGTCGAGTTTTCTTACAACAACAGCTTCCAAGCGAGTATCGGTATGATGCCTTTTGAGGCATTGTACGGTAAGAAATGCCGATCTCCGTTGTTTTGGGATGATTTGTCCGAGTCACCAGATTTGGGACCGGATATGCTTAGAGATATGGCAGAGCAGGTTAAGATCATTCAGACCAGAATGAAGTCAGCTCAAGATAGACAGGCGAGGTATGCGAACGTCAGACGTAGACCTCTGAGTTTTGAGCAGGGAGACCGTGTATTCCTTAAGATTTCTCCGTTCAGAGGCACTGTCAGATTCGGTAAGAGAGGGAAGTTATCTCCGAGATTCATCGGGCCGTACGAGATTCTCGAGAAGATAGGCGATCTTGCCTACAGACTTGCACTTCCTCCGTCTTTATCTGGTATTCACGACGTTTTTCACGTCTCTATGCTGCGAAAGTATCAACCAGATATTTCTCATATCCTTCAGCCTGACGAAGCCGAGTTAGACGAGACTCTGAGCTATTTTGAACGACCGATTCAGATCCTTGATCGAAAAGTAAAGCAACTCAGAACCAAGTTGATTTCGTTGGTGAAGGTGCAGTGGAGCCGTCACGGAGTCGAGGAAGCGACTTGGGAGACAGAGTCTGACATGAGACAGCGTTTTCCAGAGTTATTCGGATGACGTGAGTTCTTCTTACTGTCTTTAGTTCTTTATTCTATCTTATGAGTTGTGGTTCTTCTTAGTGGGGGAGAATTGTAACGCCCCGTTTTTATCTTAAATGAATTTGTTTGAGTTAATAATAGATTACAGAGTTCTCGAGCCGGTTTGATTTTGATCAGGGTCCTTTTTGCAAATTTTGGAAATTTCAGGGACTAAAATGCAATTATTGAGTTTTATATATTATCTACACTTGTGTTGACTATTCAAAGCATCCTCCTTCCTCCTCCAACCGAGAGCCTCCATTGTAGACGCCTTCTTGAGCTTTTGAGCTTTGGGATTTCAGTTCGAGCTCGATTCAGCCGTTGGAAATTAATTCTGAAGGGAGATTAGTGACCACAGCAGTGAGAGCTCTGTTATATCGTAAGTTCTTCTTCGATCCGATACATTCTAGTTTTTGTATGTTGTTAGAATCGTTCTAGATTCGAGTATGTTGTTCTTGACAGAGTTCTGATCGTTTATTATCTGTCGGTTTTGAAATAGAGCGACGTTCGGAATTGTTATGATTTTTGGAAGCTATTTTCGAAAATGTGAGTTTTGAGATTTGTTGGGTTTGTCTTGTTGTTGTTGTATTAGCATTGAGTTGAGTTGATATCGGTATTGAACTGCTGTCTGCGTTTCCGGTTTGTTCAGTTTTTAGCCGTTATGCCGTCGGTTTGAGTTTTGGGGATTTTGAACCGTTTTGAGTAGTTGGAACTTGTCTTATAAGTTGATCTTGGTTATTGATCATTCATTTGTCTCCGTATAGATTCGTTTGGAGGTATCAAGCCCAGAGTTAGCAGCTGTTTGTTTGCTTCCGAGATTTGAACAAAGAACGGTATAGAGCATTTCCTTGAACTGTTGCCTTGTTGTTGTTAGATTGTATAGTTGTTGATACAGTCTCTTTTGTAGCGTATCCAGAATTGGAAGCTACTGCATTGAAAGGTAAAAGCAGTCATCGTAGCGGGATAGCATACTCGGGACTGTGGTTCTCGAGTTTTCCCTTTTGGAAATCACATACTTGCATTTACACTTGTTCTAGCATGAGGAACTTGTGTCTTGTTTGATTGTATTGGCTTTTGTTAAATGACTTATGTGTTATATTTATGTTATGCATTCATCTTGAGCCAATCTTGTTTTCAGCGGGCAGAACCGCCCTTTTTGTTTAGACGTTTGGGAACTATGATTGAGTGGCCTAGGTTGTAGTATTTCGCCTAGTGCTAGCATACTCATTATGGTTGCTCAAAGTCTAGAGGAGTGGGATACGTGGCACCACCTCGATTGGGAGAGTCGGTGAGTCGTTACGTGATCTCATCCTCGGGATCCCAAAAGCAGAGCAGCACTCCCTTGTTATCAGAGTCGATATCCTAGTTTTAAAGACATGCATATCTTTAGCTTCGACTTGAATATGTTGTTTGATGGCATGTTGTATATCCATTATTTGATATGTTGCTTTTACTGGGATTATCATTCTCACCGGTTTTCCGGCTGTTGCTTTGTTTTGTATGTGTACTTGGAAACAGGTGGGGCAGGACCAAGTCAGAAGAGGCATGGTTAACTTCAAGAGGGAGAGCTAGTAGTGAGACTCGATTTAGAAGTCGTGTCAGCATGTTCATCTAGTTTAGATAGTAGCATGTTAGAATTCAAACTTCTTATGTTTGTATTCGTATTGTAATAGCCTTGTCGAGACATGATCGTTGCATGTTCTAGCCTTTTGGACATTTGATCAACTCTAGAACTTAATGTATTAATTGGAGAATTCATGATGGTAATGCATGATTATTAGTTGATGGTTTTGGACTTGAGTTTTAGCATAAATTCTGCTGTCCTGTTTCTGCTGTAGGAGGGCGCTCGAGCTGCATCTTTTAGCAGCCCGAGAGCACCCCATTCCGAGTATTGCAATAGCGCCAAGGAGTAGGGCGCGCTCGAGCGGCAGTTTATGGCCGCCCGATTGCAGCCCCTTTAAAAAAAAAAAAAAAAATTCTTCTTATGTTTTTGCTTTGCTTTTAGTTCTTGGATCTTGTATGCTTAATTATTGTTTACTCCTTGATTAGATGTTTAGAACCGAGGTCTCACAACAAGAGTGATCGAAGACTTAAACACCTGAAAACAGATAATGGGCTGAAATACTTATCAGATAAGTTTGTGAAGTTATGTAATGATAAAGTCATTATCAGACACAGAACAGTAGTAGGAACACCACAGTAGAATGGCCTAGCAGAGAGAATGAACAAAACTCTTTTGGAGAGGATCAGATGTATGTTGATCAATGCTTCTCTTCCTAAGCCCTTCTGGGGAGAAGAATTATCTACTGCGTGCTATTTGGTCAATAGGTGTCCATCTAGTGCGATTGGTTTTAAGATACCAATGGAAAAATGGAGTAGAACACCTGCAGACTATTCAAACTTGAGAGTATTTGGATGTCTTGTATATGCTCATCTGAAACAGGACAAGTTGGAAGCAAGGGCAGTCAGATGTATATTCATTGGATATCCGGATGGTGTGAAGGGTTATAAGGTTTGGAACCTGGAGTCAAGAGGTCCAAAGTGCTTCAACACCAGGAATGTGAACTCAAACTGGGATATAAAATGAATACAGATGGAAAGGACAGTCATATCAGTGTGAATGATAAATTACCATTTGAGGTTGAGTCTTCTATGCCAGATAAAGTGTCAGAAGAGATGCAAGATGAGAATATGACAACAAATGATCCAAAAGAGGACTTGAGTACCTATAATCTTGCAAGGAACAGAACCAAAAGGGAGATCAGAGCTCCTAATAGGTTTGGTGAAGCTGATCTGGCTTGGTATGCACTTACATAAGCTGAGGAGGTGGAGTATTCAGAGCCGAATAATTATGATGAAGCTATGGCAAGTAAACATAAATACAAGTGGATTGAAGCTATGAATTAAGAGATGAACTTTCTTGAGAAGAATCAAACCTGGACACTAGTAGATAGACCAAAGCATTAGAAGACATTGGGATGCAAGTGGATCTATAAACAGAAGAAAGGAACTCCTAGTACAGATCAGATCAAGTATAAAGCTAGATTGGTTGAAAAGGATTTTGGTCAGGTAGAAGGAATAGATTTTAATGAAGTCTATTCTCCAGTGGTCAAACATTGTTCCATCCAGATTATGTTAGCATTGGTGAACCAGCTCGACTTGGAGCTTGAGTAGATGGATGTGAAAACTGCGTTTCTACATGGTGACCTAGAAGAAACCATTTATATGGAACAACCTAAGGGCTTCATTCATCAAAAAACACTGAACAAGGTCTGCTTACTGAGAAAATCATTGTATGGGCTAAAGCAGAGTCCGAGGCAATGGAACAGAAGGTTTGATGAGTTCATGATTGGTATTGATTTTGTGAGAAACCAATATGACAGATGTGTCTATCTGAAGAAGGATAAAGACCAGGTTATCTCGTATCCACTGATTTACGTTGATGACATATTGATTGCAAGTAAAAGTAGGACAACGATATCATCTTTGAAACAACAGCTCAACTCAGAGTTTGGGATGAAAGATCTGTGAGAAGCAAAGAGAATATTGGGCATGGACATAGTGAGAAACAGAAAAAGGCAAGAGATTCATCTGAATCATAAGAACTACTTGAAGAAGGTTGTTCTGAGGTTTAACACAAATCAATAAAAATCTGTCTTGAACCCTCTGGGACAACATTTGAAGCTATCTATGAATCAGTCACCTGAAATTGAGGAAGACAAGATGAAGATGACTGATATTCCATATGCTAGTGGAGTGGGGAGTCTCATATATGGAATGGTGTGTAGTAGGCCTGATCTGGCATACACAATCAGTGTTGTGTCAAGATTTTTGGCTAATCCAGGTACATATCATTGGGAAGCTCTGAAATGGATTCTCCGATATCTCATAAACACAACTGGGTTGGGGTTGAAGTTTGAGAAACAACAAGATGAAATTGATCCGGTAGTTGGATATGTGGATTCAGATTTTGCTGGAAACTTATACAAGAGAAATCCATTGACTGGATATGTGTTCACCTTTTATGGCACAACGATCACTTGGAAGTCTAATCTACAGTCAGTGGTTGCCCTTTCTACCACTGAGGCAGAATTCATAGCTGTTACTAAGGCCATAAAGGAAGGGTTATGGTTAAAGGAGATGATAGCAGAGCTTGGTGTAAAACCAGATCAAGTTGTAGTACACTGTGGCAATCAAAGTGCAATACACTTGACGAAACACCAAGTCTATCATGAACGATCGAAACACATAGATGTGAAGATGCATTTCGTCAGAGATGTGATTGAAAAAGGAGATGTGATCCTTGTGAAGATAACATCAGAAGAAAACCCTGCAGATGTTATGAAGAAGTCACTGTCGTATGCTAAGTTCATGAAATGTTTGGACTTAGTTAATGCAGTGATTGGAAATTAGCCAAGGAGGCTAGGATGGAGAGCAGCATTAAACCTGAAAGAATCAAGGTGGAGATTGTTGAAGTATGCTTCTATCAGATTGAATAAGAATAGGGAAAAGATCAGATCAAAGAGTACAGATAAGATGAATTCAGTGATCAGATGAGTTCATGATAAGATCGAATACTGGGATCAGATCGAAGTGATGGTCAGATGAGTCTTCGGATGAGTTCATGAAGATCGATTGCTCGTGTATTAGGACTTGGTTAGAAGTCAGATGAAATGTCCGAGAAGTTGTAAGCTTGAAGGCAGATCAATGAAGATCGAAGTACAAGAGCATATCAGACCGATGAATGAAGGCTCATCGGGTTGGACCATGTTGACTTTATAATTGGGCCGTAAGTTGTTGTTGACCTACAGCCCAAGAAGAAAGTCGGTGTAATTCTCTATATAAGCAGATGGAAGCTGGCCGCAACGAACTTAACAGAAAATCAAATTCTTCAGAATATATTGAGAGAAGAAGGAGAGATTTCGGACGAGAAAACCAAAGCAAAGATTGTGATGGGAAGAATCCAAGTATAAAATCTTGAATTGAGTTTGTATCTAGCTTGAGAGTAAATTTTAGTCTAGCTTCAACTCTTCGAGCCTCCGAATTAGGTCCACGACTAGACGATCTAAATCCACTCTAAATATGCACTAGAATATTTAGAGGATTTTTCATTGAGATATCATTTTAATTCTCCCTCAAAATGAAAGAAAAATTTGGAGAAAATATTCAAAGAGTGTTCGGCCACTTCAAGTAAATTATTGGAATGGAATGAATTGTGTGTGTGTATATATTATTCCAAATAATATATTAAAGGAGAGGGATTAATGAGTACAATTAAGCCATGCATGAAAAATTGCAAGGCATGCATGAAAAATTGCAAACCATCTTACAACCCTTCAAATTCCATACACACACATATATATATCATATATATATATATATATACACGCCTATATATATATACATATATAAATATATATATTTAAATGTAATTTGAACTTATTTTTAATTAATTATTAAACCTAAACCCATTTAAGTTTAATCAATTAATTAAATTTAATTTGAACCCATTCAAGTCCACTAGTATCAATAATTATACAACACTATATTAATTTGAGCTCTACTAGACTCAATAGTGTTTAATTAATTCAACACTTGAATTAATTTAATTATTTGTACATTAAAATGTCTACTAGTGTTAAATTAATTCAACACCTGAATTAATTAACTAAGTTCAAAATAATAGTTTAGAAAATCACCTTTTTCATAAACTAATTATTTGAAGTCAACTTTTAATCTTGAAACACATTCACAAATTAAAAATTACTTATTCCATTCATTCTCCAATTTAGAAGTCAAACTTCTAATTTATTTTACTTATAAACTCCTTTATAAGTTGTTCAACACAATGAACTAATTTTAATCTCAACGGAATCTAGAAAGCTAGTACTTGTGTGACCCTCAATGGTTCACTGATACAACTAGCAGTGGGTTCACATCTCCATGTGATTCAGGATCAACAAGTCCCTTATAAGAGCATACCCTAGGTAGCTCCATTCTTATTAATCAACACATTGATAATAAGAACGTCAGAAAACTTAAGTTTGATAGTACCCAACCAGTCATTAAACATCTAGCAGCATTGCTTACATGACTCCCTAGGTATCAAATGATAGTGCCTGCAAGAACCAATCAATTATGGTTAGCGTACAGTACGGTCCCTTCAACTCATATATCCCGACCGATTCGACAACCATTGGTTTATCGAGAGTTGTCATTGACTCGATAACTATGTGTCATGCCGTAGTTGCATCGAAAGTGTAATTCAAGAAACTCCTTTCTTAATTACCACTTACTCTGATCAGAGATTTCAAGCTACGTATGCATGATATAACATAGGATATCCATACCCGTAGGTAAGCGGTGAATCCCCGACTACAATGCATTGACTCCTATATGTTTCGTCACAACACCCAACATTGCCACCTGATGACCCCAGATGAGTCGGTAAACAAGTCAAAGTGAAGCACTAGCATATAGAGTCTCCATGTTGTCCCGGGTTATAGGACTAATGGTGTACAACCATAAATTAGGACTTCTCCACTCGATAAGTGAGAACCACTTGGAAAATCCTTTAGGGAGGGTTGTTCAGTGCACTCTACAAGGAGCACCTATTTGCATGCTTGGACATCTCCATGTCCCCTACCAATGAAACATGGTACTCACATCGCAAATACTAGTCTCAAGCTCGAGCGGCCTTTATCCTTCTTTATGGCGGCTGAATCGACTAGGAACAGTTTAGAATATACAGTATTCCAAATATAAGTTTCATGATAGTCATCACATGACCATCTCATATTCTTTCTACTATTTGTATATTCAAGGGCTTTATCTATGCAGCATGCATGTGTATAAAGATAAAGATGTGCCAAATTAAATAATGTCAAATATTATTAAAATAAAAATTGTCATACAAGAGTTCTCTCAATGACCATCGGCCAACTCATTGGCTCGACAGGCACCTACTCTAACAATCTCCCACTTGCACTAGAGCCAACTACCCATATTCTTCAAACCCATTGATTCGCGATGCTTTTCGAACAATGGTCCTGGTAAAGGCTTAGTTAGTGGATCAGCAACATTATCTGCGGAGGCGACTCTGTCTAACAAGACATCTCCTCGTTCCACAATTTCCCGGATGATGTGATATTTTCTCAGTACATGTTTGGATTTCTGATGAGACCTTGGTTCTTTTGCCTGAGCAACTGCACCAGTGTTGTCGCAGTACACCGGGACTGGATCAACTCCATTAGGAATAACGCCCAACTCTTGGATGAAATTCCTAATCCAAACAGCTTCCTTTGCAGCATCGGATGCAGCAATATATTCTGCCTCAGTGGTTGAATCCGCAGTGCTATTTTTCTTGGAACTCTTCCAACAAACAGCAGCACCATTGAGCATGAATATAAAACCGGAAGTTGACTTCGAATCATCAACATCGCTTTGGAAGCTAGAGTCGGTATAGCCTTCCAATTTTAGTTCTCCACCCCCATAAACCAAGAACATATTCTTAGTCTTTCTCAAATACTTGAGAATGTCTTTCACAACTTTCCAGTGTGGAAGACCAGGGTTCGATTGATATCTACTTGTAACACTAAGTGCAAAGGCCACATCAGGACGTGTAGATATCATCGCATACATGATACTACCAATTGCAGATGCATATGGAATGCGTGTCATCGTCTCTATCTCTGCATCATTTTTGGGAGACATGGACTTGGATAGAGACACGCCATGACACATTGGTAGATGTCCTCTTTTAGACTCATCCATCGAGAACCTCTTCACGATGGTATCAATGTATGTGGACTGGGTGAGACCAAGCAATCTTTTCGATCTATCCCGATAGATTTGTATTCCCAATACAAAAGATGCTTCACCCAAGTCCTTCATCGAGAACTTACTCGATAACCATACTTTAGTTGATTGCAACATTCCTACATCATTCCCAATGAGTAGAATGTCATCAACATAAAGTATCAGGAATGTCACAGCACTCCCACTGACCTTCTTATACACACATGGTTCCTCAGGATTCTTAGTAAACCCAAACTCTTTGATTGTACCATCAAATATGAGGTTCCAGCTCCTAGATTCCTGTTTGAGACCATAGATAGATCTCTGAAGTTTGCATACTTTATGCTCACTTCCGATAGATGTGAACCCTTCAGGTTGAGACATGTAAATTTCTTCCTTAATATCCCCATTAAGAAAAGTTGTCTTCACATCCATCTGCCATATTTCATAGTCATACCATGCGGCAATGGCAAGCAATATCCTTATGGACTTGAACATTGCGACTGGAGAAAAAGTTTCTTCAAA
This sequence comes from Henckelia pumila, assembly GCF_033568475.1. Taxonomy (NCBI): domain Eukaryota; kingdom Viridiplantae; phylum Streptophyta; class Magnoliopsida; order Lamiales; family Gesneriaceae; genus Henckelia; species Henckelia pumila. The sequence goes on from NC_133122.1 coordinate 74,380,331, forward strand.
GTCAACTCCTTGCCTTTGAGTATAACCTTTTGCCACCAATCGAGCCTTGAAGGTCAGAACCTTCCCATCCGTCCCAAGCTTCCTCTTGTAAATCCATTTACACCCTATAGGAACAATTCCTTCAGGTGGATCCACAAGATTCCACACTTGGTTCGAATACATGTAATTCATCTCAGATTCCATAGCTTCAAGCCACTTGGATGAATCGGCATCAGACAATGCTTCCTTGAAGGTCCTTGGATCACATCCATGGTTAGGCTCATATTGGCCCTCTTCAAGAAGCAGACCATACCTCATAGGTGGTCTTGAGATCCTCTCGGATCTTCTAGGAGCTAGTGTCTCCTCTCTTGGCTGTTCGGGTGTGGGTTCCACAATCGTGGATGTTTCTCGAACTTCTTCGAGTTCTATCATCTCCCATTTTCTATCCAATAGAAATTCCTTCTCCAAAAAGGTTGCATTCCTAGAAACAAACACCTTTTTTTCTTTGGGATGATAGAAATAATATCCAACCGAATTCCTTGGATATCCCACGAAGTAGCATAAAATGGATCGAGCATCCAATTTATCTCCCACTATCTGCTTCACATAAGCAGGGCATCCCCATATTCTTAGATAAGAATACTTTGGAGATTTTTCCATCCATATCTCATATGGTGTCTTATCAACTGCCTTTGAATGGACATTGTTCAACAACAGTGCCGCTGTCTCAAGTGCATATCCCCAAAAGGATGGCGGCAACTCCGTGAACCCCATCATAGACCGAACCATGTCCATCAAAGTTCGATTACGACGTTCTGAAACACCATTCAACTGAGGTGTACCAGGAGGAGTCCACTGTGAGAGAATCCCATTCTCCCTAAGATACTCTTGGAATTCAGTACTCAAGTATTCACCACCTTGATCCGATCGAAGTGCCTTGATGCTTCGTCCCAATTGTTTTTCTACTTCATTTCTGAATTCTTTGAACTTTTCAAAAGCTTTAGATTTGTATTTCATCAAATACACATACCCATACCTAGAGAATTCATCGGTAAAGGTAATGAAGTAAGAATGTCCGTGCTTAGTGGTGATGCTAAGTGGACCACACACATCTATATGGATCAAATCCAACAGTCCCTTGGCTCGCTCCACATGGCCCTTAAAGGGAATTTTGGTCATCTTTCCTTTTAGAGAGGGTTCACAAGTAGTAAGAGAATTAATATCAGACATATCAAACATGCCTTCTCCCACTAGCTTGTTCATCCTTTTAAAAGATATATGACCTAATCGAGCATGCCATAAGTGTGCTCGATTTAGAGTATCTTGTTTTCTTTTGGATGTTGTTGATATCTCTTGGACATTATACATAGGAATATCTTTTAATTTTAAATTATAGAGATCATTTTCCAATTGTCCTGTACCAATTAAACATTCATTCTTGTAAATATTGCAAACACCTTTGCCAAATAAACAAGAATATCCATCTTTATCAAGCATAGAAATGGAAACAATGTTTTTCACCAATTCTGGTACAAACAAAACATCTCTCAAACATAATTTAAAATCATTGTCCAACAATAAGTAAACATCTCCAATAGCTTTGGCTGCAACTCTTGCCCCATTGCCCATCCTCAAGAAGGTCTCACCATCTCTGAGTCTCCTACTTCTTGCCATCACCTGCAAATCATTACAGAGATGTGAGCCACAGCCGGTATCCAATACCCAAGAAGAAGAGTTAAGTGAAATGTTTACTTCAATGTAGAACATACCTTTTCCAGAACCATTCTGGTCAAGATATTCCTTGCAATTACGCTTCCAATGTCCAGGTTTTTTACAGTGATGACAGACGTCATTAGTCTTGTTAGCCTTAACT